>NC_135739.1:20466447-20778289 GCF_041903045.1 Epinephelus lanceolatus
GATGGGGAGCCGCCGCTCACTCCGCGTCCCGAGTCCAGAGGACGCTGCTGCCGCCGCTGTAGAGCCAGAGCTCTGCTGACGGGACCGAGCTGCAGCCCTCTGAAATAACACGGGGCTGCACCTGCTGGGTCCTAGTGCCTAAATCTACCCCCACCCTTTACACAGCATCCCTCTATGTCTGTTAGCCCTCATGCACTGGAGAGGGAGTAAAATATAACAGTAGCTATAGGCATTTAAATCTGTGCAGGTGGTGTATCTGAATGATACAACTTTACAGCAAATCAGATTTAGGCCTACACACCAGGGGTGCTATGGAAGTGAATAGCAGAAATATTTTAAAGTCAACTTCTTTGTAGGATTCCACAACTAGGCCAGAATATAATTATAATAATAATTTTGAAAAAACTGGAGAAATACATAGCTTTCTGGGTAAATATTTTAATCTTGAGGGCCCTTTTTTTCTCCTTTTAATAGAATTTTAGTTTTCATCATTTCATTGTTCGGGGAAATTTGTCAGAGCATTAAATTCTCTTATAACAATGCCCTGAATTCACATTCATATGGGCTAAAAAGATGTGGGCATATGGGCAGGGGGACGACACTATCAAAGTGGGCCCCTCATCCACACCCATCTTTGGGTGGGGGAGGGTGTTACTTTACATATCACTAAGCAAAATGTTATACTTCCTGTGAATATAATCCTGTCAATCATATTTTGACATGTATGTTGTATCTACTGTTAAGACTGTGTTTTCTTATTTTGAAAAGCAGAGGTACGTCACACATGTGAGTTCTGGGTTGAAAAAATGCCCTCCAATGACATGGATTGAGGAAATTAATGCAAAATATTCAATCATAAGATCAAATCAGGGGTGAACAAATACATTTTTTCTTCAGTTATTCGTTCAATCCTGAGGGCTACTTTAATTGCTGAACTGAAATAGTGTAAAAAGTATTTGGTTGTCAACTCTGTTGTCCAGTCGTGCCCAATTTATGTAATATCAAGACTCTTAAGGGACCCCAGTATGCAGACATATTTAAATACACCATTTTCAGATCAGATGGAGCGCACCATTTCACAATGCCTGCAGGGGGAACGTGAGATGGCAGCTGAAATGTGTTTTAATGATAAAAATACACAATAACAATACATATGTTGTATTGTCAGTCATATAAGTCAGTAAGTAAATTGTTGTAGGGTGCTTGATCCAATTTAAGGGTCAACCATGGACCTTTTCATGAAACACCATGAAGTGAGATAGATAGTTAGATAGATAGATAGATAGATAGAGATAGATATTCTGACATGCTCCAATGTTACATGATAAAATACTTTCAACCATTCTGCTGCATGGTATTTCGAGTATGTGTGGGTTGGCTAACACTGAAGCTCCTCGGCTTCCTCATTAAAAACAGGTGCTGATTGGCTCACTTAAAAGCACTCCCTTGGTTAGGGTCTGTTAAATAATTGTGTCCAAGTACTTACATTGTTTGACTTTTTCTACAGGGTGATTATTGGGTATGACGGGGAGGATATGACTGGTCCAGCCTGCTTCTTTTGCTGTTAGCTGTTCGCTCATCACATCTACATCACAAGCTGACTCACATGTGTATCAAAGGTTGTGTTTTTTCCTCTTGAATATTATCAGCCTGCAGTCACATTGTTCAGGATGAAATTCAAATCTCTCCCTAACCACAGTCTCATGCAGCCTGTTCAAAACCTGCATGACATGTTTTTATTAAAACTTATTTTTGACTTCAAGGTTAAATATCACTGTGAGTGTCTGTCAGTGGATACTGCGGCGTCTTAACAACTTCAACTGCAATTCTGTTTTGCCCCTGGAGGGTTGTGCAGCAAGTAAAAACATAAAAAGGCACGAGTGAACACATAAGGATATAAATGCTCAACAATCAGGGGGACATACTGAAAACCAACAGTGAAGTGCTAATGTAATGCTAATTTACTGTCTTTATGTTGTGCTGTTTTAGTGTTTTTTTCTGCGTTTTTCTGGGGGAGAAATGTAAAAATGTCTGTGGAATGAAATGCAGCCACCTTGAGACAAAACTGATTTTACACACACCTAATGGTGCAACCTAGAAACGTCAACAGTGATGCAACCTGGGGTCATCAGGTGTTTCAACATCATACACCCTTGCCCAGGCGACCCAGCCAGGGTTGATCAGACCCCAGGCTGTGTCTAGGCAGCTAGTGTGGTCCATGGTTCACCCCTTTTGATCCACAGACATCCTGATGCCCTCTCAGCAGCATCAGTGATGTTCCTGATGGCTCTCCTGCTGTGCACTTCTCTGATGCCCAGCAACTTGAGGGCCCTGCAGAACAACTAGCCGGCAAATTCTCTATGGGGTAGCATCAGGTCTTCCATCCATTGCTTCGGCATTAGAGCTCCTCATACTAGGCCTTCTTCCTCTCAAATGCCTCTCCCATCCGGTCTTCACAGGGCACAGTCAATTCCAGCAGGACCACCTGCTCCAATGATTCTGACACGAGAACCATGTCAGGGCTGAGCGTGGTCACAGCTATGGTGTCAAGAAATTTGAGCTGTCTCTCCAGGTCGACCTTCAGCTGCCAGTCTGTTGCCAGAAGTTGCGCTGACGGGTTTGTGCGCTGTTGTGGCTTCTCAAAACATTCAGAACAAAACATTTGTTTTATTTTTTCCTCATTTAACCAAACTTTTCTGTCAGTGGGCTCACCTTTAACTGCATCCCTGCTTTACTCTTGTGACACCCTTCTTCTCTCTGTCTCTTTGGGTTACACTTTGTTTAACACCCTATTTTCTGTCACACACACACACACACACACACACACACACACACACACACACACCGAGCAGAGGGAAGCTTACACAGCTCATTTTTTTTCCTAATTGAACTTAGCTAATCCTTTGTCCTTAGGGAAGAATCTGGGAATTAATTCATATTGATTAACACACTTACATACTCACACACATGCACAATGATATCTATGCACACGCACACACACACACACACACACACACACAAACAAGGAGTTTTTGCAGCAAATTAACTTCATAGTTGTACTTGAACAGAAATGCAACGTCAGCATCTGCGTAAAACTTAAATTAATTGAGGCGACTGTCAGTTGCAGTAAAAAGTTACTGAGTGGTTGCTGAAACACTGAATTAAAAAAAAAAGTGTTCATCTAATGAATATTAAGTTTTATTGTGTTAGTGAATTTAATTTCACAAACCAAATAGAATTGTATTACTTCCGTTATACAGGCAGGTTGACAAGAAGTTTTATTTTACTCTGTGTGCGTGCATGTGTGTGTGTGTCTTTGAGTTACCGGAGTGTAGGTCAGCTGTTCCTGGCGGCAAAGTCTTTCAACATCATTACTGATGATTACAGATTGTAATCAGTAGGGACTCGCTGAGTAAAAACAGGAACACACACACACACACACACACACACACACACACAAACACACAGTCCTCTCATCAGCATTAATACAGTATAACATTACTGCTGTGAAGTTGCTGTGCATATTTGATCGCGTGTGTGAGGTACAAAATGTCACTGCTCAAATTGAAATTTTTAAATCCATTGACACAGAACATTAAGCAGAAGTTAAACCGCATGGAAACAAATTGATAACTGTTGTCTCTCCCTCTGCCATCAATAACTGTCAGGCAGTGCATCACAGCTGATTGGCTGATGTGAGCAAAATACAAAATTAGAGCAGGTGAGCAGAAATGTGGCGCACATACAACAAATACATTTATCTTTTAGTATTAATAATTACAGTTTAATGGGGTGGAATTTCTTTTTTAGTCTTTTAAGGCCATGAAAATGTCAATGGTTACATAAACTTACAGTCATCCCAACTGACCAGGATCAGAAACTGAACTTGTCATCATCAATTCCACCATAACTGATGACCATTACTGCACCAAATGCATAATACTCAGAGGTGGAATGTCTTTTTCGATAAATGTAATGCCATTTTAACAACAGAGTAGTAATGCTAGCTAAGCTTTAGCTCACCAACAATGTTAATATCAGCCACGACTTACCATTCTTTGTGCAACTTTGAATGTTGAACATAGTTGGAACTTGTTTCATCTCCACATGTAATTTTCGACCTGCACTATCTGCGCAATCTTTTTTTTTTTTTTTTTACCACCACATTTTTTATATGTGAATATAATTATCTTTGATGTCATTTTTTCCACCTGGTGCTCAGAAATTCAAAGTGAGTTCTTCATGGTTCTCTCCTGCAACTTGACTGGATGCTGTCATAATAATTCAAACAAAGTAGATCTGGATTCGCTTGGAATGAACCGAACAATCGAAGAGAAATTCATGGATTTGTGGCACAATAGTGTTAAAGTCCTCGTTGCGTTGCAAGCCTTTATTGATTTTGTCAAGGCGAGTCTAAAGTCATCAAGTTTGTGACTTGAGGCCAAGTCATGTGACTCAAATCCACACCTCTGCTAATACTTATATTCACAAAGCACTTTTCAGAGCTGTTCTTTTCAATTCACAGTAAAGTCAAAATTGAGTTTCCTTTACAAATTAATCTAATCTACAATATGTATCTTTTGGACTAAATTTTGTGTTCATATCACTGAGGACATCAACTTGCTTTTACAATTCAGTGCATTTTCAAAACTACAATAGAACATAATGACAACAAAAGAAGATTCAGTTACTTACTTTCACGGAAAAACATCAGCATGACTGAATTTGATTTAATCAAGTCAGACACAAACAATAGAAATAAAATTTGTTGGAAATATGCACATCAGTCAGATCCAGGAAAAGAAAAAGGGACATCTGATCATATTAAAAGTTTTTTTTTTTTTTTTTTTTTTTACATCATCATGTATTTTCTTTTCCAGTTTATGAGATATGTTGATATATCTAAAGGTGTACTATACAGCAGTGGTTCCCAACTGGTCCACCCACGGAGTCCAGATTTCTCTTTAGTTCAAGGTCCACACAGTTTAAATGCACTCAGCCTCATATTTGCATTTGACCATGTTGTTGAGCTAGTTTGCTGTCTCTGTTAAGCAGCTGTCTGTTAGTCACTCACTCTACAGCAGGAAACAGCACTTCAAAATAAAAGCTCTGTGCTAGAAATTCACTGTACTAGATGTGTTACAACTTGACATTTTTGTGAGTCACTTGCAGTGCATTTAGAGTGGACCAGCGACTCACTTTTAGGCCGCGACCCACCAGTTGGGAACCACTACTATACAGGATTGTTGATTAGTATTTGTAAACACGCTTGCCAGTGAAGGTGAAAGTAAAAGCCGACCCTTGATTCACTCTCGCTTGATGTGTGACCTCACTAATGTTTGTGTTTTTTTGGCACTGTTTCTCTTGGATACCTGCTGCTTACAGCCTGGCACCTGGTCAGAGTCTCTGCTGAGTGGCAAAAATGAGGCCAACACAGAAGTGCCAAAACCTGCAGTTTTTTGAATGACCACTTGAGGCTGACGACAGAAGCCAGTCAATCCCTAAAGACCCCAATGTTAAAATGCCCAACTTTCCAGCAGACATGTTTACTGCCTGGTACAAAAATGGTTTTCGTTTCTGAAGCTAATTTTCTCTTTCATGACAGCTGTAAGGGGGTGAATTTTTTTTATAACTCATCCTTTTACATTTTATTAAGGACTAAAGTAACGCATAAATAAAGGCGGGTCTCTTTGAGTGACACACCGTCTGCTGTTTGTGTACTCAGCTTTTCAGTCAGACCCATCCCTCACTTATCCACAGCTCCAGCTTATCTACCAAATATGATCACTTCTGGCTTCAGAAAACCAAGATGGAAACAGCCAAAATACTGAACTCAAAACAGGAGTCCACAAACCAGGGTGATGTCATGGTAGTTACGTCCATTATTTTTACAGTCCATGGTCTCTGCAGAAAAATACACTGGCGCCCTTAGTGGGTCATAAGTGATGATTAAGAGCTATTACTTCTATTTTTTCTCAGGAAAACCCTGCACAGTATATATCCTTAATATCTCGCTACGCACAGTTTAAATGCCGGCAGTGTGGTCACTACACTTGCAAAGGTGAAACCTTTAAGTTGAAGCAAGGTTAGAGTCAAGGACATGGGGTTTTCTTTCAACATTTAGGGGGACACATATATAGTGGGGGGTCTGCCCCCTCCCATGACATTTTGAGCACCAAACACTCATTTCCTGCATTCTGGTAACTTTTGTTAACCAATTTGTACCATTTCTGTTTCATTTGTTTACAGTGGGAATGTTAAGGTACCTCCTGCCAAAACCTTGCATAGTTGCTTAATTTTCTTTCTATTTTATAGCAGATTGCAAGATTACACTGGATTATAAAGTGGACAAAATAACATGAACACATTACAGTATAATCAAGTCTAGTACAAACGCCACAAACTATCGGGCATAGGTTGCATTTAAAAATTGAGGGATGTATGGTGGTCCTCTGGCAGAAAATTTGGGGCATAAAACACTTAATTTCCTGCATTTTGGTGATTTTTTTATGCACAAATTTGTGCGTTTTTTGCATCAGTTTATGGAGTAAATGTCATTTATTTTGTCAAAATAAAAGTCCTCTGTTACTTTCATGTTTTTATTGGGCGGGGGGATAAATGCATGTGTTCTAAATATTAAGGGGGACATGTCCCCTGCGTCCCTGCCAAAAAAATCTACGCCTGTGGTTGGATTTAATTATTTTTCTTGCATTAACACCTTATGTTATAGCCTATAACTACTAGGACAGTCTGAAATTCGTTATCCTCAGTTGATGTGTTTTATAATGTTGTTTTATCCCGTATAAAGTTATTTTGTGAGTTGTAATAGTTGTGTTCAGTTCAGTGTGAGCTGATGTGTGGTCTGTCCCTTTAACTCAGGGGAAGGGGCAGTTCATGGGGCCGCTGTCGGCAAACACAGCTGTGCGCATGCGCACCACGCATAGCAACACTCGGGGGCAGCAGAGGAGACGAGGGATCGTTTATGCGCATTTTTGGGACGAAAAAAGGTAAGCTGAAGTGATAAAGTTTGTCTCCACGCTTACAGAAGGCTTCGCCACGACGTAAAAGCCTATAATAATCACCGGAGGTCCTTATATCGTCCTCTGTATGGGGATATCCAGCCGTTTGAATCATGTGTCGCTCGTTAAATCGCATCCGCCGCTGCTTACTGGAAGACGCACTGATCCTACAAATCATCCCCGCTTGTCAATACACGGGGCGCAAACCAGCCTCACAACCAGCTAACAAAGCTGCTAATACGGACCAGAATAGACTATAACTAGCCGCAGTGACGCTCAGCTAACATTGTTTTAGCTCTTAGAGGTTGTGTTGTCTCCTTTGTGATCTGTATAACGGGGCGGGGGTGCTTTGTTTGTGATGTTTCCGCCGCTGGTGATCTATTTCGGGCTGCTACGAGCAGGATTCCCGTAAAACAGTCATGTGCAACACTGGTCAGCAGCCGCCATTGGTCACTGTCACTTTGGTCAAGGATGTATCATACTCTCAACACGCCCTGTAACGCTTTGCTGTTATATACTCATCCATTCCTCTTGCTGTAATATTGAATTATTCATCCCAAAGAATGCAGGGAATTTTAACAATGGGGTGGGATGGTTTTACACAAATGTGCTACTGTTGTTAATTCATGATCTCATTTTCAGGCAACTTTTTAAAAGACTTGAAATGTTACACTGGCTAAAATCAGATGTCCCTCCCTGTATAACATGGTCACAGCTCTTGAAAATGTGTGACATTGCCCCCTTTCCATCTCTCATGAGTTATTTTGATGTTATTGCAGTGTAGGATTATTTAAATTGCTGTTTTAGAAAGAAGTGACAGGTGTAGTTTTTGTGAGGGCGTCTTAGTGGTTAATTATCATCTGACTTGTATCAGCAGGTTCAAAGCAGTACATTAAAGTGTGTTTGGTTTTTCTGCAGATAAATCAGCCCAAACAGACTCGCAGGAATCATGGGGAGTGGTAAGTTTATTTACACTATACTTATGTGCTTTACCCCACAAGCAGATAAGTTCACACAAACTTCAACATAAGCTGCACTCCAATTCCTTGTTTGTTTGTTTTTCTTTCCCATTATGTTGGTTAATCATTTGAATCAACTTTAACTTCAACTTTCAACTTTATTTCAACCCCAGAGGGCATTTGGTTTTACAGCAATAGATAAAAGAACACATACATAAATGTGTGTTTGGTTTTCTACAAATAAAGACAGAGATGCTGGAATCTCACTCGTCAGGTTTTTTCTGTTGTGTTTTAGCAAACAATTCCCATTCTTTCCTTAGGGAATATCCTGTTTTCCTGCATTATTTCTCTCTGCTTTTCAACTCTTGCGCGGCTCACATCCCTGGATTTATGAGTCACACGGACGCCATTACTCGTTAATTCGTCTGCACATCAGACATTCCCTGGGCATGTTGTGGCATCTTGTGCTCCGTTTGTGTTTGAGAGTTTATGTTCCTGTCCAGGATGTGTGAAACAGAGGGCCACTCTGTCTCTCTAAGTTCATTCCTCTAGTTTGTCTTATGTGGCCTGGGGATTGATGCCTAAATCAAAGGAGCTTTTGTTTTTATGCAGAAATGTGGGCACTGGGCAGCGCTCGGCTCTGCTCTACTGCCTTTGTTTCACTCTCCACCTCTCTTACTTTTTCCCTTTTTTTGGCATATTTCCCTCCTTCTGCTTCACTCCTCTCTCTTTCAATACTCTCTCTTTGCTTGAAATTTCCCCTCTTTGCTTCCTCTCCCGTGCTGCTCTGTTTACTGACTCACCCCTGCTTTCCTCTTTTTGTCTCTTATGTTCTTGTCTCCACTTGTGATCTTGATTTATGCATTTTTTTTCCGCACACATCTCTCAATCTTACACCCTTTCCCCTTCTCTGCCCTTGTTTTTCTCTTTGCCCGTCTCTCAGTGTTCCTGCCGGCGGACGCGGCCCACTCGGTGCTGCACCGGCTGCGCAGGGCCAACTTCTTGCTGGAGGAGATGAAACAGGGTAACATCCAGAGAGAATGCCGCGAGGAGATCTGCACCTATGAGGAGGCCCGCGAGGCTTTCGAGAACGACGAGAAGACGGTGAGGGCATGAGGGACGCATCACATCCGACCTAAAATCTGTCCTGTCTTAAAGGCTAAATACACGCAGGGACAGAAGAGTGGAACACATTCAAACACCTGCCACACATTGCTTACGGCAACATGTGGGCACCCAGAGAAACCACAGAGGAGATAGTTGTGTTTTAGTATTAGGTTATTGGAGTCACACACCATTTGTAATGTCTTTACATGGATATTAGCTCCAGCAGAAGTCATGTGTTCAGAGAATTCACAGCCAGCCTGGGACTGGTCTGACAAAAATTTACCACACTTCATGGGGTCAATTAACAAAAATAAGCCGCAGCAACTCCATAATCAAAAACACACAATTATCCACAGGGTAGTACAAAGACTCAGTTATCTTTCTGCTGCTTAATTCTTGCAATTAATTCATATCTTGACAATCAGCTGGCTGGCTGGAACTCTTCAAACACAGGACTCCCACTTGGAGCTAAAAGCCACAGATCAATATTATAACGTCTGGGTAACTCATACCAGCTGGCCTTTGTGAAAAAATTCCTTTAAAGTGCTATTTGTAGGGTTCATGTGTCCAGTATTGAAATCCTATGCCAAGAGTGCTAGCTTGTGCAATGCTGGTATTTTTTCAGGAAGTGATGATTATCAGCAGGAAGAACAGCCGAGTCCGTGCTGGAGTGGGAGGAGTGTTTGTAAAGCTATTGTGAGAGACGAGAGAGCAAAGATGGATGTGCACAATCATGTGGTGGCTTTTTGTTGGGGTGTTGTTGTCCGCTGCCTTTGTGTTGCAGTAATCCAGATAGAAAGTATTCACACAGTGGGCAGTGTGTACTGTGACCCTGTGTTTTGGAAACAGTGTTGTTCCACCATTGTAGCCTGCATGAATGTAACCGAGTCCTATCTTGGAGAAAATATTTCTGATCTTGTATTGTTACACGTTTGTCCGCCTTCTGATTGGCTGCAGAGACGGTTCTGGGAGGAATACGTGCGGGAGAGCAGTCCATCCGGAGGGTTGGAGACGGTGGTCGGAGGAGTCCATTCTCTCTACTTGATCGTGCCATTGCTGCTGGTTGTGTTCATCATCGCCGCTGTTGCCATCACTGTGTGGCGCTGCCACTCCCGCAAACGCTCGCAGCGCAGCCCCAGCATGGGACACTCGCATCACGACCACGTCCTGTCAGTGGTCTCTATGGACCATTGGGGGAGGGATTACCACCACGGTGACCAATCAGAACTCAGTGTCCACAGCAGCCCAGCTTATCCAGGCTCAGAGCTCACATCAGGGAGAGGAAGCGCTGGAGACCCGCCACCATCTTACGAGGAGGCTGTAGGCCATACAGACGTCCAAATAGAAACAGAGCCACCTCCACAGTATGAGGACATAGTCAACACCAGCTCAACTAGTGTCAGTGGTGGCCATGGGAAGTAAACACATCTCTCACCACCACCCCAACAAATGCCCTAACCCACACTAAGACCATCTGATCATTTAGCAGTATCACTGTTGTGGTATCACCAGCCTTCCCCATTCAACACATACAGAAACACTATTAACTGTCTGGTCAGTGGACTAATGCAATCTTTGCCGGAGCCAGCGCTGTTGAATTTTGCACTAACCTTTCATCAATGAGGTGAAGCGATTGCAGGAAGGATATTGCAATACCAAAACCAACCAACCTCTGCTGATTGTCCTCAAGTTGCATCTGTGCTGTCACACTGTAGCAAAGCATTTAACTCAGCAGGCGTTACAACTGTTGCATGTGGCGTAAATGAAAAAGGGTTCTGACTGCCAGAATAAAGGACAGCTGTTGTAGAAGTGTAAAAAGTGTATATGGAGGTTGGACCGATGCTTTATGGAAGGTCACTGCCATTTGTTTTCAGACTTAAAGTGGCCAATCTCAGATATTTTGCACCTATTTTTGAATACCTTTAAAGCTGAGCTCTTAGTTGTAAAAAAAAAACAAAAATGGTTTCGAGTTATAACAGTGCATATTGCGTACTTTGCAGAAATGTTGATTTGCAAGACTCAAAAACAGCATTTAGAGCACGCAGTAACAATTAAAGTTGCATTAAGTGATTTTTGACCACCAGGGGGCAGAAAGAGAACAACCAGCTAAAAATGAAGCATATAATTTCTTATGCCAAACCTGTAAGCAAACAGTTATCTGCAGTAGTGGATGCTTGGCTTGTCTAGGCTTGTCAGCTGTAAATACTAAATGAAATTAAATGTAAATGGCTGCTCACAGTTTTATATCGGGGGTTAAAGGGAGCCTTGAGACTAAAGCATTTCGTAAATGATCAGGTTGCAGAGCCAAAACAATTCGTCACAACTGTGCAGAGCCGCAGTGTTGGGAGTTAATTCCTGATATGAAAATGATCCCTTAATGCAGGTTTATAGTCAAGTTGCCAAATGAATGCATCAGTCCAACTTCAGTATACACTTGTGAATGTTATGGAGTTTAAAATGTAAGACCAGTGATTATAAAAGGTGTGCTGAAGTGTGTGTTTTGTGTATGTGTGTCATATGTGCTTATAGTTTGGTAATGCATGCAGCTTGGTCTGTACACTCAAGGTTGGATCTGGCTCTGCACTGTTTGTTGATGGTCAGTGCTAGATGGCCCATGTCCTGCTCTGGGCTGTTGACACTTGCCAGAGCCTGCTTTAACTGTGAAAATCTTTTCCCCTGTAGCAAATATAACCATGTTGGATATGACTAAAGAGTCCTCTGCTGTGCCACTTTCACTAAAAGCACATAGGATTCTTCAAATAGGTTTGCAGCTATACCATTAGTGTAAGTTGTGGAGTGACTTGCACAGGAATGTGGGACAGAGAGCAGTAGAGACAGAAGCTTTGTAGACACGTATCAGAGGGGGAAAGATTCTGTATTTAATGACGCCATGGGAAGAGTTCACATTTAGCATGTGTAATGTACCTGTATATAAATATGTATAGTCTGTATGTGTGAAAGTCAGTTACAGTGAGATTGTTTTTTACTGCATATGAGTGCAGTGAACGCATTGACACTAGTGTAACTATTATACAGTAGGTGGTGGATAAATGAAGGCACTGTGTTTAAGCTCGAAATGAGCTGTTTGATGAAAAGTAGGACAGTTTGGTTTGACGACTTCAGCGTCTCTCTCAGCCATTACGATGTCACTGTAATCCTCGGAAAAGAAGTGCTCATACTCTATATGCAATATTGCTGCATACACTCTAAAAACCAAATATATCTAATGTCTAATGTTCACGGATACTGATACATGTCACATTTCCTGTCTTCACCTCACAGACTTTGAGCACTGATTATTATTCTACTTTTATGTGAGCTGACCTGTGAACCTCAGCACTTGCAATGACCTTGAACTGAGTTGTGCTGGTGGGGTAGCCATTTTGGTTAGGTCACTTGTACTGTTGCAGAGCCCTTTTTTTTTACAATGCCTTATAAAAAAACAAAATGTTGTATAACATTAAATGCAAGAGAACTTGTTATAAATCCTTGATATGTGCAGAAGCTTGAATTAATTTGTAATAAAACTTTAAAAATTGTACTCCACATGTCCTTAATATTTATAACACACTACACTATGACTTCTTAAGTTGTTTTTTTATAGTACAATATACTACATTTATACAACACATTTTTTTATGACATACCATGATTGATTTATGGTATACAATACTATATCTTTTTCATGACAAAATATCTTAAGATTCGTATGACTTTTTGTGTTAAAATATACCATGACTTTTAATGAATTTTTATTACTAACCCTGTTATGACTGTTTTTAAAAACATACTATATGAAATACTATGACTTTTTATGTTTTTTAATGACACTATACTGTGACTTTTTAGACATACTACACTACAACTTTTCTGATGACTTTATTTATGACATACTTTACTATGACTTGTTTGACAAACAATACTTTGACTTTTCTAATGACATTTTTTATGACATACCATACTATGACTTTTTATGATGTTATGACACACTGTACTATGACTTTTTTGACAAACTACAGTATAACTATACTAAAACTTTTCTTTTTATATACTATAGTATGAGGTTTTATTTTTGACATACTGTACTACACACTATACTATGACTTTTTCATGACATTGTACACTATGACTTTCCTGATGACGTTTTTGAAAACATACTATTCTATGCCTTTTCATAACAGTATGCAATGACTGACATTGACATTCTATACTGACTTTTTCTGACATACTATACTATGACCTGTTTGACACACTATACTATGACTTTTTATAATGTTTTCAAGACATACTATACTAGGACTTTTTTTTGACATACTGCACAGTGACCTTTGTTGACTATACTATGACTTTTCTGATGACATTTTTTTGACGTACTTTACAATGACTTTTTTGCATAGTAAAATATGACTTTTTTACATACTATTCGACAATTTTTTTGACATACAATACTATGACTTTTGTGATGACATATTTATGACATACTAAACTATGACTTTATTTGATATACTATACTATGACCTTTTTGAAATATATACTATACTATACAATGTCCTTTTTTGACTTGTCTGATGTCGTTTTTTATAACATACTATAATGTAACTTTTTTTGACATTCTATACGAAGACTTTTTTTGGCTACTATCCTTAGTGTATTTTTTGACATACTACACTTTCATTTTTCCGTTGACAGTTTTTATGACACACCATGACTTTTTTGACATATTATAGAATGACTTTTTCGACATTGAGATACTATACTATGACCTTCTTCAACAAACTTTACTATGACTTTTCTGATGATGCTTTTTATGACATACTATACTATAACTTCTAAAGACTTTTTTATATATACTATGCTTTGATTTTTTCTGATGACATTTTTTGTGACATATAATGACTTTATTGACATATTATAGTATGGCTTTTTTTTATAAACTATAGTGACATTTTTCATGATTTTGACGACATACTATACTATGCAATTTTTTATGATTTTTGATGACATACTATAGTATGATGATTTTTCATGAATTCTAATGACATACTATACTGTGGCGTTTTCTTGTGATTTCTGAAGACATAATATATACTATGATGTTTTGTCATGATTTTGACGAAATACATGACTTTTTTATTTTTGACGACGTACTATACCATGACTTTTTTTTCATGGTTTTAACGACATACTATACTATGACTTTTTTCCATGATTTTTGACGACATACTATACTATGACTTTTTTTCATGATTTTTGATGACATACTATACTATGACTTTTTTTCATGGTTTTAATGACATATAATACTATGATGTTTTTTCATGATTTCTGCTGACATACTTTACGATGACATTTTTTCATATTTTGATGACATACTATACTATGATGTTTT
The DNA here is from genome assembly GCF_041903045.1 of Epinephelus lanceolatus. Classification (NCBI taxonomy): domain Eukaryota; kingdom Metazoa; phylum Chordata; class Actinopteri; order Perciformes; family Serranidae; genus Epinephelus; species Epinephelus lanceolatus. Next base: position 20,480,922 of record NC_135739.1, read on the forward strand.
GTCATCATTTTTGACCACGTTCTATGACGTTTTTTCATGATTTTTGAGGATATAATATATATAATATTATCATTCTATGATATTTTTTCATGATTTATTACGACATACTATACTATGACATTTTTTTCAAGATTTTGGACAACATACTATCCTATGATGTTTTTTCATGATTTATTTCGACGTACTATACTATGACTTTTTTTATGACTTTTTACGACATACTATACTATGACATTTTTTTTCAAGATTTTTGACGACATACTATCATATCATGTTTTTTTTCAAGATTTATTACGACATACTATACTATGACGTTTTTTCATGATTTTGGAGACACACTATACTATGGCATTTTTTCAAGAAATTAGACGACATACTATCCTATGATGTTTTTTCATGATTTCTGAGCACATACTATACTATGACATTTTTTTCAATATTTTTGACAACATACTATCCTATGATGTTTTTTCATGATTTATTACAACATACTAAACTATGACATTTTTTCATGACTTTTGACGACATACTATACTATGACATTTTTTTCAAGATTTTTGATGACATACTGTCCTATGATGTTTTTTCATGACTTTTAACGACATACTATACTGTGATGTTTTTTCATGACTTTTGACAACACACTATACTATGACATTTTTTCAAGAAATTAGACAACATACTATCCTATGATGTTTTTTCATGATTTTTGACAACATACTATACTATGATGTTTATTCATGATTTATTTCGACGTACTATACTATGACTTTTTTACGACTTTTGACGACATACTATACTATGACATTTTTTTGAAGATTTTTGACAACATACTATCCTATGATGTTTTATTTCATGATTTATTACGACATACTATACTATGACGTTTTTTCATGATTTTGGAGACACACTATACTGTGGCATTTTTTCAAGAAATTAGACTACATACTATCCTATGATGTTTTTTCATGATTTCTGACGATATACTATATTATGACATTTGTTCATGACTTTTGACGACATGCTATACTATGATGTTTTTTTCATGATTTATTACGACATACTATACTACGACGTTTTTTCATGATTTCTGACAATATACTATACTATGACATTTTTCCATGACTTTTGACGACATACTATCCTATGTTTTTTAATGATTTATTACAACATACTAAACTATGATGTTTTTCATGATTTTTGACGACATACTATACTATGAAATTTTTTTTCATGATTTATTATGACATACTATACTATGATGTTTTTTGATGAATTACTACGCCATACTATACTACGACGTTTTTTCATGATTTCTGACAATATACTACTATGACATTTTTTCATGACTTTTGACGACATACTATACTGTGATATTTTTTCATGATTGATTTCAACGTACTATACTATGACTTTTTTTTGACTTTTGACGACATACTATACTATGATGTTGTTTTCATGATTTATTACGACATAGTATACAGCGATGTTTTTTCATGATTTCTGACAATATATACTATACTATGACATTTTTCCATGACTTTTGACAACATACTATACTATGACATTTTTTGATTTTTGACGATATACTATCCTATGATATTTTTCCTGATTTATTACAACATACTAAACTATGACATTTTTTCATGACTTTTGACGACATACTATACTATGATGTTTTTTCATGATTTATTACGACATACTATACTGTGATGTGTTTTCATGACTTTTGACGACACACTATACTATAGCATTTTTTCAAGAAATTAGACGACATACTATCCTATGATCTTTTTTAATGAGTTATTACAACATACTATCCTATGATGGTTTTTCATGATTCATTTCCACGTACTATACTATGACTTTTTTATGACTTTTGACGACATACTATCCTATGTTGTTTTTTCATGATTTTTGACGACATACTATACTATGAAATTTTTTTTCAAGATTTTTGACGACATACTATCCTATGATGTTTTTTCATGATTTATTACAACATATTATATGATGATTTTTTTTTATAATTTTTGATGACATACTATCCTATGATGTTTTGTCATGATTTCTGACGATATACTATACTTTGACATTTTTTCAAGATTTTTGACGATATACTATCCTATGATGTTTTTTAATGAGTTATTACAACATACTAAACTATGATGTTTTTTCATGATTTTTGACGACATACTATACTATGAATTTTTTTTTCAAAATTTTTAACAACATACTATCATATGAGGTTTTTTCATGATTTTTGATGACATACTATTCTATGATGTTTTTTCATGATTTATTACGACATACTATACTATGATATTTTTTTGTAATTTCTGACGAAATATATATATATATATATATATATATATATATATATATATATATATTATGACTTTTTTCATGATTTTGGAGACACACTATACTATAGCATTTTTTCAAGAAATTAGACGACATACTATACTATGTCGTTTTTTCATGATTTCTGACAACCCACTATCCTATGATGTTTTTTAGTGATTTATTACAACATACTAAACTATGATGTTTTTTCATGATTTTTGTTGACATACTATCCTATGATGTTTTTTCATGATTTATTACGACATGCTATACTATGATGTTTTTTCATGATTTATTACGACATGCTATACTGTGATGTTTTTTTGATGACATACTATACTATTCAATTTTTTTCAAGATTTCTGACAACATACTATACAATGATGTTTTGTTGTGATTTATGACGACATACTAAACTATGACATTTTTTCATGATTGTTGACGACATACTATCCTATGATGTTTTTGTCATGATTTATTGCGACATACTATACTATGACATTTTTTCAAGATTTTTGACGACATACTATACTATGACATTTTTTCATGATTTTTGACAACATACTATACTATGATATTTTTTCAAGATTTTTGACGACATACTATCCTATGATGTTTTTTCATGATTTATTACAACATACTATACTATGATATTTTTTTCAAGATTTTTGACGACATACTATACTATGATGTTTTTTCATGATTTATTACGACATGCTATACTGTGATGTTTTTTCATGATTTTTGATGACATACTATTCTATGATGTTTTTTCATGATTTATTACAACATACTATACTATGATTTTTTTTTGTAATTTCTGACGAAATACTATATTATGACTTTTTTCATGATTTTGGAGACACACTATACTATAGCATTTTTTCAAGAAATTAGACGACATACTATACTATGTCGTTTTTTCATGATTTCTGACAACCTACTATCCTACGATGTTTTTTAATGATTTATTACAACATACTAAACTATGATGTTTTTTCATGATTTTTCACGTCATACTATCCTATGAGGTTTTTTCATGATTTATTACAACATACTATACTATGTTTTTTTTCTAATTTTTGATGACATACTATACTATTCAATTTTTTTCAAGATTTGTGACGACATACTATACAATGATGTTTTGTTGTGATTTATGACGACATACTAAACTATGACATTTTTTCATGATTGTTGACGACATACTAATATACTATGACATTTTTTTCAAGATTTTTGACAACATATTATCCTATGATGTTTTTTCATGATTTATTACAACATTCTAAACTATGTTTCTTCATGATTTTTGACGACATACTATACTATGAATTTTTTTTTAAATATTTTTGACGACATACTATCCTATGATGTTTTTGACATGATTTATTACGACATACTATACTATGACATCTTTTCATGATTTTTGACGACATACTATCCTATGATATTTTTTCAAGATTTTTGACGACATAGTATCCTATGATGTTTTTTCATGATTTATTACGACATGCTATCCTATGATGTTTTTTCATGATTTATTACGACATGCTATACTGTGATGTTTTTTCATGATTTATTACGACATACTATACTATGATGTTTTTCTGAAATTTTTGACAAAAAACTATACTACTATGACTTTTTTCATGATTTTGGAGACACACTGTACTATAGCATTTTTTCAAGAAAGTAGACGACATGTCGTTTTTTCATGATTTCTGACAACGTACTATCCTATGACTTTTTTTCATGATTTTTGATGACATAATATACTATGACTTTTTTATGATTTATGAAGACATACTATCCTATGATGTTTTTTCATAATTTATTACAACATACTATAATATGACATTTTTCATGATTTTGACGATAGTTTTTTCATGATTTCTTAGCACATACTATACTATGACTTTGTTTTTCAAGATTTTTGACGACAAACTATGCTATGCTGTTTTTTCATCATTTCTGACATACTATACTATGCCATTTTTTCCATGATTTTTAATGACATACTTTATTATGACTTTTTTAACATTTTTGATTGCATACTATGACAATTTTTCATGATTTCTGACGACATACTGTAGTATGACGTTTTTCCAACATTTTTGACGACATACTATAACTTTTTTTTCGTGATGTTTGACGGCACACTGTCCTATGACTATTTTTTTCACCATACTTGACGACATTCTATGCTGTGTTTTTTCTGATAACTTTTTTGATATACTATACTATGGCTTTTTTTGTTTGTTTTACATACTATACTATGAGTTTGTTTTGGGTTTTTTTTACATACTTTACTATGACTTTTATGATTTTTATGCCATACTACATTATGACTTTTTTGTGGACATTCTTTTATGACATACTACACTGTCATGTTTTATTTCATAGTATACTATGATTTTTCATACTGTATTATAATCTACTTTTTTTAATCCATTTTAATGACATACTATACTATGTCTTTCTTATACTATATACTATTACCTTATTACTCTTACATTGCATACTATACTGAAAAAGGTCTTAAAGATATAAAGTTTGACCTCAGGATTCCTGCATTTACACTGATCTATCCTTTTACAAACATATGATTCATTGCTCAGCTGCAATCAGTTTATGGCTAATGGATCTTAAACAATCAAAGGTCTATTAAAGGATGAACTACATGTAAATGTAAATGATGCAAAAGAGACTGGGAATGAAGCCAGGAAAACTCCAAAGGTAACAGATCAAAACAATTTATTTTAATTGTGGGCTATAAATTATTTCCACATTTCCACTGGCATTTTGTTTTGACAAACATGATTTTTTCTTCAACTGGCCACCTGGCCTGTGATTCACATCTGTCCTCCCTGTGGAATGTGATCCAACATCCAACTATTGTTTTACAACAGTTCAAACAAACCAGGAAGTGACTCATTAACCACAAGTGAATGACCAACCACAATGTAAATGGGGCTCAAGAGGCATCATTCAAATATTAGTCTGGTGTTTTTCTGTTTTGTTGCAAGCAGACGCACTGAATCATAAAAACTGTTAATATTAACACGTGATACCAGTGGTGGCACACACATACATGCAGTGGCTCAGTTTATCCCTTTTCCCTTTCAGTGCTTTGTTTAAGGAGAGTAGAGCTCAAGAGCTTTAAGTAGAGCAAGCCACATTTAGCCCAGGCATAGAAAAAAAAACACCACAGCTTGTGTTTGACACAAACACTTCTTAAAAAGAGCACGTCATCAATGTAAGATGACCTAAAAGCAACAATGGCCACCTGTGGCCACCAGTAGTCATGCAATCTCAATATGATTCAGTGTTAACAAGGCTGATTTGACAAAACATAGCAAACAGGAAAGAGAGAAAGTTACCTAGGCAGATTAAAAAACTTTACAGAGGAGTGCAATGCAATATCATTTTGGAAAATACTGTTAACTGCTGCTGATTTATACAAACAGGTCACACCATTATAAAATACGACAGAGATGGTTTCCTGGAGCTTTCATCTGTATTGATATGTAAACCTGTGAACACTGGTCACACCCACTCCTTGGGGTTTCGTAACACCTCCAGCATCTCAGCCTCCTGGGTTCCTTTGGCAGGCTCATGCATGTACTCCCACCTGAGGATGAAGGGTGAGTCAGTTACTAAGCAACACAGACAGCTCATTACTGTCATACAAGAGCAGGGCTAACGGTGCTTCAGACCAGTGTTATCTTACCTGGCAGTGAGCGGGAGGGACATGAGAATGCTCTCAATTCTGGAGCCAGGCGTGGCCAAGCCAAACTTCACTCCCCTGTCATACACCAGATTAAACTCCACATATCTACAACAAAAACACACAAAACCAACTGTAGCTTCACATGATTTGATACATTAAATGGACACTGTTGACAAAACAACATGCAAACCAAGAAGTTTTAAACGAGCACTCAAATCAATGATTAACCTCATTAAAAACTTTCTTATGTAGGTAATCCAAGTTTTCCAGGTTGGTGCATTCATGTGGTGGTGAGCAGCCTTTGATATGAGAATTCTGGCTGCAGTGCATGAACTTTTGTAATGCCATAAAGTAACGAAATTCACATCATCTTTTGTCCATCTTAGCTTAATGTTTGTCTTTTGGGGTTGCCAAATGCACATGTCACATGCAAAGGTCAGTTAAAGTTAATCTGCACTTTCAACTGCATGACGACACAACTTTGACACAACAGGTCAAGTTTACTTGATGTGACTGAACCGGAGGTCATTCACTCTGCCAGCCTCTTCTTTCTACCTCCCACTTTATCTCACCCATCCAACCCCTGTCCACATTTCCGGGTCACCATTGTGCTTTTTCCCCAGTCATAAACCAGCTCTCTAGCTCAGTCTCTCTGTTGCCATCTCTTAATAAATGACTCAAGACTCCCCCCCACTGGGGCAGAGAGCACTCAGAGGATGTGGTCCAGTTTTGAAGCACACAGGCTGTGTATCAGCATCTACAGCAAACTTTTTATTATAAATGATTTTGCATCTCATTAATGGGTTTCAGACTTTTTTTTTTAATTCCAACTTTTACAAACTGAAAGACACTGAAGAAGTGCTAAATGTGGATCCCCTATCATAAGCAAGTTTTTTTTCATGACTATTTATAATCCATTAATTCATTGTTGATGTGGATTCGATTTGGAACTTTGTCCTCTGAATATGCTCCAGAAAGTGGACCAACAGAAAAGGGACTCAAATCTTTTTGTGTTCACACTGTCAGATTATTTGAAAAAGGACTCAGTTCTCTTTCTGTTCACGCTATAGCCTATGTAGTTTTGTTTTTACTTTGACGTGTCACTGCAGTGCAGTTATGAAGCCCCTCGCTTTCAGATGAAATTAAAATTGGAGGAAAACCTTTGAAATGCCGCGTGCTGTAGACTGCTGCCGTTGTATTCTACATTCCACATCTGGAGACGTGCAGTATCTTCCGTGGACCAAACTACTGCTCGTCCTGCATCCTTGCTAGCGTTACAGACCGAAATGGTTTCATCTGCTTTTTCAGGCATCCCAGTGCAATAACATGTGATCTAGAGGGCTAAATACAATGGCAGAGAGCAAAGCGAACTGGAGCACTTTGTGTTCACAGTGCACTCAGAGTTCACTTCAGAGGGGTCTGAGTTATCTTCGAGTGTTCACCCTGAGTCCACTTAAAAGGCTGAAAAGGACCAAGTGTGAAAACACCCTTTAGTAGAGCTAGTTTTGAAAATTTGGCTTCAAAGGCTAATCAAGCAATGGAAACGAAGAATGACTGAAAGCAGAGACTTCCTAAAGCTTTAAAGCTTTTGGGGCTTGGGTCTTGAGTTTTTGCACTAAAATGGTAGCCTGGAAATCCAGACCCAAATCTAGAAAGATTTAGGGTCTGGCCATGAGTAATGAAAATGGCCCAACTCGAGGGGCGGCACCAAGCAAGCATTTGAAAATATCACTGCACGCAATTGGATAACACTATGACCAATCAGAACAATACACGGGGTGACGTATACGCTTCGCTACCAGCAGAGCTAACTGATAGATTAGACTCTTGCCGTATCCGGTTGGCAAAACAGCAAAAATGTCCTTCTTGCAAAGGAAAGATTCCAGCGCCATCTTCTGTTCCTCTTTTAGAGAAAAAGCCAAGTCTAACTCGTTCATTGTAGCAGCCAAAGCCGTTTCAAACAACTGGTGTTCATTCGTAGCCATCTTGCAATGTTTACTGACTGATTCCAGACTTCGTCGTCGCAGCACTGTCGTCATCTGTTTAGCTTGCCTCTGGCCCGCCTATATCAGATACACTGATGTGATTGGTGCAGCTCGGCTACAAGAGCATGGGTAATGAGCATCATTACTGATTGCCAGAGTGACTCGCTGAGCAAATTCAAATTGTGCTCTTGCGAGAACTCTGGATTTCCAGGGTACTAAAATGGGCTATGAAGTAAAAAATCTCCTTTTACCAACTTTCTATGTAAAACGTTACATACTCATCAACAGCCACCGGTTCTTTTGTGCATCTTTTACTCACCTTCCTCGTCGCACCTGCTGCCAGTCCTTCTCCTCATCAGTGAAGGAGTCGTTGAGGTGTTTGTACACGATGGGCAGGTAACAAGGCACCACGGTGCGAGCGCAGCTCTTGACGAAGTTGAATACCTCCTCCTGACTCGGGGAGTCCAGGTCATCGAAGAAGATCCCTCCTATACCTCGAGTCTCTCCTCTGTGCCGGACGTAGAAGTATCTGTCACACCTGGAGAGACATACCCAAAAACATCAGTCAATAGCTGTTCTCATCTTACTTTCCTCTCCTTTTTTTAAACCAGGGCTGGACTTTAAAATATTCAGCAGATCTGGGCTATGCAGATATATATTATTTAAAGGCAGGAGGAGAAAATGAATTAAAAATAAGTCAGGTGTAAGCACATTTATAGTGACAGTTTACAAGGGAATTAAATGTCTCATATCTACCCGTTAAATATGAAGCTAAAGCCAGCTAGTTTGGTTCTGTCTGCAGGTAAAAAAAAAATAATCTGCCTACCAGCACCTCTACAGCTCAGCCCGAGCTTCATTTTGATGGAAAGATACAAGATATAAGATAAAGAGTGCTTTCAATCATGTCATCCAGCTCTCGGCAAGAAAGTAAATAACAATATTCCCCAAAATGCCCAATGAATCCTTTTGATTCAACTTCAAATTAAGTTGACACATATACTCATTACAAGCCACATCAGATAAACCACACCCTCCCTTTCCACATCCCCCACGGTCATTCGATGGCCAGCGTCAGGGCTCAACGGTTTTTCTGCAACTGCAGATTTTAAGCAGAGACTTCCCCTTATCATCATTCTACAGTGAGGATACACCCACTGTAATCCACGCAGACAAATACACAGAAATCAGACCTACATATGCGTACGTGTTGAGGTACACATACAGGGCGCAAAAAACATTCTGAGTACACGCACTGGTGTATGCAACTTTTAAAATTATCTGCGCCATTTCTGTTTTATACACCACTTGGTGAACTTGTCTTCTTGGCACTTCCACCACGGCTTGGCCGAATCAAACATTGCAACATTTTCTTTTTTTTAGACCATTCAAATATGAGGATATTGTCAATATGTTAGTGTAATATGAGCTGACTTTCCCTTTGACTCTCTTAAAAACTGTGCAGTAAACTGTGCATTTGCAATTGGTATTTTGAGCCTAGACATATATGTGGATTATCATAAATGCAGGACTGATCTTGAGTCAAACTGTACCATTTCTTAAAGTCGGGGTAGTACTGTGGGTGATGCTTGTCACAGGCCTCCTTCAGGGTGTTGTGGAAGTGAAACGCATCTTCTTTATTGATATAAACTGGAGTCAGGTCTGTGCCTCCACCAAACCACCACTGCTTAGAGCCTGAGACACACACACATACACACAGACAAGGAAGAAAGAAACAAGGGTTATCATTCATTCATGCACTCAATAGTGTCACTGACACCGAGACACAACTGCTGACGTCAAGGACTGACACTCACCATCTTGCTCTTCGATCTCGAAGTATCTGTAGTTGAAGTGCACAGTGGGGATGTGGGGGTTCTTGGGGTGGATGACTGAGCTCACACCCATGGCACAAAATGGCAGTTTACCTGAGACAAAACAGGGCATGAAATGAAACTTGATATACAACTCAGATAAGCAATATCAAGCTTTAATCCTGCACACAAATATGAAGTTACCATCTTTTCCTTTGAGGACTTTCCCTCGGCTCGTCATCTGCTTGGCGGCCTCCGCGGTCAAGTTTCCATAAACTACTGACACATTGACCCCTGCCTTCTCAAACACCTTTCCATCCTGCATCACACAGCTGATTCCTCCACCACCTGACACATACACACAGGATCAAAACAGGCCACACATTCAAAGAGACTTACACGAGGACAAAAACATGCAGCATGCTTGAAACTCATGTATTTTAAGACTATCATTAACACCTGACTTGGATCTGTTCTGCTCCACAATGAGCTCTGCAGTGTCATGACCTTTTCAGGTGACCCCTTCTTACCTTCACTCCTCTGCCACCGGTCCACCTTGAACGTCCCACCGTCCACCTTCTCCAGAGCTTTGCAGAAGTCGGCCTGCGTCTCCATAATCAACATCTCCATCCTCGTACGCATCTCTCCTTTCCTCTGCTCCAGCACACTAACATCGGTCATCGGAGGGGACATGAACCCCCGGCATCTCTCCAAGATACTCCCCTCCTCCTCCTTCTCCTCAGCGGCTTGGGATACCTTCGTTGCCATCTCAGCCCGCTGGAAGTGGTTAGCGTTGGCTAGGAATCCCGCTACAGCCGCTGCTGCTGTCAGTGCTGCGGCTCCACTGAGCGCCAGGGCTCCCCTCCTGGTTCGCCCGGCTGCGGCTCTGCCTGCGGTCCCATGGGACATGAACCGCACACTGGAGCCCCTGGAAAACCATCTCGTACCTGTAAGAAAAGTCACTGACGAGCTGTGACCGCAGGATAACGGCACTTGTGACTCTGCTGAACTAGCAAGCCCTTTTAAATGTGAACGCAAACACCGTCTCGCGGTGGTCTGAGCCGTCTTGTTGACGGAGCAGAAAACTATCATCGCCATTTTTGTTTTGGAAACCGGTCTTTTCTCGGTGCGTGGCGGCCGTTAACAGTCAGGTATTTCCTCAAAACATTATCAGAAGTTGTGTGTGCGTGCTGTTTGTCATGCTTCAAGGCAGGGGGCGTGTAGTTCCCTATGGTAGTTCCTCGCGACTGACAGAGGTGTCAAGGGAAATGGCGTTCTTCGTAAAGCTCTCCGCCTGATGAGAGCCTACAGCGCACTTCACCACCCAGGATGCAGTGCGCCTGGAAGCGAATGTTGCATTCATGGACTCCTCATATGCTCCGAATTTTGATGCATTCATTAAAGACGTATTTAAGTGCCTCTGTGTTTGCCAAATTATTGAGTTTCCCCATCTTTAAACGAGTGTAGCTGTAATATAAAGACAGAACTTAAATTATATACCAATCACAGTCTCAACATATGCATTACTACACTTAGATTTTTCTTTGTCCATAAAGATATCTCAAAAATCCCAGCATTCACAACTCACCACAGATACAATAACTTGGTTAAACAACAGTTTATTACTTCAAAAACTTTTATAAATTAAATGGTAGCCTATGCATACTTTGTCAAGTATATGTCTTTTCTTATTTCAGTCGTCTTAGTATTGATCTTTTTGGTATTATTTTATCTTTTGCCTGTTTTTGTTTTATTGTCTGCAACTATTTATCATTTCCTCTCAACAAGAGAATTGATAATGCAAGATTCACTTTAAGGCCTTTATTATTTCAGTTTATAAAATATTGTGCTTCAGTGGTGCATATTCCTAAATAAATCTGCGATGAATTATATTACCACAATCTAATTGACATTAAATAAATTTGGGGTATTCTGAGCTATTTTAAGATCATTTTGTAGGGTCTATTTTTTATGTATTGTTATTATTATTATTACTGTTGCTATTATTTTATTTTATTTTATTTATTCATTTATTGCAGCCTGAGCATGGACAGACCATTTTAAATCAAATAATTTAAAACTCAAAGAGCGAACCAGACAACACAGTAATAATAAAAATAAAATAATAATAATAATAATAATAATAATAATAATAACAATAATAATGATAATAATAATGGTTGAGCCAGGATTTAAAACATTGTATAAACATATATACAAATATTCACGTTAAATTAAGACATTGATTTTTACAGTAACATTTTAAAATTCCCTGTGTGAATAATTAAGACGTTATTCTGGAGGGTTCGGGGAACAATTTGTCTGTTGCCTCTTGTTTATAGTGTGTACATGGAAATTTTATGGTCAGCGAGTTTTCTGTGCGCATGCGCAAGTAGTAAAGCGTGTTGTAGGTCTCCATGACGACGGGTCCATTAAACCTTTTAGGGCTGTAGAGGGACTAGAAGCAGATTATGTGCACAGGTGCTGCTCTGCAGACTGTCAGACACTATGTGGGCCAGTCAGATGGAGTGATAGTCTGAAAACAACCCGGCTGGATGTGTTTTAACCTTTAACCGCGTTTAACTCAACAGGAATACGACACAAGAGCCGGCTGCTGGTGAGTTCAACAACCATTATGACCACACTTTTTACTGCTATTTTTTCCAGTAGCCCAACAGTTTGATTTAAGCTATATGATTCCCTATACCCTGCGAGTCAGCCTCCTATTTCCGTCCTGTTTATTTTTATGTCCCGCAGAGCTATACAAGTAAACTGGGTTACAGTCTGTGTATTTTAGATTTGTCATGTAGACAGTGAAATTGCTTCTAAGCCACAACAGAACTGTAGCAACTGTGAGTATAACCTACATGTCAGCAGAACAGAGGGCATATTTGTAATAAATAAAGAGAGAAATAGTTTAATGGTGAACCTGCAGTACTGGTTTCTGTCCAGTAGGTGGCGACAAATCCCAATATAAGCACAGTAGTGTTTAGATGTTGGAGGATTAGTGCCACAATAAAACACAGCTGCTTTCTAATCCATGGGACTCTAAAACTAGAGTGAATGTACAATTTGGATTTTTTTGCTTGTAATTTGATCTGCGTGATGTTGTTTAAATGAAACCTGATGGGATACAGTGATCTGTACTGCAGGCGATGCTATCTGTGTATTGTCAGTCACACGGGTCAGAGGAGCATAGGGCAAAGTCTAGCATTGCTACTCATCCAACCTCTAACCTCTGATGGCTATCACCTATTAGCTGTGATGTCCCCATTATAATGCAATTTACAGCACAGTCATATTTTGATATTTGTATTAAATTGTGTTGTATTTGCTGCAGAATATCTACTTTATATATTATTTACACCAACACTGAAATTTAAAGCATTAACATTTTTAAAACTTGACACACTGTATCAGAGGTAAAAGTGTGTTTTTCTATGGTTATACCCACAATAATATGAGTCTTTAATTGGCAAGGTTTATCACAATAATTTTTATACAATTATTTGTACTGTTTATTTGCAGAGATGTCAAAGTTCTGGTTAGAAATAGAAGAACCAGACAATAAAAGGCCAAACAACTTGGTCTAAATATTTGTATCCATGCCCTGTTTTTGGGATAAATATAATTAAAGATGAAACTGTGGGGGTGCACACTAGCTCACCTGGTGCAGAGGGTGTCCCATACAGCAGGGGCTGTGTCCTTGCAGCAGCCACCCCCCACGCCAAATCTGTTGTATCAAAAAGGCAAAAAAAGCCCCCAAAAATATCTTTTAAAAAATGAAACTGCGTTTAAAGAAAGAGCTGTAGCCATGTAGTGATGTACAGGGACTGCAGTCATTGTTACCTTCCGAAACAAAAAAAGCTTAATCTGTTGAGAAGCTAAAAAATGAGTTTTGTCTTAAGATATAATGTCTGGCTGACCTAAAAAATATTAAAATGCAACTTCTGGCAACCATGAGGATTCAAATTAGTTTTTTCGAGAGAGCTTGTCATGGACCAAATGTGGGTCAAGAGGATATTTTGGCTTAATGATGGCTCAGTTCATCAGGAATCCTCCATGAAGCATGAATTTCTAGCACACATGTTGAGATATCTCTGACTGATATCACCGTCCTCAGGCCCTGCTGCTGGTGTGACAATAATCTTATCTGAAATTTGTCTTTGATCTCCTTCCAGTGAAGATTATGAGTGAGGTGGTTATCACGAAGTCTCAGGAGGAATATGAGGACGACTTTGAGAAGGATCTGGACTGGCTGATCAGCGAGGAAAGCAGGAGTGAGGACCAGGTAAGTAATTTATCTGAGATATATTGGACGAGCAGATTGTGTTTCTCCTTTCTACTTTCTGTTATTTTTTTATCACCCTGCTTCTTAGTTTTCTAAGTGTGGAGTGCTGCTCTACTTACTGCAGACTGGGTGCTGCTTGAGTCTCTGACCCCGCTCTGTGAAAGTGTCACAGTGAGTAGTGTTGAGTTACCCGACCTGGCACAACTCCCTGTTTGCATGCAAAACCCACTCTATTGACACACTTTCGCTGTGCGCCTCTGCCAGATGCAATATTGATGAACACGCTTACACATGTCTGTTATCACACCAGCACGCCCATTACCTGCTAAGTATTGATGTTGCTCATTCATTTACCTTCCAACTTAATTAGTGAATGCAGCTTGTGTGTGTTTCCGCCCCACAGGGTCCTGACTATGAGGACATAGAGGCAGAAATAGACAAAGAGCTGGAGGAGGATGAGAAACAGAGAGGAAAGAAAAGAAAGCCCAAAAGCCACAAGGAGGAGAAGAGAGGCAAGAAAACAGAGGAGATGGAGGAAGATGAAGAGAGGTGGCCCTCGCCGATGGAGCCACTAGAGTATGATTCAGACAGTGACAACCCAAATAAGTCAGCAGCAATTGTTCCACCTCCTCCAGGGATGGATGACCAGACAGATGAGGAGAAGAAGTACATCCTGGAGAAGATCCAGCAGGCCAATCGGGAGCTGCAGGACCAGGAAGCTCCGGATATGACAAGACGCAGGCGGCTGCATTTTAAAGAGAAGCTGGTGGACCTGGTGGTGCCTCCACTGCAGTTTGAGAAAAATGGAGACAATGGTGAGGTGGAAGGGGGGCAGGCCAGCAAGGATAAATCCAAGGATTCAGAGGCAGAGATTGAAGTGTCGGGGAAGCTTTCTGAGCTGAAGCTTTCCCCTCGAGAGGAGAGCGTAGGATCTAGAGGATCTGGCAGGGCTGTGGAGAGCAGTGAGGGAGGCGTAAAGGAGGGCAGAGTCCTTGTAGAGAAGGATGGTAAGTTTGACCTGGTCAGCCTGAAAGAGGTGGAGAGTCAAGGACTTCTCCCTCCAATAGCAAACAGTGACTACTCCTCCCCACGTCACCAGGAGCAGGCTGTGAGCTCCGGTAAGACCCACAGGTCCTCCTCCTCTCCTCGTCCTCGTGCCGGCTCGTCCCCCTTCCAACAAAGCATTGATCACCTCCGCGCCCCCAGACCTCCAGCTCAGCCCAGGAACAGACCCAGCTCAGCCAGCCACAGCCAGAGAGGCAGCCAGAGGAGAGGCAGCAAGCGGCGGGTGCAGTCGGCCACGGGGACACCCTGCCAGGCCACCTACACCCTCTCCCCTCAGCAGAAGGAGCTGCTGCAGAGGATCCAGGAGAGGAAGGAGAAGCTGGCCAGAGAGGTAGGAGAGAAGTGTTAATGTTAACGGTAGTAAAATCACACCTAACATTAAAACAACACATTTGCACTTTGGTGCTTGTTGTGGATTTCTCAGGAGGAGCAGAGGAAACTGGAGGAAGAGGAGCAGAAGCGGCAGGAGAACGAGCTGGCGTTCAAGGCCTGGCTGATGAGGAAGAGGGAGCAGTTTCAGGAGGAGAGAAGGATCCAGCGAGCGCAGGAGATGGAGAGGATGAATACTAAGGTACGACCACAAGAGGGCACCCTAACCTAACAAAGCAGAGATGTGAAGCAGGGATAAGCTTTTATATGTTGATCACACTTTAAGACTATTTTTTAATACAATTTTACCAACTGTTTCGTCCTCCAGGGTGGTCTAGGGGTGAGGGAAGCAACGTAAGGTTAGATGGGGGAAAATTAGGAGCCATGTAGTGCAGTTTAACCCTTTTAATGCCAGTTATGGAAGCATAAAGAAACATCAGGCCGAACAGCCCAAAATAGCTAACTAACTGCCAGAAAAAAGGAAGAGTACAGTCCTTTAGCTAACTCCTTAACCAAACATTAAAATAAAGGAGAAAAAGAGGATAACAAAACTGGCAGCTCTCCCCTACAGAGCGTCCTGGCAATGACCTCATAGGGTTGAATTAGGACGGATGAAGCTCAACAGGTGACGGAGGCCTCACAAAGATAAATTTAACAACAACAAGGCTTGTTTTACAGTTCACTGTAGTTTGACAACGGTGTGTAAGTAACAGTACTCCGACACAGGTTAGTCTGACAGCAATTGTTGCCTTCTGAAGTTCACAAGAAGTCACAGAGAGCTCTGGACTATCAGCACAAAGTGGCTCACCAGCACCCCAGCAAAGTAACACATAGCAGCAAACAGAGACAGAAAAGCAGCACCTCAGTCATCATATACCCCAGATTGGCTGCAGGTGAGAAGGAGGTTGAGGCGCAGAGAGCCTGAGGAGCAGCACAGCATAAGTTATTTTTTCATTCACCTGTGGGTAATGTAACTCCAATATCTGAGAATGATTTGTCATTTTCAAATAAGTATAGTGCAGCAATGGAGGACTTGTACACAGCGGACAGAAGTGATTAGACCAGAGTCAAGATTTTTGAATGCTTCTATTGATAGACTGGGGCTAAACAGTGGAAAAAAAAAATGTGAAAAAGTGCAAACGTTTCAGTCCATGCTGGATTTTCCTCGCTGTAAAATATGTAAAAAGAAGCATTTAAAATCCAGACTCTAATCTCTTTTGTTGTCTGTGCTGCACTGTACTTTCTCCCTGGTTACCACACCAGGGAAGATGACTTTAGAAAGGACAGTTTTTAAGGCACAGCTCAGCCCTTGTGAACCACCCATTTTCAAAGAAGCACCTCATTCTGCTCTTACTAATCTTCTTTAACCTACAAAAGCCGAGCCCTGCTTGAGAATGTAATGATACAGTAAATACACATGTAGGTAGAATTATATGATGCCTAAATAAATTCTAATTTAGTTGTAATTTAATCTCACGGGCTGCAGAGAATGGCAAGTATTATATCTACAGCATTTTCATGTGAACAACTTGATGCATGAAAGCTTCTGCATTTTTCACACCAAGCTTTTAGGCGCCTGATAGATCCGAAAGATCCTCTGCAGCAAAGGAGATAAATACTTTTACTTGTTGGAGACAGGGTAAGAAGAAACAGACCAACCTCACTGATTGGAAACACAGGGAAAAGCCAATCACAGTACGAGCCAGGGCAGTTCAATAATACTGCTATACTAAATGTTTGTCATTGTTACTGCTTTATTGTTGGATGTATTTCTGCTCCATGTGCAGAAAGACTCCAGCGACCCAGAGGAGTCCTTCAGGCTGTGGCTTCAGAGGAAGCAGGAGCAGCAGCAGAAAGAGAGGCAGCTGGTGGAGCTGAAGAGGCTGGAGGAGGACAGTGGTTACCTCCTGCACAGCCGCGAGGAGTGTGAACGTGCCTTCAAGCTGTGAGCTCAATTTTACACTTTTATTCACTTTTAAGGCGACAAGAAACTTCACAACTTCTCCTTTGATGCTGTATCCCCATATATGCATTGCTCGTGATATGGCAATAAGAAGTTTGAAAGTTTTCCCAGAGTGCTAACATTGAATTTACACCTGGTCCTTCTCCTCAGGTGGCTGAAGCGGAAACGTGCAGAGAAGCGGGCAGAGCAGCAGGCCGCTCGAGAGCGCTCCCGCAGGTTGGTGCTGGAGGAGCGGCGCGCACGACGCATGAGGGACCTGCTGTGTACTGTCCATGAAACCAAACCGTTCAGATTCACCGAACAGCTGGCCTATCGCTTCTGAACCAAACAAATCCAACATGTCCGCTGGATTCACACAGCATGACCTCATGAAAACGCACAAAGCAGACAACACAAGACTTGACGTGAAACATAAGACATAGTTGATTCTGTGTTCAGGTGTTGCTAGAGTTTTGTTTCATCATTTCTGTTCCTGTGCTGTGTTAAAGCACATTTTGAAAAGTGACCTCTACTCAGTGTGATAAAGTATATTGAGTGAATGATTTTTTTACTTGTACTTAGTGTAGTGGCAGACGCACTTTATTTTAAATTGAAATGACGCTCTTCATGAAGAAGGGAGCTGAACCATTTACCATTTGTTAGCCTGCTGTATGCCTTTTGTCAGAGGGTGTTTGGTTACATGCAGATGTATGAGAACACCTTAAAGTTTACAACAGGTTGAAACTGTAAAGGAAAAATCTGTAAGAGGAGATTTCTTCAATTAAAAGGCGTTCTTATTTCATACAAAAGAATGAATATTCAATTTCCTGACCACACAGAAGAAATAAAACATTAAATACAGATGTGGAGTTTTATATTTTTAATTTTTAGGCATGTACACATACATTTTTGTGTGCTACAGCATTTCAGAATTAAATATCAGTGAAACAAAAGTGGCCAACCTCATACCAACAGGATTAAGCTTCTTGGTTAGCAGTTTGAATCTATTGTAGGAAGAAAAAAAAAACAAAAAAACTCTTTGCATGTTTCTTTCCATTGGATTTACAGTGCACGACTCGGCCTATCATCTGAATCATCAACACAAATAAAAAGACATAAAAGATAGATACACATATGTATTCCTTGAAACAGGAATGATGAACGTCTTTTCTGAAAAAAAGTTCCTCACAATAAATGCCGACAGTTACGAGAGCAGCTGTCTATTAATAACAACACATAAATAAAAGTTAAACACCATGTTCTCGTATCAGTGAACATGTAAACCAGTATATTCTGCTCTGTGTGCCCGGGAAGGAGCAGAGTGATTAAACACAGCAACAACAAGAGGAGAAGTGGACAAAGTAGTAGACAGAGGACATTTTTCAGTTTCAGGGTCAACACACAGAGAAGGACAGAGTGCATGATCATAAATATTCAGCATATTAGAACGTATCTCTTTCTTAAACTCTTTGAGGGAGAGCTTTAGGTACCCAAATTAGAAAAACAGTGCACTGCCTACGTGGTACATAATTATTACTGGCACTGGAATAAAAGAAACAAACACTGATGAATTATGTTGTTAGTAATAGCATATGTAACGGTACCATTTGTGACTACTGACCACTGAAAAGAAGGTGTTTTTAATATCTTTACATAGTGTTTATGAATAAAACCCATTGAATGAGTTGCCCAGAACAACAACAACTCAAAAAACAAAAAAAAAGTAAACTGCCGTTCTTCTCTTTGGCGTCTTCACAGTTCAGTGAGATTACAGATACGACCAGTCTTAAATGAAACAGTTTACTTAGAATGAAACTGAAATGGATTATTTTTCTTAATCTCTACTAGAAGCTGTCACTGGAGGGAAAGACAAAGAGCAAAAGGTAAACTCAAGTACTTGTGTGTAGAGACACATGAAAATAAAAAACGCCTGACAACACAACAATATCATTAATCTTGCACTTCAAACAGTACAAAAATAGAAAAGTTCTGATCCAAAGCTCGATTCAATAAATAGTTAAAATATATAGAAGGATTTCATGGGAGGGGGTCGGGGGGAGGGGGTGGAGCTGCTCTTACAGTTCATCTTTGGGGTTGATGTTGAGGCCTTGACCCCACACAGCCTGTGTGTCCAATGCCTGGATCACCTCATCCGCCTGCAGTCTCTCCTGGGACAGAAGAATTAAAAACAAGTTCATATTCAAGTTAGCCAAAGGACAAAGAATTCATCAGAGGGAATTTCTCATAGAAAATTAATAAGAGGTGACTGCTGGCTCAATGCTCTCCAAGGATGGAATGGGAGGTCCACCGTTTCCTTTGTTGGCCTGACGTGCCTCCAAAGCTGAGTTGGATTTGTCCAGTATTACAGTTTTCCCACCATTTGTCCTTGTGTGACACCAGATAGCTAAGAGTGGATCTAAGGCCGTCCATTTGTGGGGACGAAACACACCTGTCTTTGGCATTAGCAGCTGATGATTTCAAGAAGAAAAGCTTTGAGTTTTTACAGCTGCATTGTCAACTACATTGAGATGGACTGAGAGTCTACAGCCATGCTAACAACTCTTTTACTTACACAGTGGTGCAAGTAGCTAAATGCTAAAACGTCTCAGTTTACTATGTTGGCATGTTTAAGTTTGTTAATTAGCACTGAACACACAGTACAGCCAAGGCTAATGGCATTATACAATATCATTTGTTTTGCAACTATTTGGTCATGAACCAAAGATGATGACCAGATGCTGTTGCTAGAAGATAAGTAAATCCTTCTCCTAACTACATGTTATTTCCTTTCAAAGAATAAAAATGTTTTGAACCTATGTTTGAAATTAAATAGATTATATTTAATATAACACCACGCGTATTTGTTAATTAAATTTTAAACCAAAATAAGGATGAACCTAAGAGCAAAGTGATTATTAGCCCTATGGCTTAACTGAAAGATGACTTTACCAGTTCTCTGAAGAGCGGGTCGAGGGTAAACCACAGAGCGACAGCACACCTCTGCCCGCTGGTGACGGCCTTCACACCGTGTGGATTCTCCCCTCCTGATGAGAAACCCACCATCCGGCCACACCTGGGCTTCACTGATGCCTGGAGAGGATGAAGAAGATGGAGAAGCAACAGAGATGAGGTTAAAAATCACCTGTGTCTGTTCATATTAGTATATAAATTAGCAACTTATTTATTCTTTCAGCCCTACTGTTAAAGCAGCCATCTATCCTGGCTTGTTCTTTTTACACATATGATGTCAAATACAATGCTTGTGGCAATACAAAGCAGGATGACATTACCCTGGAATGATTCCTCCCTTCCAATATTTACCTAACCATCATTACCCTCATATAACCTCCCTTAACTTTCATATAAGCTCCTTTAGAGAGGTGCTGTGGTTACTTAAGCCAAAAGTAAGGGTAAAAAAGAGACTGGCTAAATCAGTGCTTGTCAAACTTTTTGTGCCCAAGGCTCACCAAAGGGCAAGCCAAACTCTCAAGACACACCTATATTTATATCTGTGCACAATAGCTTCTATAACGTGTGTTATCACTCTTATCACGACATTAAGAAATAAAAATAAGAAGCTTTCGTGATCCTGTCTACTGACTTTTCCTTCTCTTTTCTTTCGGTGGTAGGCCGTCTTCGCTGATCCTTTGCTATAATTTGCTCCATGCAATAAAGCGATCCATCGTCCCACTCACAGCTTTCTCCTTTTAAATGTTATCATCCCTCAAATTGACTGGCAATCAGGGCTTTTGATGTGACACAGACTTATAATTCCCACACGAAAATGGCGACAAATATATTCCCTGTGAAGATTTTTTTTTAAAAATTAAATTACATTTTTTTGCTAGAGTTTGCCTCTTTATTAGGAAATCAGCACACAAAATATACTGATACAGTCAATTAAAAATTCATTCATAACTTTTTGTATAGGCCAAGTTGAATATTATATATATGGATGCCTCCGACGAATATGCCAGACCTTTTGGCCTAAAAAGATCTCCAACAATGAACTGTACAAGAAAACGGGAAGCTGAAGCATCACCAAGGCGATTACGCACAGACGCCTGAGATGGCTAGGACATGTGTTGAGGATGGAGCAGGACCGCATCACAAAAGTCGCCTTAAGATGGACACCACCAGGCAAAAGAAAACCAGGGAGGCCCAAAACCACCTGGCGCAGAACTGTGACACAAGAACTCGATCAGATGAACCTGTCATGGGGAGAGGCCCAACATGCTGCCAAGGACCGAATGCAATGGAGAGTGCTCATTGAAGCCTTATGTCCCATAGGGGACGAAGAGGAGTAAACTGCCATCTCACATCCTGATTAAGATTCTGTCAAGTTGAATATTGCAATAATAATGTGTGGTTATCACAAAATCCCACGGCACACCTGGATCGACATCACGGCACACCATTTGAAAACCACTGGGCCAAATGTTGGGAGAATACTAGAAGTGTCTTTCTCCATTCCTCAAACAAAACTTCAACCAGGTCAGTTTTGTACAAGCTAACACCAACCCTAACCCTCACGCATAACATCAAAAAAAAAAACCAAACACCTGTGGGTCTGATATAATCATGTTCACTGCCTTCCTGTGCAGTAAAATCATTTTACAGTAAAACCCACATCTTACCGTGACTGTTTTGGCATCCATTTCTGTGAATATGAACTCCCCTCCTTCAAAATCTCCATTTAGGTATAACAGTGCACTGAAAATAAAAGTAAAGGAACAATCAGTACAGACTCAGCATAACACTTAGAGTGATAACAGTGACTTTAAGTCATTTTCCACTGTGTAATACAGCTGCAGAGAAGTCAGTTTATTGCACAGGCAGCCTCAGACCTGTAGTCTCTGTATGTGTACGCTGGCGGCTCCTTCCAGCACTCATTGGCCTCTGGGTCCAGCAGACAGTTGTCGGCATGGATGGGATGGCTGAGGTCATTCCTGTGATCTTGCTGGCCTTTGAACAGGCAACCAACACACAAAAAGTATAAATACATAGAAACATTAAACATCCTCTGTACTTTTCCAGGGGTTTTTTTTGGATCCTTTATTTTCAAATTTACCACAACTCCATCATAACCCCAAGTACAAAGATTTAAGCTTATTCTTAAGAGTATCTCTTTAAGAGTCAATATCAAATGATGGTATACGTGTTTTGGTGTCAAGTGATGAGTGTGAGTGACCTGTGATGGCTGTCCGGCACACCAGGTGTGTGTAGGAGAAGTGCAGGGTGGAGTTGAGCAGGAAGTAAGACTCTATAACCCGTCTCGCTCGCTCGCTGATGTCATAGAACAGGCGGGCGCTCCTCATCGGGACCCTGCCCTCATAGCCATACTGCAGTGAAGAGTCAAACAATTGAGCACTGGTTAAAATTAAGTCTTCAAATAATTTTAACTCAGACAACCTGCTGTTTTCTTGCAACCTTGACATTTATTTGAGAGGCTGAGGGATACAATCATTTGTTAATCTTTGTGTACCTGCAGGGTTTTGAGTACAGTGGCTCCTTCAAACTTCTCATTGGGCGTGTGTGGAGACATCCTCCCTCTGTAGCCGTCTCCTGCCATGGTAACCGCCTGAAGGACAAGGCAAAAAAAAAGTCAGAACTAAACCTTACAGTTAAGAGTTAACACGTTATTTTATTGAAGTTGTGTAATGTCCTTACATGTGCCAGCTGCCTGAGGTCTGCACACTCCTCTTCAGATATAACATGATCCAGCAGCACTCGCTGGGTACCGTTCAAGGCTGCAGAATTCCGCACCAGCTGCACGCTGTCATACACCAGAGGACCACCTACACAGATCACAGAACAGTGTTTTAAGAGTGCAACATGTTATCTCAGCCATGGTGGTCACAGAAGATATAACTAAACACCGATGATTTTCTCTTTAACTCCTGGTCTGCTTGATCTCTGGTTGCAGTGAAGGTTACCTTCTTTGAGTTGCTGTGCAGCAGCGATGGTGACGTTCTTCTTCTCTGAGATGGGAACATACTCCATCCAGCCGTCTGTACCAGAGGGGATCCTGGAAGGACACAGAAAAGAGAATGCATTCTGTTGTTAGGAGCCAATATTGTGATTCAGTCAGGACCACCTTAGTTAAAGAAAACTTGATTTCCATTTGCAGTATTGTATTTGACAGTATGGCTCTGTTCTGGGGCCTCTCCGCAGCCTTATGCAGAAAGCATCTTCCACACACCTACATGAAAAGCCTTAAGGCAGAGAGAGCACACCTCTCTGCCCTTCCTCGTGCAAATGAGAAAAGCCTGAGACAGCGAGAGCAGACCTCCCTGCCCTTCCATGTGCCTGCATGAAAAATCTGCCTCTTTAGCTGCTAAATGCTCCACTATGTTCACCAGCCGCGTGCTGACTGTGTCTGTCTGGTACTGAGCCAATAGTGTGCAGTGGGATTTTTGGAGTTTTTTTGCTGGACCAACTGCAGCTGTAAACAATGCTATAAGAGCTGTGAGAGTGGAATAAAAGAGTAAAGTTGCAAGCCAACTATAGAGTTGAGGGAAACTCCAGAGTAGCATGATAATTCTCTGTAGGTTTGTCACTACAAGAGACTCTGTTCACACCTAGTCATTTGATTCATTGTTAATACTTGAACACTGATATATACTGTAGCTGCTTTAAATTCTTAACATCTGCTTTTGCAGCTTTTACAGAGGAGGACGTCTCAGCTAATGAGAGGAAAAACTGTACTGTAGGTAAAGCAGATACTGGATCAATGTGGCCTGTTTTAGCTCTGGCTCACACAAAAGCATAACTGGTTAAAACTAGCTGTTGAACAGAGGCTAAAGCATCAGTTCATGTGGCAAAGTGAGCTAAGAGGTATGACATCACGTGATAATGAAACAAGAGTTTAAACTGGAGAAGTATCTGTTGCACGAAAACCAAAAGTACAGACAGGCCATTTGTAAATAACACCAGAATTCGGAAAATCACGGGAAGATATAAGGGGCTCGACAGAAACCAGAGGGTCTGCAGCTTCTGTGATGATAATCGTGTGGGAGATGAGTATCATATTTTTTGTTTGAATGTCCAAATGCAAGCTTAATGACTTACAGAGGCCAAAGTATCATTTAAACAAGGTCTGAATTAATATTGCAATCAGATAAGTCAAAAGTAATTTGTAAACTAGGTGCTTTTTTTTTGTTTAAGTAACACTGGTTGTGCTTTAGCCACACTGTGTGCCATTGTTTTATTCTATGCAATGTTTGTACTCCATACCATGTGATACGGTTGTGAGTCAAATAAATGAAATGAGAAGAAATCAGAAATGTAATATACAGTATATGATGTTGCACTTCAAAGTTTTACAGATGCAAAGATCTTTATTTACCTGTTTGAGTCCTCTCTTCCACCTGTGCTGCTCCAGTAATTCTGCAAGACAGACAAGAAGGACATTATTTACCTTCAAAAGCTGTGGTGCCAGGAAGTAAATAAACACATAAATAACACACCAACAGGGAGTGATTTGACTGATGCTTTAGGTTATTCATACCACATGTAATTTCATAAATGCTGTGTACAAGAAATTTGATATATGTCATGTGTCTACGAGACCAGCAGGTGCCGCTGTTGGCTGAGAGGTCAGCAGTGGATTGTGGCCGTGCCAGACACCTGTTACCCTGCACTGAGTCAGCTGGCAGCAGGGGCACACACCCAGCAGGAGATCTGCTCTGCATCAGACACATGTAGACTGGCTTACAGTTAACTGTCTGCTAAATTACAAAATCTCTTTTCATTTTCGGGCAAAACTGAGATTTAAAGGGCCTGTCAATAAATACCCCAACGTCTGCTTTGAGTTTGTAGTTCCACATGAAAAATGAGAGAGATTTGGGATAATATTGTTTTGTGTTAACTCACCCCTTCTGTAAATTCCACACCCATGGTTTTGCTGCCAATCAGAAGGAGCTCCAGTTCCTGTTTGTGCCTCCTCAGGTACCATGCAGCTTTCTGCCAACACAGACACAACAAAGGTTTATGGTGAACAGTTTCCTGAATCATTAAGGTAAATATAAACACATGCTTTTGTCCCTGACAGATGTTGGCAGGAGGAAAATAACGGCAGAAAGAGATAGAGAAATTCATTAAATATCAAACAGAACTATGATAAAATGTTTTATATTCATGTCCGTTTTTGCTCATTGTTATTTTCATGCTCACGGTTACAGTCAAGACAGAAGTATCATTGGTTTAATATTTATCTGTCATGTATCAAAGCTCAACACCTTAACTTTACCAAACTCTTAAAGTGCCCTCACTCTTTCACTACACTTTCCAAAAAAGGGAACCAGGATGAGTTTACGATTCCCTGGGCTCTCCTCGCCTCAGTGCCAGGACTAATGGAGTGTGATGGCCTCTCTCTTTCTTTGTGTCCTCTCAGAGGGACACTTTTACTACTGTTTCCTGCCAAGAGTGAAAACTTAAACAGAAGCAAAAATCTGCTGTTTCACAAGCCCTGGGTCACACAGTGACAATGGGTGCTGCTTTTAGCTTTGCATTAAGGTGGATTGTGACGAGACAATGACAGAAGGTTTGTATCAACATGATTTTACAGGATTTTTGAGGCTATTGCTGAAATACTGATAAATTTCAGTAAAAAAAAAAAAAGAGTTTTATATATTGGCTTATAGGCATCCATTCATACATTAAAACATAACATTTTTTGACTGTGTTTGACATTTTACAGTAGAAAAATTAGAGACTGTCCTCCCCTCAAAACAAGGCCATAGGTCGTTTGCTCAAGCAGCTTCGTGGCATAGGACTCATAGTTTTTTTTTTTTTATAACTTTTTTTTAAGATATTTTTTAGGGCATTTTGTCTTTATTGGACAGGACAGGTAAGTGTGAAGAAGGGGGAGAGAGAGAGGGGGGATGACATGCAGCAAAGGGCCACAGCCTGGACTCGAACCCGGGCCGCTGCGGCAACAGTCTTGTACATGGGGCGCCTGCTCTACCACTAAGCCACCGATGCCCCGGCATAAGACTCATAGTTACGTTTATTCTTAGGCGCTGACCTCTAGTGGCTGTAGTAATTATGACAGGAACCAAGAAGAAACCAAAAGTCAACGCTGAGTAACTTTTACAAAAAGTAACTTTTTCATAATTGCTGAAAGTGTCATTATATTCACACAGCACTAACTTGGAAAAATAATCTTTGAAAAAATTCATACTCTTCTGCTTACTCTGTTGCTTTGTGGCATTTCTAATGGCCTTATAGCATCATAATTTCTCACCTCAAATGTTTTCATAAACTTATTTTAGTGTACTGTTTAGCTGTGAAATGAGAAACACTGCATTCAAATGGAACTCTGGAGCTCATGTTTATGACAGTCGTGTACACAAAGTTGTGAACTAGGAGCTTTCAGAAAAATTCCACTTACAAGATTGTGAATACCACAAGAAGGGGGCATTCATATGGACTCTCCTCGTGAACATGCTACAAGGTAAACACAACCCCATTTTAACACAGCATAAGTTTTGTGACTTAGTCGCCATGTTGGTTACAGTTACAGTTTTACTAGTCCAGTGTGGCTACAAATTTTGACAAATAAATGCCTGCCTCAGTTAGAGGCCTGGTCTGGTTGCCAAGCAGTTCATGTTTTTTTTCTTTGGATATATAAAAGGGGGTAGTTGACTACCTCAAATTATGTGTCCATTTCTTGATCACCCTGTAAGTTTTTCATATTCCCTTAGTCCGTAAGGGTCCTCGGATCAAAAGATCACACGTGCCATCTTAGCTGAGCAACAGTTTTGTGTGAAAGGAATTAAAGGGCTGTCCCAAACATAGGCCTGTTGATTTCAGTGATTTAAGCAAATAATACCCCGGGCTATTAACTGAAGTTTTACGGTATGCACGTGAGTAAAGTCATGTAACAAACATACTCATTTTTACCCGAACCATAATACTTTTCTTGAACCTAACCACACTGGTAGCAGCGCTATATTAGGAAACCCTTCTGTGGGTTGTATTAGAGGGTAGGGGAGGGTGACAGTGCTGTCTGCCGGACAAACTATGTAATGGAAACACTGTCATACATACTGTATCTTTGGAATATCTGTACTTCATTTTCCTCCGACATATAAGCAGACAGAGATATAAGTGTACTGAGTTATCAGTCCACTTCTAGTTTTGTATGAACAGATTGTGTGACAGAAAGAGTACAGTTAAGTGTAAATGTGGTGGTTTGAGTTGGGGGAGTGGGGCCATGATAATGAGTATTATGAAATTTGAGCACCCAGTAGCCCTTTTCTTGTCTGGGTTTAAAAAAAGTGAAGCCCTCATTTCCAGCGTCCTTAATACAAACAGCCCCCAAATTGTTCCAGAGGCTTCTGTGGGCACTCCGACACAACTTTTCCTCCTCCTCTGCTGTTCCTGAAAGGCAGGATTCTTTGGCAGGGAGGCAGGTCGGGCCTGGCACTGAGATCTAGGGCTCTGTAAGTGAGCTCCCCAAGGCCAGAGGAAGAGAGGACGCAGAGAGCAGAGGCGATCTGTGGGCCAGCGACTGAACTGTAAACTGACGGGACTGGAAAGACTTGAGGGCTCGAAAAATGTAAGCTATGAGTAGAAAAACACAAGCATGAGCTGCAACACGTCGGCCCCTCTTTATCTGACACACACACATATGCAATGTCAGCCACACACACTCGCACATTCACACAGTCCTGCTGGGAGCTCTGCTCGCTATAATGAGTACCAGGCTTTCTAGGAAAAAGAGGTTGTGTCACTGAGACTTAAACAAGGTGCTGCTTGAATTTTCAAAGCAGCTGAGCAGAGTTTTAAAGGAGAAATTCTTTGACACTGAAGTGGCTGATGGGTAGCCAGACTTCACAAATTTATTTTTCTCAAGCAGGCAAACATTCAGCCTTTAATCAGTCAGGGTTTTATAAATACCAGGGGGCAAGGAAATAATAAAGAGCACACCCAGAGGAAGAAATATGTTGTCGTAAACACATTGACGTAGCAGAATTAGCTTAATGCTTCCAGCTGGATGGGGAACGTATACAAGTGAAAAAGCAAACTTTAAGAGGCAAGAGCTGCCAAGCGTCAAGTAGCAAGTTCATCCAAGAAATACAGCGAACAGCCTGCTGCCTCCTGTCTCCTCCTTTTCCCTAAAACCCACACTTTTCCTCTCAAGTCTCTTTCCCTGCATTCCCTACGATCCAAAAGTATATTGTTGAACTTACTGGAGACTATACCATCCTTAATGATGTTTAAAGTTCTGCTAACTGCCCCACCAGCTTCACTTAGATCTTGCAGTTGTGGTCACTAAAATCTGGAGCAGCTTTCTATATCGTGGCTGACTCTGCAGATAACTTAAATATTTAAAGTTTAGTCTGCTTGATTTAATCTGTAAGTCTTTCTTTCCAAACTGACCTTTAATGTATATAACTAACATTGTTTTAGAATTCCTCTTAATCATTTCAAAATGTGTTTTATTGTCGTCATTTAGTTCAACCTTTCTATATGCATTTGTTTGTACTCCTTCTTAAGCATTTTGTAGTGATGGTCAGGTTGATTCTTTTCACAGTATTGGTTCCTTCAAAATGACACATGTAAATGTATGAAACCTTTCAAGTTTCTTTGTGGCACTACTACTTGTTAGTGGTTAAGATCAGATGACAGTTTCGAATTTAAGATGTCAGAGTTTGAATCAGCAAGAAAAATTACAGTGTCATTGGCATATAGTAAACAATTAGAATATTTGCACACGTTAGGAAGGTCACTGATGTAAGAGTGAAAAAGTAGAGGGCCCAAGATGCTGCCTTGTGGAACTCCCATAACACAAGTTACAGGGGGAGATGTTAAGTGATTAATTTTAACTACTTGGGACCTGATAGCATTGTTGTTACAGAGGGGAAGAGTTGAAGTGAGCTAAGTTTATTCAGCAGAATCTGATGATTTACTGTATTAAAGGCATTGCTTAAATCAACCAAAAAATGGCTCCGGTGACATGATCTTTGTTGATTGAGATAGGTAATTGTTCAGTAAATAGTAATAAAGCAGACATAGTTGATCAGGTAGAGCGGAAAACATGCTGGAAGTTATTGAGGAGGTTATTGCTTTCGAGGTGAGTGCGTTTTTTCCAAGAAATGTAATGGATATTGGCGTGTAATTTGAAACCAGGGTTGGATCCTCAGATTTAAAACCAGAGTTGATTTGAGCTAGTCCTTGTTGTTGATACACCTATACTAAAAAAACTACAGCTTTTACACAATGGTTCATCCTTCCATTTCCTGTATCTCTCTCTTCCAGCCTCTACTCCTCACAACCCCACGAGAGAAGCAGATTCTGACCTCTCTTGGCTTGCCGTCGTATCCCAGCAGCTCTCTGTAGTAATCCACATTTTCCGTCATGAACTCCTCTCCCTCGTGGAATAACAGGTAGGTCAGAGCACACTGTAGCGCCTCCTCCAGCCTGTCCACTGCAGAGAGAGACAGAGAGCAGTTAAAATCGTTTACATATGAACGCAATTAAAGGTCACCTGTGGAGTTTTTGACCTCTACAGTAGTAGCACTATGGAGCTGTTTATTTATAGCTGCTGAGTTGTCTACTTGATGGACTGGGTGACCAGTGTGTGTGTGTGACATGTGGAAATGTATCTATCACGGCGGAAATTCCCAAACCATTACCACAATGGAGCAAAAGCTGCACTCTGGTTGACATAGTGGAAAAAGCGCATGTATGCACACACACGGTGCTGATTCTGCGGGGCCTTGTCAGGAATTGTAACATGCAACAGTGATAAAGTGAGATTATCGTACAGCAGGACCGTCCTGTACTGTCTTCCTGCCTTGAACACATAGGCATACACACTGTCACACACATTCATTCAAACACAGATCCACAAACACAGACAAACGTCTTTAAAACACACACACCTTCTGCTCTACACTACTGCCGCTAAGTGCACACACAAACACATTCTTTACTAGCTTGTAAAGGCGCAGGGTTAACCAAAGACTTCCTGTCTTGGCCCAGATGGAGGCAGCGTATCTGCTGCTGTCAGCTGAGAGTTCCCTGGTCAATAAGAGTCTGGAGATTTGAGTTCAGTTAAACAAAAAACGTCAGTGAGGATTTATTCAGGAAACTTAAGCAGCGAAAGCGCAATGTGAGGTCGCTGAGTGATGGCAAATGTCCACCCCTGAGGAGTGCAGAACACAGCAGGCCACAGTGCTGCTGGGTGTTAAAGCACTCAGATTACTAACTTGTGGCAAGAGACTGCCATAGATTTGCAGTTTTGACAGGAGTTATGCCAGAACTTCAAAACAGAAAAAGTATAAATCCTGCTGTATTTGATACATGGGGCAAGCTGTTAAAAAACAGAATTGAATTATGCTGGATATAAATGAACTTGGCTCAGTGTTTTTAAAACGAAACAAGATTTTTATGTTCGTATCACTCATGATTTAATGAGTGCAAGCGTATTTAACATAGTCAATACTTATTTAAGATTAAAGGAATACTTCAACCTCCAAATGATCATTTATGTATCAGTTACACATCCCGGTTTTATGTTGAATTTGTGAAAAGAACTTTGTTTTTCTTGCTTGCCTCTATGGTGCACAAAGAATCAGAGAATGGACAAAATTCTTGATGAATTGGACTAAATGGGGTCCATGTTTAACAGCAGCAAAACTACATCAAAACATGATACATGACTGGCTAAAAACATACAGTGTTGAACACTTTTGCATACAAGTAGTGCTGATAGGCAAGAGCATGCGTTTCAAGTAGGCTATGCTTGAGTATTCCACTGAGCAGAGTACAAATGCATGCTTGCCCAGTTGCTACTTGTAGGCAGAAGTTTTTTAAATAGTAGGTTTTAGCGAAAATGAAAGTTTGGAAAGTACTGAGCATACGACTGGATAAATGAGACTTGGATTACACTGCACAAGTTTGTAAATGTTTTGATGCAGTTTTGCTGCTGTTAAACGCGGGCGCCTTTACTCTACTTCATAAAGAATTTTTCAGTTTTGGATTCATTATTGACCTTTTTAAAGGATAAATGCTATCAAAGGATAACACTTGAACGCCCAAACAGAGGTCTAAACAAACTGGCACCCAGCTATGCTGCTGGAGGGAATGTGGAGAAATCATGGTTGACCATGCCCATATTTCCTGGTCTAGTCCTTCTATAAAGACTGTCTGGAAGGAAGTAGCAACAATCATTACAAAAACTTTGGGTTTTAGTGTTAGTCCAACATTCACATCCTTTTTCCTTGGACACACCCGTGATGGACTAAGTAAAGATGATATTTATCTACTTAAGATCCTGCTGACAACAAGTAAAAAGGCCATTACAAAAACCTGGCTTCAGAAAATCTGTCCCACTGCAGAAAGAATTGGGGGCAAAATAGTGTGTTTATTTAGCCAATGAGACAGATGTCACATGATTATCGTACCTTATATGAAACCTTACTTTAAATTAGGAACATTTGTTATGTCTTTTTAAACATCCTATGACCTCATATTTGTATTTGCCTTTTTTCCTGTGTACTGCTTTCCTTTTTTCTTTTCTTTTGTTCCTAAACGTAAAAAAAATGTTCATAAATAAAAAATATATATAAAAAAAAAAAAAAAAGGATAACACTCAAATATATATCATATGATTCCTCAATATTTCAGTCCGGGTGACACCTGTGCTTACAAACTTGATATCGGGGGAATAAAGTATAGAATATTACTTAAAAAACAGAAGAAGATTAAAGAAAGAATTAGTTATTTCATGCAAGCTGTGACCCATTTTCACCTTTACACCAGTAGAATAACTGACTCACTGGGAGGCTTTTTATAAACTCAGGTAGAAAATACTTTTCAGGCTTACAAACACAGACAGAAATACAGACACACACTGTACACACCCATCAGTGGCTGCTACAACTCAAAGCCTGCTCTCAGTGTGTTTGCACAGACCCAATGATCCACTTTGCGTTATTAGAGCCACATGCTTATGGGTCATTAAGTATCATCTGGTGATCTCACAACCACTCAGTACACTGTCTTTCCCAACTACGCTTTGTTGTTGTGCCAACACTCCTGTCTAGAGGAGTTTTTCGCTACTTCACCAACAACAAAAGACTTGAGCCTATCCACACAAACACACACACACACACACACAGAAACAAACACCTGAGAGCCCAACATCAGACTGGATACGCCCATATAAAAGTTGCCCAGACACACACACACCCATCAGATAATGTCATTAATATCCGTGAAACAATGTGAAACTCTAAACAGGGTGCGGCCAACTGTTGATTGACTCGACCTGTCTGCAGCTCTTTGTGGTCACTGTGTTCTTGTATGTGCATGCATATGAGTGTGTGACCTATGGGTGTATCCATCCTTCTTTGTTCACAGTCACAACAAGCACAGATGAATTCCACGTTTGGAAAGAGTTTTGTTCCCTGTGCTGCACAGAGTTAATCAGAAAAGTGATTATAAATGAAAGGTCTGAATAAGTACTACATTCCTTGAACAACTTACATTGGAAGTAGGCAAACTGAAGGTAGTCGTAGTGCAGAGGCAGGTAGTTCTCCATGGGTGAGAGGCGGCCTGGCCGGGTGGCGAGATCTCGTACACATTCGTGTTCACAGTGCAGCACCTGAGTGAAGTGATCTGCAACAAAATTGTTTCAGATCAGTTTTAAGATCATCAGCTGAATTTTGAGATAGTAAGCTGCTTCTTAAATGTGGCATTTGGCCTTTTTATTGTTTGAGTATTGGTTCAGGGGCTGGATACCAGTGTTCCCATCACTGATATAACTGAGGATATGATTTTACAAAAAAAACCCCAACCCATGAGTTCAGTCAGGAACACTTAAAACTTAATCTCCATTTACGGTATTATATTTGGCGGTAAGGCTCTGTTCTGGGACCACTCTGCTTTTCCTAGGCCTGCGCAGAAAGCCTCTTCCATTCACCTAAGTGGAAATCCTATGAGCACACCTCTCTGCCCTTCCATGTGCAAACAAGGAAAGCCTAAGGCAGAGAGAGCACACCTCTGAAAAGCCTGAGGCAGAGAGATCAAACCTCCCTGCCCTTCCATGTGCCAACAAGGAAAGCCTGAGGCAGAGAAAGCACACCTCCCTGCCCTTCCATGCGCCTACATGGAAAGCCAGGCAGGGAGAGCAGCAGCAAAAACCCCCTGGAAACAGAACAGAGCAGCATCAATGACAAACAGAAATGACATTGATAAGTCAGACACAACATGAAAAGGAGGAGCTGGGGTGGAGGTTGGTTGC
The DNA here is from genome assembly GCF_041903045.1 of Epinephelus lanceolatus. Taxonomy (NCBI): domain Eukaryota; kingdom Metazoa; phylum Chordata; class Actinopteri; order Perciformes; family Serranidae; genus Epinephelus; species Epinephelus lanceolatus. Next base: position 20,514,722 of record NC_135739.1, read on the forward strand.
AAAGTGGCTTGCAGAGGAAGCAGCAACAGTAGGCAGACCAAAGCAGTTTAAATAGGATGAGATTTGCCAATTGGCTGCATAGAAAGGAATCATGTGATCTATCAGCTGACTCATTTCTATCAATCAGCTGCTCCATCAGTTGAATGGGCTATTTGAGATCAGCTAATGTAGCTGGGATGTGAGCTGAGCTTGACATTGTTTCCTGCCTGAACTAACGCAATGCTCAATTCTGTTAATCCCAGAATAAACACTTTTTTACAGTTGGCACAGCATTCAACACTCTTTATCCTTACACCCTTAATTTAGACAAGGGAAAAGTCCCCCAAAAAAACTTGTAATGGGGGGAAAAAGGAAGAATCCTCAGGTAGGGCCACAGAGGGATTCCTCCTCCAGGACAGACAGATATGCAGTAGATGTCTTGTTTACACAGCAGACAGAAAACCTTTTCATTGGTTGATCATAAGGTAAACAATGCTTTAATCAGTCCCACATAGTTCAAACCAGTTATTAATTTTCATCAGAGCAGAACAGTGACCAAATGCTCCCATTACAGAGTGTTTATATTACAGCTACACTTAGATATGTGACGAACACTGCTGGGCCTGTTGACTCAGTCATAAGATTTGGTGTGGTCTGTTGCAAATTTAATGCACTGATGCAGTATGGTGACTATTACAGTATGGTCGCGTGCCCACAGCCATCAACTCTGCTGAGATCTCTTGTGTGATATCAGCACAGGGTTTAAGGACCACTTGAAAACAGCTGAAAATAATGAATTAGGCCTACTTGCATTGGAAACTGATGGCAGCAGATGTCCAGCTCATCACACTGATTGCTTAGAATACAGATGAACCTGTTTGGCATTAAGGCATATGATCAAAGCTACACCAATTAGCCATTTTCTATGGTACTATACACTCATCAGCCACTTCATTAGGTACAGCTTGGTAGTATGGGGCTGGACCCCCTTTTGTCTTCAGAGCTGCCTTAGATTTTGGTCCATGTTGACATGATAGCATCATGTAGCTGGTGCAGATTTGTCAGCTGCACATCAAGGATGCAACTCACCCTTTCCACCACATCCCAAAGGTGCTTTATTGGACTGAGATCTAGTGACTGTGGAGGCCATTGGAGTACAGTGAACTCATTGTCATGTTCAAGAAACCAGTTTGGACCAGAATGGACACGGTCAGCAGCAATACTCAGGTAGGCTGTGGTCTACAGCCACACCATTACACCACCACCATCAGCCTGAGCCGTTGATACAAGGCAGGATGGATCCATGCTTTCATGTTGTTTACGCCAAATTCTGACCCTACCATCTGAATGTTGCAGCAGAAATCCAGACTCATCAGACCAGGCAACGTTTTCCAATCTTCTATTGTACAGTTTTGGTGAGCCTGTGTGAATTGTAGCCTTAGTTTCCTGTTGTTAGATGACAGGAGTGGCACCTGGTGTGGTCTTCTGCTGCTGTAGCCCATCTGCTTCAAGGTTCGACGTGTTGTTGGTTCAGAGATGGTCTTCTGCATCTTGAACCAGTCTGGCCATTCTCCTCTGACCTCTGGCATCAACAAGGCATTTTCACCCAGAGAACTGACACTCACTGGATATGTTCTCTTTGTCAGACCATCCTCTGTAAACCCTAGAAATGGTTGTGTGTGAAAGTTTCTGAAATACTCAGACCAGCCCATCTGGCACCAACAACCATGCCACTTTCAAAGTCTCTTAAATCACCTTTCTTCCCCATTCTGATGTTCGGTTTGAACTTCAGCAGGTCGTCTTGACCATGTCTACATGCCTAAATGTTTTGAGTTGCTGCCAAGTGATTGGCTGATTAGCTATTTGCGTTAATGAGCAGTTGAACAAGTGTACCTGATAAAGTGGCCGGTGAGTGTACAGATTCGCACTGAGCATGAGAACATATCATTATGTGTCTAAAAATATGAGCAACTTTCATATAAAACATATGAAAGTCACTCCTGAAATGCACGAGTGTTGTCTTTTCTTCCCTGTTTTCCAGTTTTAGTGAAGGTCTGTGATTTATGGAGAGAAAAACACTGGAATAAGTTCGACTTGATGAGCTGTATCAAATCAAACACGTCCAACATCATATTGTTCCCTGTGGCTGTGAAGTAGATCAACTAAATGTTGTTCCCTTTTCAACAGTAAAGTGCTTTTCATCATTTTGTCTTCCCTAACGGATCGACAAACAGCAGGATTCATCACCACCTGAGGAACAACACATTTTACAGGGTGCTACATATCATTTCCTTATGTTAAACCCTGGGACAAGAGCCAGCTGAGTGGATGATAGCATGCTTGTGTGTGTTTTGAACATGAATGTACAGTGAGGTCACTCTTGAGCAGCTGCAGCGCTACTTTCCTCACCCTCAGACAGCAGAGTTGCGGTCTGTTTCCATCTCTTCAAGAGTCTCAGAGGAGCAGAGATATTAAATGTTTTAGGCCAGGATAATGCAGGACTGTTAAGGTTTTCCTCTGAATATTAAACCACTACATGAGGAAATCATTCTATGAAATACTTTCTCCTTTATTAAACTCACATAACGGATTATATTACTCTAAAAAAACACGTACGTACATCTTAACACAAATAGACAGCACAATCACAGTCTGTACCAGAGTGGTGCTATGGAAAATAATCCCCTGATTGTAAGTAAAACAAAGCGCAGCCAAAACTAATTAGCCATTTTTCCTGTGTTTATGCAACCCGGCCATACATATTTGAGACAAAGCACACTTGTCAGTAATTAAGCTGCGGCTACTGCACAAAACCCGCCTCAATTTCCAGAGAGAAAGGCCTGACTCGTGTCATGAAAAGCACCACTGACCAAAGTGGATGTGTATGTATAACAGTGTAATGGCGTAATTATGATCGGGCGCTTTGCTGTGGACACACGCATCCCTCCACATCAAACATGCCCGATTCTCTAACTGGAAGACCGTTAGAGAACTTAGTTAGTTAAGACTGACTTGGCAGCACACCATGTTGTAAACAAGATAAAACAATAAAAGCACATAAAATGTGAGCTTAGTGCTCTTTATTTATGAAGCTCATTAAAACTGTGCAACTAACATGTGGTGATGAAGTAATGCTGAGGCTCTTCTCTGTAACTGCCAGTCTGATGAATTCCAGTGTCTGCCATGAGCTGTGACTGTCTTATAGTGACCTCTGTCGTCAGACTGCTCTGTTGTGTTTAGGACACAGAGAGCAGCAGAGAAGCAGAGGAAGCAGAGCTGTGGAGACGGGGAGAGGTGCAATTTTCTAACCCATACACCAGCTAATAAATGCATTTACCCTCTCATTGGTTTTGATAATTTTCCTTAGGAAATTAAATTGCATGTTGCTCAAAATGAATAAAACAGTCAGCTGTTAGTTGTGTACTTCCTTCATGCATTAACACACACACAACCTCACAAACACTTGTCCCAAGTCCAGTGATGCATCCATACGACGTTCATGAGTTATGAAACAGGAAGTGTCAAAATGATGTATGTGTTTTCCTATGAAGTTTGGTCATGTTAAGTGCAGCTGTTTTCAAAGTTCTGCACCTTTTTGTTATAAGCCACTCCCACTACCCGCACTCCTTTTTATGCAAATCGGCCAATGGGCATGAACTGACTCATGACTAATCTTTCCAAGCAATCTTGTGCAAGTTAGGTGCCTTTTTGCTGCAGAAAGTGACAGAACCAAACTGGAAACCTTTCCAAAATACCCACATTTTATTTGGGATTCCACACAACAATAGAGAGGCAAAGTCCCTCTCCTTATTTGTCGCCATGGGATCTTATTTCAGAAAAAAATGTGTACGGTAGTAAACGGTGAGAGACAAATTATCTCTTGATCCTATTTGAATTGTGCCAGGAATTAAACATATTATGTCTGTCAATTTAAAGCATAATTTTGCAAGTCAGGAAAGTTGCAGTTTGTCATAGGTGTGTTGTAGTACCATTTAGTTTATGTGAAACTGCTCAGTGAACTACATTTCTAGTCTCACACGATATAAGTCATCCACACCAATATGGCCTTTACTTTGGCACAAATGTAATGTTATTTTATCTGATGCGTTATATCCAACAAATCCAGACAGACTTAAACATTTTTTAACTTGCAAACGTGTCTGTTAAATAGACAAACATCATGAGTGTAATTCATGGCAAATCTCAAATGGGATGAAGAAAATGAATTGTCTCTTGCCGTTGACAACCGTATTTTTCTTTTTGCCAAAACAAGGTCCCATGATGGTCCACAGGAAGGGGAGGGACTTTGCCTCTCTAACATTTGCAATGTGTTATAAATGAGTGGAAAAATACAAAAATACCAGAATGTTCCTTTGACAAATTATGCAAAGAAAAAGCCCTCAGGTTGCAGGATTGCAGTGAAGAGACAAGGTCAAGTGAGACAAGAAGAGACAAGGGGCGGTCTTGTCGTGAGTCAGGGGTTTTGGGTGCACTTAGGCTGCTGTCATGGCCCCGCTTCAGGCCATTTTCCTGGACTGTCAAAGACAGTGACGAAGTACATCTTTCCAATCCGAGGACCGTAGCTGAACACAGCCATGCTCAGAGAATATTACCCAACACATCAGCACTAACTGGGGCTCAGACCGATCTTCCTTTGAGTCATTTTTCTTAATTATTTCATTTATCTCTATGAGACTGTATAATTATTTAATGTTATTAAAAATAATTGATTTAGAGAAGAGCTAATATTCCTCTGGATCTGCATTTATTTAGTGTAGAGAGTTTGCTAAATATACACTGCAAACTCAATACTTCCTAAATCAATATATTACTTTTGGCAGTCAGTGAGATCAGCAGGCTCTGGTATGTGCCACAAGTCTTCTACACCAGGTCTCATCATATCTTAATGGCATCATAATTAGGGTTTCATGACTCCCAGTAGTCTGTAATATGGTCTCACCTGTTAAAGTAGTGTCAATGATAAGATAACCTTTCTCAATAAAACTCTAACCTTAAAATGTGGAGTGTGAACTGAATTTAAAGAGCTGCTCTGTTCTTCTCTGGATGTAGTTTTCCAGCTAATTTAATAATCCAAGACCTCAGTGCTGTGGTAAACCATACAACAATGAACAACTGAGGGAAGTCTGCTGGGCAAACTCTGCGTAGGGGACCTTATGTCCATGTCTCTTGCTTGTCTTTATTTTCACCACAGATTTCTATGGTGGCCAGCGAGAGCAAATGCGCTGCAGACAGACAATAAATAAAGAAACATCTTCACTAACTTTACGACACATGTGCAGCATTTAGAAAACAGTCACCAACTTGACAACACATGAAAACATCAATTTGAAGACACATGTGCAGCATTAAGAAAAAGCGCTGCAAGAAGTCCACAGCACAATGGAGACTGTTTGGGGGGACACTAAAAAGTGATGCACACAGCTGGGACACGCTTTCTGTTGCCACGGTTTTTGGCTTGTGAAATTACTGAATTCTGCTATCTGTCAGTGGAGGTGGAAAACCACTTTCGTTTTTTTTTTTTTTTTTGGCTGATTTTAACAATGTGATCCCATGATTCAGTTTTGTCAATGAGAAATGAAGAAGCTACTTGGATGAGAGCCAAAACATCTTCAAGAAACAAGCAAGCAAGTCCAGTTGCCTACGATATAGCACTTATGATGATTCAGTTTTATTGCCGATTGCAGATCTGTCAGTGTTAGCCTTTTGCTTAGTATTCATTAGCCAAAAACCACGGCAACCATGACAGCAACAACAAGTGTGCGCATTGCTTTAAGTGTCCCCTGGAAACCGTTTCTGTTGTGTTGTAAGCATAGACTGTATAATAATAAATCGATCGCCCCCTGATGGCTTGCTGTAGTATAGGTCATAAACCCTGCCTCCTCCATGATAGCGGATGGGACATGGGCCAAACTAAAAGATCAAAGTTAACACCAAATACATTTTTCTCAAAGATGATTTCTGTAATTTTAGGTGGTTATCAGGCTGCTACATATTCAAGTTGTCATTTCTCTGATAGCCTGATAGATACCTGCTTAAGCTGGGCCCGGTTGTGGGGGCAGCAGGCAAAGCAAAGCACCCAGATGTCCCTCTCTCCAGCAATGCTTTCCAGCTCCTCCTGGGGGACTCCAAGGTGTTCCCAGGCCAGATGAGATATGTAATCCCTCCAGTGTGTTCTGGGTCTGCCCGGGGGCCTCCTACCAGTGGGACGTGCCTGGAACATCTCTAACGGGAGGCGCCCAAGAGGCATCCTGATCAGATGCCCAAACCACCTCAACTGACCCCTTTCAACACGAAGGAGCAGCGGCTCTACTCTGAGCTCCCTCCAGTTTCTCTGATAGGTTTGGTTGTAATAAGATATTTGATACTATAAAAAGCATGGACGTGATTGACAGCTGTGTGTGTAAGTCGGTGGCTCCAAATGACATCACCAGAGCAAGATGGCAGCGGCCGAATCCAGGATATTTTGGCTTGAGAGTAAGTGAAGACGTGTTGTAAATCCTCAGTCTATGGTTGTAAGCTTCTTGCAACTTTTTTTTTTAATGCTGCACATCTTCAAATTGATGTTTTTGTCTGTCCTCAAGTTAGTGAAGATGTTTTTTTTTATTTGCTTGTGACCTGTTTGCAGCATGTTTACCCTTTCAGCCACCAAAGATTTCCCTGTCCTGGCTCTGATTTGTACCTACAAATCTGCTCTGAAGCTTTTGCAGTTAGACATTTATTTACACCTTTTTATTGCTTATATATTCAAGCCAAAGCACTGACATATAAATCTCTGTATTTCAACATGTGGAGTGCCAGGAAAAGCTTGGCAACCGATGAAAACAAACATTGATAAAATAATTTGAAGCTTGACTGTATCTGTTTTTTAGCTTTCGGGGCATTTTGGGTCTTTTCCTCAAATATGGACAATAACCGTGAAGCCACCATGAGGCCACAAGAGTCTTTATGTCTACTGCGACATCTTAATGAGAACAAATTAAACACAACTCCCCTCTTTATGGCTGTTTTCCCTCCTCTGCCCTTTGACCCAGTGCCAACTTCCATCCAGTACCAAGCCACTGCCAGAGAGATTTGATCACCTAGTGAGCATGAAGGGTGTTGTTTGGCCTTGTCTAAGCATCCCTAGGCTCTCTCAGCACAACAAAGCCCAGCTCGGGCTCAGGGCCATGCAGTACAGTCAGACGTGTTGGGGGAAAAGTCATGATAAGTTGATGAAATTTTCCACAAGTAAACGCTCTCATTCTTTTCATCTAAGACTGTAATGGACCTCTGGGACTTTTGAGAATCTGATTTATGAAACCAGTGTCAGAGGGCAGTGTGTCTAAAAAAATGAACACAAAGCTGTATTTCCAAATCAACAGAAAACACACGGCAGGGTTTCTCAGAAGGCAGAGAACATCAGAGCAAGATTTTTAATGGTGATCATTATGATACAATGCAAAACTTACACTAAAACAGCTTTGAAAAGCACCAGATGTTATTTTACTGCTCACTTTGTCATTGTATTTACATGGCTTTTTAAATTAGTGCCAGCTGTCATATCAAGATCAACATGCTGTTGTGGATGTGACACACAAAGAGGGTGTAAATAATTCAAACCACAACCCTAAACAACAAAAGTTCTGGTCCTAATTATAAACTTACAGTGCAAATAGTTTATTATTTTTATGATTTTGCTAATTTTGGGAATAAATTACACCAACAAGTCATAACCCAAATCCACATTATTTTCTTGTTCATGCTGGGATATTAATGCAATATGGCACTGCTGTTACCCTCAACTCAACCCTAAACTTTATAATTATAAAGCACATTTAAAAACAATTCACATTGACCAAACTGCTGTACAAAAGGAATAAAATGCCAAACACACATACATAAGAGGCAACATAACTGTCATAACAACACACACAGGCACGTGTCAGGGAAAACCACATCAGGAGGACTCAAACGCTAATGAATAAAAATAGGTTTTGAGCCTGGACTTAAATGAGTTAATGGTGGGGGCATATCTGATTGGGAGGGGGATGCTGTTCCACAGTATGGGGGCAGACACAGCAAAGGCACTATCACCCCTGAGCTTAAACCTGAGACAGCCAGGAGCCCCAGGTCAGCAAACCTGAGGGACCTGGGTGCAGAATATGGGGTTAGAAGAGCTGCAATGTAGGATGGGGCCAGACCCTGGTTATGACATTGCATATGCAACTATGGGACATGTCCTGTGCTTCTTGAAGATAAAAGCATGTGAACTCTGTTTCTGTTAAAGTATTCAGACGTTGGCTCTTACCTGATATGACCTCATAAAGGCTGTAGCGGTAGCGGAGGTAGTCGTGGCCCTCAAACCTCTGCGGCAATTGACACAGGACCCGACACTCGGTGTCTGCTTTATAGTACTCCACCAAAGCCTCTTCAAACAGAACGATGGCTGCTTCGTGGTCGCCTTTATCATACAGCCTCACTGCTGCTGTGAAGGAGCGCTGTGACAGAGGAGACACGGAGGATCATGAGAGAGACGAATGATGGGATGAGTATTTACGACCACCAGTGTTCAGCAAAGCTCTTTATGGTTTGCAGCTTGTATTCATCTTTGACATTTATATATCAAGCAAATATTTGTTGTTCACTTTTAAAGTAAACCTGCAACCAGTTCATGAAAGTTTTTATGAGTCTTCTGGTGCACATCAAGTTTCCTGCAGCAGCAGTGATCATTTGTTTGGAATAAACAGAGGAAGACGAGGATGGGTTAGCCTGAACAGTTGCCAGGAAGGATTCCTACTGTCACTCCTTTATGAAAACAATTTAAATGTGTTATATACAATAATTTATTGTCCCCCTATAGATTTGCTCAGGCCTGAGAAGTAAAGGGAAGTTACAGACACACAATAACTTCAGTCAGTGGTCCATTCTGAATGGACCGCAAGTGACTCCTGAATGTATTAAGTTTGTAAAAAACACACTTAACTTCAGAGTACATTGACTTTCCAGCACAGACCTTTTAGTTTGCTGTTTCCCAGTGTAGAGTGGGTGTTTAACGGACAGGTTCTTGACAGATGGAGCTTCTCAAAGTTGAGGAAGGATCCTTAAACGACTGAATTTCAAGGAGACTATGTCATCAAATCCCACCGAAGGACCACCAATGTCAATCTTCCTCTTCTTCTTTCAGCTGTTCTCTTTAGGGGTTGCCACAGCGAATCATCTGCCTCCATCTAACCCTATCCTCTGCATCCTCTTCTCTCACACCAACTGACTTCATCCTCTTTCACTACATTCATAAATCTCCTCTTTGGTCTTCCTCAAGGCCTCTTGCCTGGCAGTTCCAACCTCAGCATCCTTCTACCAATATATTCACTATCCCTCCTCTGAACATGTCCAAACCATCACAGTCTGGCCTCTCTGACTTTATCTCCAAAACATCTAACATGAGCTGTCCCTCTGATGTAATCATTCCTGATCCTATTCATCCTCATCACTCCCAAAGAGAACCTTCGAATTCTACTGAGGATCGAGTCCTTCCTTCAGAGAATTTTCAAGGATGCATGGATGTATCTTCAGAGGGCATGAAGTACCCACAATTCATTGTGCATGATTTGCTGGAATTAAAGGCAGAGAGATGCACACCTAGACACTCGCTAGCCTGTTCACCGAATGCTAGGAGGGAGTCTTGCCTACAGCCTCTGTAGGACTTGACTCGGAAGGACCCGTCCTACCAAGGAAGCATCCTTCACTTTGAGAAGCACTCGAGAGACAGTAAACTAGCTCCATGGCATGACCGAACTCAAGTATGAAACTGAATATAATAAACTGTGTGGACCTTGAACTAATGACTAAGGACAAATCTGGACCCCATGGCTGGACCAGTTGGGAATCACAGATATACAGTAAGAGGTGCATTGTAGGAGCTTGACTTGAAGATAAAGAGAGAAATGAGAGAGGGGGTGAAAAAGGGTAAAAACTGTAAATGAATCTGAGCACAAAGGATCCAAAACTCTTTGACATTCAGGGCTTCACCGCAACCAGCTCTTAACAGCCTAAATGAGTTTCCAGTCATTAAACTGCACGGGCCATTAACACAAAGGCCCCTTCATACAGTGACAACAGCTGTACTTTTCCCGTTAGGAAAGAAGTGAAGTAGAAAAAGTAGCCAGACATTTAGGGCAGGCTTAAAAAAGATGGCAGCAGGTCACACTGATCATCTGAAACGTGCTCAGGTAAAAGTGTCAATGCATTATGCGAAATGAAAGGGAAGACAGAGTAAGACATAACCAAATACGTTAAAGGCCCAGTGTGTAAAATGGGTTGAAAACCGTTGAAAACAGTGACATCAGTGGTCAAATTCTAGATTGCAGGGCTCACTCGCTCACCCCTCCCGTCGGGTAAATGACGGTGGCCTCGTAGGGACAAAAAGCCTTGCGCACGACTTTTTCAGGAGTAGGTCTATCTAGCGACGAGGTGAATGTTTATTTAGAAATCTAAGCCATGTTACAATATTGTAATGAATCCCTCACGAGCAGGAGACCAGAGGAGCGTTCGGGAAAAAGGCCCGTTTATTTGAGCACTCCAGAAACTCTGGTAACACTCCAGATCGTCCCAAACTCTGACTCTGCTAGCGTAACAGACACACTTAATAACTTTACACACACACTCGTTTGCCATACTAAATGGGGACCCCCCTCCCCTCTCTGCTCCACCAATCTCCAGCCCGCACACTGACTGACAGCGCAGCCGGTAAACAGTGCTCAGCTGTTTATTTAGCCTGGGAATATCTCCGGACTATAGTAGCTGCAATGGACGACTTTGAACGCGATTTTGAAGAGTTTCTTGTAGCGGACGACAGACCCAGAGCCATACCTGTTTGAGCCGGAGCATACAGATGAGGAACTCCATGTGTTTGATGCTGAGTGGGTGAGAAGAGAGGCTGAATGCACAGAATGGGATTTGGTGCTACTGCTACCATCGTTGGGAGATATATCACCAGGAGGAAAAGCGCCGCAGAGAGTGCATCACAAGGAGTGAAGTTGCGTCTTCTTTTCCTCGCAGATGACGGTTCGGGTTCATTCTCTCCTGTTGCGTGGTAAGTGTGGTCCATTCGCAAACTTTATAACTAAAAAAACTTTTCACTACTCTCTATCGACGAACTACTAACACTCTGCTGTTTCTTCCTCCTTCTTCTTTCCTTCCGCTGTCTTCATTGGTTCATTTATACACACGAAACGCGTTCTCTGGCTGGCTGGATTGTCCGCTCGGTCTGCCGTACATACATGGCGGCGCAAGATGGTGACCTCTCTAAAGCAAGGCCCTTGATATATACAGTATATATATAAAAGCATAATTATAAGGCTACGAAAACCAAACGAATTTTATTTTATAGCGATCATACACTTGTATAAACATATTAATGGGTAGAATATTCAGATTCAGATTCAGATTGACAATAAACCATGCCAAATATTACACACTGGCCCTTTAACCTGTATCTGTGCCCTGGCTTACCTGGTGAGGCCGAGCTTCTCGGTCAACAAAGTGTTCCTCCTCAACGCCCTGCAGGTCTTTGTACTGCTCCAGGTTCTGACCCATCTCCACATGCTCTGGGTTGGCCTGGAAATAAGTGTGAGCCGCCGCCGCTGCCTTGTCTGGCTGCTTCAACTGAAGAGAAACACAAAGAGAGAAGGAAAGGAGACATTATTAAATGAATAAAAACAGACTTCAGCACTGCAGCTGAGCTTTCTGCACTGCTCCTAAACCTGTAAATGCACAAATTCACCTGTGCAGTTGATGTTGTTAGTTAAAATCAGTCATCGCAGGTCAAATGAGTGCGTTTGTAACTTGTTATTTTGTGGAATTTTCTGCAGAAGGACTTGAAGTTGCCGTTTCAAAGCAATCTTGCAGGATACAATCTTCTATACGCCAATGTCTGGGTGTATCTTAGTTTGACTGTGTAATCATGTGTAGCTGCCCTGTTGTGCATTTTTTATGGTTCATTTCTAGCGTATATTAAAATACTTTTTGGCTTTTCTTTGCAGTAATCTTATTTTATGTTTCATATTGCTTGTTTTAGAGGCGTCTATTTTTTAGTCTGTATTTTTGTTCTATGTTGCTGCCTGTCTTGGGCAGGACACTCTCGAAAAAAGTTTTTTATTCTCAAGAGGTTTTTCTGGTGAAATGAAGGTTACATAGAAAAATAAAATAAAATTTTACTGAATCAGTCTTTCATAGGTTTTAGTATTAAATGTTCAACGTAATGTTGAGAAACAGACAAAGATGAGCAGGTCTATATTATTAAAAACTGCTTTTAGACAATAAGGAAAAACAGACTGATAGACAATCTGCAGATGTTCTTCTCCTGCAGGACGAACAGACTACCTGCCAAAATACGACGGTGCATTCAGTGATTTTCTAAGAAGTGATTCACGGGAAGTAATTTGGAATCCACTTGACATAAGTAATATTTCTGATTTAGATTTAATGGAAAACAAAAGACAGATTTACAGAAATGCACTGTTTCCATCCACATCCTGTCATTAGAGAGAGCCGTCATCATTACAGCTAACATGAAGGATGAGGTCTCTGCACTCAGAGCCTGTGAACCTGATGGATGTTGGGAGGATCAGACTGAAGTAATCACCACAGGCATCCCATCCTCCCCCTAAGAGATATATCTAATGTAAACACATGAGCAAAGAGACAGTTTAATATTGCGGGCAAGATAAGAGAAACTGAGTGGCAACGAAGCGTTTGTTAACATGTGTTTGTGAGTGATACTGATACAGTGCAGACATCCTGTGTGAATGACTTCACAAGAATGAAAGACACCAGCTGTCATTTATCAGCTGGTGTAGTTCCAACAAATGAAGACAGACAAAGTACATTTTACAAACTGTGTACACACATATAATAAAATATGTTTAAACATGTTCCATATACCAAAGTTGATGACCACTATGCATGGGAATTCATTCATCATATATTTTTATAGTTTGCACAAATCAAAACCATACAAAAGGATATAAAACAGTGTAAAAAAGAATACACAGTCAAGGACAAAAAGCCCAGAGGAGCTTATTATGCCATAATTAGGGTTGGGCAATGTATTGATAACATATTAATATCTTGATATGGACTAGATATCAACTTAGATTTTGGATAAGTGTTGTCTTTGCCTGGGTTTAAAGGCAGCATTTACAGTAAAAGTGATGTATTTTTCTGAACTTAGCAGACTCATCTTGCCTTTACCCACTTAATCATTATATCCACATTATTGATGATTATTTATTAAAAATCCTATTCTGTGAATTATAGACAGTACCAAGACTTAAACCTACAATATCATCACATTATTGATATAGAGGTCTTTGGTTAAAAAAAAAATTGATACTTGATATTCTCCATATCGCCCAACCCTATCCAGAATTATTATCAAACAATATCCTAAAAAGGAACATGTTGTTTTGCTAAGCGTTTTCTTAATTATTTATGCATTTTCAGAAAATAGAACTAAATGTTGATGACAGTTTACCAAGGCCAGAGGTGGCGTCTTCAGACGTCCAAAACCAAAAAATATATCCAGTCAGAATTTGTGAATTTGTCTGAAAATGATAATCTTTATGTTGTAAGCAGTGTCTTTTTTATCTATTTATTATTTATTTCATCTATTTCCTCATCCAGACCAGGCCCTCAGGAAGTGCACCAGGCTTGAAGCCGATTTTCGTAGCGGCCAAACAGTGGAATTACAACTTCCAGGTCTGTCATGTCATGCCCTGTGACTTAAAAAGACTTTTTCCCATTGAATTACATTATGAAAGTGACATCTGTGAATCAGTGGATACTTTTTTTGAGCATCAAAACTGCTATGAAATGACTCTGTTCACTGTCAGGATTTTATCCATTCTGTCTGATAACATTTGGAAAGTCTAGAAGAGCCACACGATTCAATTATTTTATCCCCTTTCAAGTTAACAGCTGGTAATAGCTGGTGGAAATCTGTATTGCGCCTGCTCTATGGGCCGCACACTGCAAAACCAGCACCCAGTAACCCAGGTCATTTTATATGCGGCAGATGAACCATTTTGGCTTCATGCACCACTGAGCAACTTTCATAGAAATGAATGGGACCCTGCTGCTGATGCTATATCCATGTCTCTTAATACCTCCATGGTACAAACCCATGGACTGTATATAAAGATAGATGACATGATAGCTGCCCAAAGTGAAGCCAAAAAATCTTGATCGCCCCCTGGTGGCTGGCTGAAGTACAGGCTATAAACCCCGCCCCCTCCAAACCACCAAACTAAACGATCAAAGTACATGTCAAATGAACTGTTCCCAAAAATGGTTTCTGTCATTTTAGGTAGTTCTCATCATGCTGATGTAGGTTCTAGTGTCTATTTTTTTTGGATAAGTTTGGTTTTATTTAGTTATTGATGGTATATAAAGGGGGTGTGATGTCATCATTGACAGTTGTGTGTGCCAGTTGGCTGCTTGCCATTGGTCAGACGGGTGTATGGACGGGAAACCAATATAGCAGAGATCACTACTGCACAGATTTTGGCTTGAAAGACGTCCCCAACACAAGATGACAACAGCCATATATAAGGTGTTTTGGCTTCATTTTTGGGAGGAGGTGGAGACGTGTTGTTCATCTTTAAATACAGTCATTCATCACAATCTACCAAAGGTAACATACTCAATGAACTTCTCCCCATCACAGCGATCACAGCTGATAAATTGAGGCAGCAAAGGAGGCAAGTAGTAAAACAAAATGAGAAGTTATTATAGTTTTATTACCCCTCTCCTCCATGACCACCACATTCCTTTAACATCTAAGGTATGTAAACTTCCCCTCTGGTATTACACAACACACAACAGTTGTGGATCTGCGCGGTTCAGAGATCCCAGATGTCTGCTGGTGGAAGCTTTCTTGTAGCTTTTTAAGATGCTCTTTTATCCCTTAAAAAACACATCAGTTCGGAAGAACTCAACCATCAGAGCACGCCTGGTGCTTATCAGATAAGATCCTAATCAAGCTCAAGCCTCGACATGGGTCGCCTTACACAACCACCTCGCACAATAACCCTTCTCTTCACAGGTCCGTGAACTCAACACAGCCAGTTTTTACACTCAAAAGAAAAACAGCTGAAGATAAATGCGGCCCTGTGACCTGTGTTGCATGTCAATCTGCTCTTTCCTCTTTTTCCATTCATTCTTTAGCTGTACTAACAGCTTGTCATAAATCATTTTCAAAAAAGAAGAGTTATGTTGTGTTAGACAGTAACTGGACTGGGTTAAAAGTGAGTAAAGCAGGAAACAGAAGGATGACATGCTGAAAAAATAAAAGACAGATACACAGAGGTGAAAGAAGACAATATGGAGACAGAGCTTGCTCTCGTGAAGGATTTGAATATCTCTGGCAGCAAAATTATCTCAGTATCTCACAGACATCTGACCGCATTTGTTTAAATCCTTCATGTTGCTAACAGGTGCAAATGTAAAGCAGATCTCAGTGTTTTGCAGTTGAGAAGGTCAGTGTGGTGCGACTGCCAGAAACATAACTGGCGGAGAAAGCTTCTCCACACACTCAGGCCTCTGTTTTGCCACTCATGTTTGCCAGGAAAGACATTTGTTGTTATTAAAAGCTTTGTACATTTTGTATTGTTTTCATGAGGAGAATTAGCGAGATAAAGCTTCCCACATTTATATAGGATTTGGAAAATCTGTAGTTCAAGAGTAGAATGACCTTTTCTGAAAGTACAAACCCACACAGATGCAAAAACAAAGCACTTTGTGTTTCCATGAAACTCTGCACAATACATCATTAAACACTAACTCTGCTCTCATAGAAGAAGCAGAAATTCTTTTTCCCACAAACAACTCACTTCTTTATGAAGAATGACTTCCCAGTGAGACAATATTGGGTCTCTTTCATGTGGTAGCAGAGGAGGCAGGAGAGAAAAGCCCAGCTGGACATGCTTGGTTACCCGTGAAAGGCCAAAGAGTTGATGTGGCGTCGAGTGCATTCCTGGTCAGATCACCTGGCTGGAGCCACCGGGAGACACAGCCTGACAGCTGGGGCGGTTGAGTGGCACATACTAGGTCTGCCTATGCATTCATGTGTGCTGCATGGCAGGTTTTAAAAAATACTGCATGTAACAGTTGAAAAACGACTCAAATACTGATTTTCTGATTTAAAACCTTAAGTTTCTTGACCAATAAGTAACATAAAACTTCAATGAAAAGCCTTGTCCCAAACGCTCAGCCACTTTTACAAGCCTGGTGTGGCTACACATTTTGACAAATAAACGCCTGTCTCATTTAGATGCCTGGTCTGGTTGCCAAACAGTTAATTTTGTAAATAGAAATTCTATGGATGTATAAAAGCAAGTTGTTAGCTACCTCAAACTATGTGTACATTCCTTGATCACCATGTAAGTTATTCATATTCCTTTAGTCTGTAAGGGTCCTCAGATCAAAAGATTAAAAAGGGTTTTTGATAAACTATTAATTGAAGTTTTACGGTATATTAAAGGAGCTCTATGCAAAATTCAGAGGGTATGAGTGTCATGGTTCTCCACATTGAGGTCACTGAGCAGGCAGCTATCAGCTAACGGTGCTAACTCCATCAACAAGGGCAACAGTGCTGACTGAGCTAACTAGGGGGAAACCAGAGGGTGGGCGCCTTGCTTCCAGGACACTGCCTTCCCGATATCAGCGATAACTGCCATATGAGCACAGTGCAAAGCAACAGCAATGAGCTAGTCAGTAGGAAACACACATGCGCTAACATGCACGGGCAGCTGGACCAGCTTACCAAAACAAACCACAGGCTCTGAATGTCGCATACAGAACTTTTTATGTGAACATTTCGATAAGAATGATGCATCACATTCTAACTACATGACAGTCAGCAGTACAGATCCCTCCTTATTTGCAATAAAAACTTTTAACAGGCATCTCTGTATCGATTTTGTTCCTTTTCTCATTCACATGGATACAACACAGAAAATGTGATGCCATACTGCTATATTTCCAGTGCAAGTACAATTGATACAAATTGGAGATCAACATTCAGTTTTCTTAATCACCAGTAACAGAGGTCTTGTATTCATCATACAGCAAAAACGGAATGATGGAAAATGCACAGAACAACCGACTGCACTTACATGCACACTCAAAAGTAAATGCACCAAGTTAAAACCGATTTGCTGACTGAGTTCTTACAAAATATGCAGCTGTAAATAAGAATCAAGTAAAGCAGAAAAAGACTGCACATTGAGGGAACCCGAGCAAGCCAAAAACTCAATTGCAACACTTGAGCACACAGTGAAATGTGGAGTGCATTAGACGCTGATGAAATCAGTGTAAGTGTATCTGGGGGTGGATTTTTTTTTTCTTTACTGATGGCGCAACCTCGAGCACACAGCTCTATCGTGTGTCCTCTGCTGCTGCATTCCTGACAAAGTCTCCCCAAGGTTATTCACGGAGAACATCCTCCTAAAAGATGCTATTGTCATCTTAGCTTTACTGGATTTGATAATCATCTGCTGTTACATTTAGTCCAGACTGCGGGAGGCTAAACAGCAAAGATCACAGTGGTGGTGCACATAGGGAGGGAAGAGGTGAGGGGGAAGTTAAGTCTGCAGCCACAGATGTGCACTCACCTGCGTCCACCTCTGGTTCCGACTGCCCTCAGCCCCTCGGGGACAACCTGGCTCAGGCCTGAGGGTCGACTGGAGGAAGAGGGGAATTACTCCAGTACACCATCCCAGCACAAACACAGCTGCGATAGCCTGCTGCCAGATCTATTGTCCTGAGACTAGACATCGCAAAATCTGGGGAAGCCTTGAACATGGGAGGCTAACTCCTCAGTCATAGCTGACATTATGCTTTAGGAGGGAAAAAATATCACACCATGGCCAAACTCTAAAATTTCCATTTGATAAGTAAAAAAAGTCCACTCCAGGAGTTAAGTGGAACAGAAAGACCAGACCTACTGTGTGTTTCAGTGCAGACTCTCACTTGGGTGATAATTGATTTATGGTCACATTAAACAGCACCTGAGCTCACACATACAAGATGGTCATTACTACTTTATGGAGACAGATAATTCAACATGGAGGATTTCTGGGAGTATGAATACTGTGTCAAACTGTCAAAAACCCAAAACAGTCCAAGCTCGGAGGCTCGGAATTGAAAACACATGCTCATATATCAAACAGCGCAGAGTGAGAGGTTGAAACACCCCCTCAGGATGACAGAGCAGAAATCAATCATGGGTTTAAAGTGAGATTACCATTATACTGAATGGTGTAATGGAAAACAATGCAGCCTAGAAACAGTCACGTGTGGGTAAATCAAAATGACTTGTCTCTCCTGTGTCTGCCACAGAGGAGAAATGGATACTAAGAAAGTACATTTCTATGAAAAGCTCAGCTGTTTTTAACCATTCTCCCCATAGGACTGAGAGGTATGGATGAAAGCAATATATTTGCTTAACTTCTTCCAACTTGCAAGTCACTTCTCTGATTATTTGATCTGAACTCTATCAGTTAATTCGTTATACAGAACAAGCTTTAAAATCACAGCCGCTCTAAAACTCTGCCATTAAAAGCAAATCTCTGAACACACTCAGAAGTGTACCTCATGTACCACACGAGTACATTTTTCCTCTCACATGAGTTTCAAAGGAGCACCTGTGGAGGTGAATAACTACCACTCAATCTGATCCCTCAGTTTGCCCTCTTCACTAAACAGCAACCTGTATTCGAGCTGCTGGACCGCCCTGCCACTCTGAGAGGTGTGCTCTTGATGTGGGCACAGAGCGGTGCCAAGGCAAACGCACATTTGCATGCCTTTCTCCTCTGGGTCTCCTGCTTGATTCACAGGTATGTAAATAGGCCTGGGCTGGCGCCATAGACGCAGAGGTGATGTTGTGACAAAAAGCACATATCCCAGTGCCACAAACGAGCCTGGAAACAGCTACACAGATGGCTTGTCATAGGCAGAGTTACCACCCAAAAAAAATTGGAGAGGAGCTAATGACAAGTGGTCAACAAGCGTCAAACCTGGCAACCGCAGTCCTGAATGCTTGAGAGACAAGCTGCTTCAAAGAGTTTTTGCAGCTCCCAAGAGGTTAGCAAACACTCGTGAAGTAGACAGGTTAGTGTAAAGGTTAACACTGGACACAAGAACAGCTGCAATAAATCAGAAAACGCCCACATGCAGCGAGGATTTAGAAGCTGAAGAGAGTCCTTTAGACCTCCTGCTGCAGGTCGGTGTCAGTACGCTCCAACTGAAATGCTTCTCGTGCGGTTGGACAGTGTCGGAAAACCCCCTCCACCCGCAGCTTTCTGACAAAAGATTTTGGGTGGATAATGTGTCTGATAATTTTTGGAACTTTCCGAAACTGACAATCCGACATTTACACCCACTTCATGCCGTCATTAGCCGCATGTCAGAGGTGAGAAATGAGCCAGGGTTTGAATTTCTCTCTCAAGCTTTTTCATTTGTTGCATCACTTTGTCACTTTGTGTGTGCCAACAAGTGTGTGCTGTATCCTCCATGCTCTCTATGAGGGAAGCCTAAAAGCGTTTAAAGCTGCAATTATAACTTTTGCATTGTCACACAGTTGAACGACACACTGTACGAACTAGTTGGTTTCAAGCATGCCCCCACCTTAAGGCCATGCTCAGAGCAACATAAAACAGGGTTGGAACTCAAACATTTAAGGGTACCAACCAAATGCCATCAGTACTGATTCACTTTAAATCAATCAGTACCAAATTTTGGCACCAGTAAGTGCATCTGGGTGAGACAGTGCACTGTGTTCTGGCCGCTGACATGGCCGCCGCAGCTGATCGACGCCACTCTAGACAGTGGAGGGACGGGACAAAACTGGATCGCAGTCAAATGCGACACAGTGGTGCCAGGTAGAAGCCCTCCTCATGTCTAGACCACAAGCTATCAGACACATTTTACACTTGCACTCCTGACACAACAGATATGCTCTTATTTTAATCTATGCAGCTGTCTGCACTGGCTCCGGGCAGGCTCGAGTCTCAGCTGCTTCTCACATGCATAACTGTGATCTGAAGCGTTTACAAGTCTATTTTTTTCAACAATACGTGCATAAACACTAGTGTTATTGGCCGATAAAAAGGCACTGAATAAATATATTTATCTACATTTTGCAACCTTGGCAGAGCAGTGTGTGCTGTCTCTGGACAGAGCAGAGAGCAGAGTAATCCCACAGACTTCTTCTGCCCAGCAGCTAGAAGTCTGGACTTATTTTTTACAACTGAAATTACATTTTTGTTATCACAGAGAGGGTAAAGTACCAAAAAAGGTACCAGTAGGTACCAGTATACCGAATTCTAGGTACCGATACGGGTATTGGTTTAAATGTAAGCATCCCTACTCTAACGAAAAAGCCTCCAGATTCACTTTAATGAAACCATTTCACTGACACATTACAGGTGCCACCGCAGAGGGCTTCAGCAAAAGAGTTGAACATGGATCAACTTTTGCTGCGAGGCAATTCATCTGACAATTCATTTAGGATGACCAGACGTCCTGAAAAATTCGGGACAGTCCGGAAATCCAAGCAGTTGTCCTGAATCCCGAATCCTGCCCTAATTGTCCCGAAAATTACACTAGAGCAGAGTCTGGAGTAGTTATTGCCATTAGAAACTGATCATGGTGGTTGAGTCTTTCTGCAGCTCCCGCCGGCTGTACATTGGCTGCAGCAGTTGCTACATGAACTATGGGTGTTGTAGTTTTTAAATTGTGTACAGCAGTGGTGATGAAGTAGATGAAGAGAGTGCAAATTGCAGCCGCGAGGACAGGGAAAGCGCAGGCAGCCACGAGAAGGAGTGATTTGCACGTTGCAGTGCAGCCTCTTGTCCTAACTGTTCAAAACTGTTCTACAAACTTGTTCTGCAACTGATACGCCTGTCACGGATGTACCCCCACCCCCCATCCCCACACACCCCCACCCCAACCCCAGTCCCGAATTTCACCCATTCTCATCTGGTCACCCTAAATTCACTGCATTTGCCAGTCAAATGCATTCAAGCGCACACTAAAATAATGTGCTGTTTACCTCATGCTCATTAAACGGAGTATAAAATTATAGTTTTGGCATCTGATGACCCTTAAAACATATTGATGCATGACTCAAATTAGCCTTTCAAAGATCAAGTTTTAACTTCTCATTACCTCTAACAATACACACACACCCTTCCAACCATTTAAGAGCTAATAGCTCCCAAAAAAAGTGTTATAGCCGCAATTACATAAACCATTTAAGCCTGCTAAATCTTGACCGATCCTTCCTGAGGAGGTGCACTAAATCATCACTGGCTACCTGCAGTACAGTATGGCCCAACACCACTTTGCACATTGAACGCACTCCAGCTGAAACATCTGCACGCGTGATAAAAGGGTCCTCATACAGCCAATAATGGTTTTAAGGCCAATGAAGTGAGCGAGGTAGTGTCTCCTCTAGAAAGGTCAATGTGATACAGCTGTTTAGGAATGTACTGCAGAGGAACTGACACGTTATCAGAACAAAAAGTGTTTGTAATGTGTTGGAGGAAGCGGATGGGATGGAAAGACAATAAAACTTTGAATCATATTATAGTGGAACTCTGACCTGTATTGAAAGTAGGCAGATAATAACTGCCAAGAGCTCTTAATAATCTTCAACTATGAACTTATAAACAAAATTAAAGATGTCTTTACTGCACAGCTGGGCCCTTGACATCCCAGCCATCTGTCTAAGCATCTGTGAGAGTGTTTATATCTATACATCTATCTATGTCACTAAACTAATATTTGTGTAATGGGGTGGAGAGTTTCAGTTTCAGGCATATTTGTCACAAAGGTATTTATCCCCTAAACAAACCACATAATTACCTCCAGCAAGAATTCTGCTCGGTTCATGTGTTTGTCTGTTTGTCAGCAGGATAACAGAAAAATTACTGGCCTGATTTTTGTGAAACTTGGTGGAAGGGTGTAGCATGGGCCAAGGAAGAGCCCATTAAATTATGGGTGCAGATCCATGAAGTATTTTTCACTTTGCATTCATAGTCTGGGCCATTATTGCACACAGATATTACCTAAGATGTCACAAGCGAATATGAAGGTGGCTGAGACAAAATGGTGGCGGCTAGCATTGCAATGCTAACAACTGCAATGTGTCAACAGAGCTAACACTGATATGAGGGCTAGCTCACGTTATCAGTGTTGCTCACCCTATAGGCCCTGACACACCAAGCCGTCAAGGGCAGACGATGGCCAACAGTATGGGACACACCACAAAGATGAAGGCGATAGATGTTTATTGACGGCCCAACATTGACTGACGTGTGACCGTCAGCTTGATGTATCAGGGCCTTAACAGCTGCTATATCAAAGTTCTGAATGTTGTAGTACACGCACCTTCAATATGCAAGATATGGCATTTGGCCTTGGCTGAGGTCTGCGCTCTTCCAGTGCCCTTCTAGTTATCTGTCTTTGGTTCGGCAGCAAATTAAGAGTGCAGATATGAAGCAAACATTTCAGCAGTTTAGACACAACATGAGGTAAGATAAGATAAGATAAGATACACCTTTATTGATCCCATAATTGAGAAATTCCAGTGTTACAGCAGTCAAGGAGAAAGTCAGATTAAAGATTTCAAATTTAAACTTAAAAAACTTAAATAACTAGGCATGCAAATAAGTACAAAAAATACAAGAGACAGCGATAAATAACAATAACAATAACAATAATAATAATAAAAATAATAGGAAGTGGATAATAATGAACAGCAGTGAATGAAAATGACCAGTGGATAAGGTGCAAGTGATTGTATGTGCAAAAACAGCAGACTGCTGTGGTGTCCATAAAGTGTCCATAGTGTCTATAAAGTGTCCATGGTGCAGTTTACTGTGAGCAGTGCTGGTTATGTAGCCTGACAGCAGCAGGCAGGAAGGACATTATGATAAGAGAAGAAGGTCCATGATTGAGCTTATCAGCTGGATCATGTCAAGAAATACTATGAGAGCAGAGCTGTTGCTTCTTGCTTGGCTGCAAGTTTACTGGAAGGGCTGAGCATCAAAACACTTTATTGGTACCACTTAGACCATGTCTGAAGCACAAAGTATTGACAACTGTCAAGTCAAAACAGCTGCTTGTGTTCAGGCTGCAAACATCAGTTTTTTTAAAAGAACATTAATAGGCAACTACTTTTCCAAGCAACAATGACAAACACTGTGAGGACTGATTATCTTGGTCTGACATCATATTATACTGAACATTTGTTGGTTGGAAAGACATGTCCTTGCCGTCTAGGATATTGTAGTCAATTAACTGAGAAAATAATCTACAGAATAATCAATAATGAAAATCAAGTGCTAGTTGCAGCACTAATATTGATTTAACAAATTTACAAGTTAATTTATCTTATTAAATCTCACTAAATACTGACATGGAATGCACAGTAGTCTATTTACTCGGACCTTGTACATCAACAATGTGAGTCTTTCTGATTTCCACTGTCGAGGTCCATTTAATTAATGAGTTTCCAGCTTGAGAAAACATATGGCACTTAAAGAGGCTGGCACTTGGCAACAAGCATCTGGTTGGAAGGAGGCTAAAAACCATTTCACAATACTTGTAAATCATTAACAAATGGGAGTAGGATTGGGATTACATCTGCCTGGCAAGGAGAGCTGCATACGCCCCCTGACTCTATCAAACAGAGCTGTCTGTTGCCAGTGATAGCTGTAGCAGCGATGCTGAGGGGAGGTATTGGCACTGACGCTTGGCACGTTGGAGTGAGAACTGGTTGCAAGAGGTACTCACTATAGGAAAGTTTGTCTAAATGGCTGATTGCCTCCCCATGAGGCGAGCGCCCCACTTCCTTCCACTCTGGCTTGTTTCAAAAGCACACAGTGAGCGAGCGCTTTGATTGACGATTCAAAGAACTTCAGAAATTCCTGGAAGTCTGGAAAACGGCTCACGTCTGTTTTTGAGTGTTTACACTGGAAGTTCCCTGTCTGTAAAACAATATGTAGACCCCCTATCCAGCCTCCAGACTTAAGCCTGGTTTGACAAGATGAAGAAGACGACAGTGTAGTCGACACAAATACCTACACACGTCCCAACACAAACTCAGAATACAGAGAGGCAGAGGTGGCTCATGATGTATGTGTGGTGCTAATTGGACAGGAAAACATTACAGCCTCTACAAATTAACCTCTCCATCATGCACCCTTAAGTCTTTCATTAACTCTGTAGCTTTGATGGACAAAAAGCTGCTTCAGCGCATGCTTACTGTACACACAGGCCACATAGTGTCTTTACTGTACACTGGAGGTGTGAATTAGCTGCTTGATAATCTCAGCTGAATGAACCAGACAAGAGTTTGTTTTCGCTCTGCTGCCTAATCAAATAACACTTTAACACAAGACCTGGACTGTAACTCACATTTTGGCCATGCCGGTCAGGAAACCAGCCAGCCGGTCAGCGTGTTCATTACACGGCTAACATGTTAAGCACATGCTGTGGAAAAAAAAGCCTTTCCTCTTAGTGATGTCATGGGTAAAAGTTGTCCACCTTGATGTCCTCCCTCCCTCTTCTTCCTGCTCTCTCCATCATACCACCTCTCTTTCTCTCATCTGTCCATCCTGCTGACAGCTCCGCACAGTGGCCCCTTTCTGCCCGTCCTCACCCCACCCTGGGCCAGAGCGTGTTCCTCCTATAAGGTCATGTCAAAGGAATGCCTGAAAAAGCCTCACCGCGCTGTTGCCGCTAAAGAGCCTCTTTCATTACCCCCTCATAGACACAGCAGGTATGAGGGCCTTCGCTTCTTCCTTTTGCGGCCTCCATCCGTCATCCGTCTTAATAATCCCCGGCAAGCAGGGACTGTACATCCAAAAGAAAACAAAGGTAGAACAATAATAACGCCACTGTACACTGAGGCAAACCTCGACTTTGGCTTGGTGTAGCACGCCAGAGCTGTGTGCTCCGGAGCTGCTGGCTTTGATTAGGGGGAAAAATGAGTGAATGTACTTGACCGCAGTCACCTGAACTCAAAGGGAACCCAGAATGTGGAGGAGGCGCTCATGATCCAGAATCTATTAGTTATCAAAACATAGTGTATGTCCATTATGAGCTAATCTGGATCAGCCAACTTGACCTGTTGTTTGTACATCTGTAGTTGTGCTTGCCCCATGGCTGACATCATTTGGCTGGAGAGGAAAATGACTGCTTCCATTACCCTCTCCATCTCCAGTGACAGCCCAGTTAAGTTTTGTGAGAGTTAACACTGACAGACAACCCAACCTTTCTCTCTAAGCTATCCTGAGGCCACCCGACACCGCATTAGCTACTGTATCCTTAGTCAACCATCACACTATTTCCCATGTCTGATCTAGCTTCCTGGGCAGCTTCAGGACACACAAGGCCAGCTTTGTGTGGAAACCTCAAAAACACAAGGTGTATACGTTTTAAGCAGTGCAGACGGGGTGGAAAATCACCTATAATGTCTTCCTCCTCCCTTGCCGCCTACATGCCCTCCTCCCGACACCTCTCTCACATTCCCTCCTGACCAAAATACAGTAACACACACACTCTATTCTCTCAGGGACTTCTAAAAACAGCTGCACTGACCTACGTCTTATTTTTACGCAACAATCCTCTGATCTCACACTCCACCAGTTTCCATTCACATAAAGGTGCCTTTTTCAAGACTGGAAAAACACGCTGTGACTGGTCCCAGAAAACTGAAATGTGGCTAACAGTTGTGTTTTGTCTCTCTAACTTTGCCTTTGGTTGAGGATGTGGTGTGTGTATTAAAGGTGTACACAGACTGGAACTGAAGCCCACACATGGGATATCACAGATAGTAGTCAGACCTTTCCTCAGAAACCTCTATGGTGTTGCAGGAATAGTTAGACATTTTGAGAAATACACTTTTTTGCTGACAGTTACACCATGTCTAAATTACTCTCTATGTAAAATACTCTTCAAGGCACTTTGTCCATCTTGTCATTGCCTCGTCCATTTACGCTGTAAAATCCAGATTCTTTCACGTTTGTTTGATGGATGTTGTGGTTTGTTACACTGTCGCCAAAAACTGATTTTGAGTTTCTTGATTTCTTCTACGTTTTCCTTGCATGGTGGTTTGCTAAACATGGCACCGCTTCCCAGTAGACACGTACATTAGAGCCCGGTCTCACTCCAACGTCATCAAAATCTGGCACTTGGACAGTGACTTGTGGCGTCCGAAACCAATGAAAAAAGGTGTCCTTTTACGTCGGCCTGTTGCTGTTATAGTTTAACGGCGCCCAGCGGCATCAGGGGGAAACTTAGCAGAAAGTTAGGGCGGCCAAAGGCTGAGGGAGTGATGGATGGGTCTAACAATCACCGACTGTGTTTGCATCCCGTAAGATTTATTTCCTGTGAAAAAGGGAAGTGTATTTTCAATGAAGACAATGCATGTAACAGGCAGAACTTGACACGGTGTCCCAGAACATCAACAATCAACGCACCCAGGGTACCTCGCACGTCATATGTGGACGTGGACAGTCCATGACCAAAACGTCCATATGTGATGAGGTCGGAGTGAGAATATGTTGTACATTACATGTTACAACTATAAATGAAACACGTGTCTGAATTACTCCCTTTAACAACGTACATTTATGTGCAGCCCTGAGAAGCATAATTTCAACTTAACTCTCAACAAGAAAGCACAAAAGTGCATTTCACAAAATGTCAAACTATTCCTTCAACATGTTTGTCTCAGAAGTCACCACTATCTCAGAGGAGATAACATGAGACCAAACCACTCCAGAAATCTTGTAGACCCTTTACTCAGTTTCCCCATAAAGCTCCAGAGATGAGGGGATTTCCCGTCTGAGAGAAAGGTTACGAGGAACAGCACATTTGAAGGAAACATTTACGGGCACGCCACTCTGAGACAGGGGTCAAAGGTCACCCTCTCGCATGAGCGTGGGCGCATTCAGCTTTTCCACTTTGGGCTGGAAAAATAAGAAAAAAGATGCGTATGATGTGGTGTTTAAGTGTTAAATCTAAAGCAGACAAATGTTTAGTTCACACACAACAGGGTCTTCGAGAAAGCACAAAGTAGGACGCTATGATGAACTCTGTCTGTGTGTGTGTGAGGCAGTGAGAATGTGTGCCCCAGCAGACAATGCCAGCATTCATCCAGCCACTCAGTTCTCACCCAGTCCGGCCCCCGCCTTCCCCAGAGAAATATAAAATATATTTGTTCATGTTGAAATCAATCTGCTGTTGTAGCAATGAGCCGCCTCTAAAAGACAAAGGGCATTACACAACGCCCACAACACTTCAGCTGACAGACTGAAATGCATCTGGGAACCAATAATGGATGCAAAGATCACTAATTTGTCAAACTTTAACAGGAGAGTCATAAATTAAGAAACTATTGGAAACCATCAAACACGTGTCCCTTTAATTTGACACTGATTTAAATAGTTATTTTTAGCATTAAAATGAGCACTTATGAGCAACTACCAAATGCCACTAAAAAATGTGACTCAGCACAATTTACGATGATTGAGCTGGCTGCCATGACAGAAGCATCATCTCAAGGGCTTAAATGCTGAGTGTCAGAAGATCCTCAATGCAGATTAGGGTATGAAAGGTTCAAGTGCCCTGGAGGAGTATTTCCTGGTTAAAACTTCAAACATGGTTGAGCCTCCCTCCTCTGGTGAGGTAATGGATACACCTTTCTCTGGGGGGCTTAATCAAACAATGACGGAGCGGTCCTGTCCAATATTTCATCATAAAAATCAGCCCATCAATCAAGTCGCCACCCCCGAACCCTGGAAAAAGCAAAAACTCCCCAGGCATACTTCAGAAAATTGTATGGTAAAGGTCAAGAAATGGCCAAGAGAGTAAGCAAAAACAGAAAAGCCTGCATGATTTAGGGATTACCTAAAGGAGGGAAGAATGCACCTCCTTCAGTCTCTTTGTAAAGCTGCTGGTGGTATGCGAGCTGAGACTAAGCCCACAGCAGAACATGACAACCAGGGGTCCGTTATATAAAGCCTCTCTCAGCCGTTCATTAGAGAGCCCGCTTAAAGGAGCAGTATGTAGGATTTAGTAGCATCTAGCGGTGATGATTGCAGGTTGCAGGATTCTTTGTTCATGTGGAGGTCTCTTCCTCTCTCAAACCAACAGACAAGATGATTTCAAGCTATGAATCAGTGTTTCTCCGACAGTG
This sequence comes from Epinephelus lanceolatus, assembly GCF_041903045.1. Taxonomy (NCBI): domain Eukaryota; kingdom Metazoa; phylum Chordata; class Actinopteri; order Perciformes; family Serranidae; genus Epinephelus; species Epinephelus lanceolatus. The sequence goes on from NC_135739.1 coordinate 20,542,971, forward strand.
TTTGGGTCATTGCTGACAGGCTGCTAACACAGCACCTGCTGATGTGTGCTCACCTTTTTTCTCTCATAACATAAGATCTAGACTTGCAGGAGGTTTTTACAAGGAGCCAAAGTTTTCTCAGAGACCTCGTCCTCTCCAAAATTAAAGCCTGGCTCTAATTTACATTTTTGACCTGTTAGTCCCTTTCGAACCTCTGCGTAGTTTGAGATCTTGGGGCAGAGGTCTTCTGCTTGTCCCAGAGTCCAGAATGAAGACCAAAGGGGACAGAGCTTTTGCAATCAGAGCCCCGAGGCTCTGGATTGACCTGCCCGAGGATATAAGGCTGTCTGAGTCACTGGCTTCATTTAAGTCGAAATACTTCTATCGGAAAGGATATCCTGACTTTATCTGAGCTGTCTGTCTATTCTATTGTTATTTTATTGGTGTTATTTCCCATTTATTATCTTGATTTCAGCTTTTGCCTTTGTAGTGTAATGTACCTGTTTAGTCTTATGCTTTAGTATCAGTTGACCTTTAAAAATACATGTCCAGGCGGTATACTCTGCTTGATCATAACCAGTCACACCTTGGTTTATTTTTTCAAGTATCCACATAATGTGCACACACACACACACACACACACACACACACACTCATTGGTGTATTGTATTGGATCTGATGTTCAAGGACGCAAGTGGAAAGTACCTAGGATCTGATACGATTTGATGTGCATGTATGACACCATTATGTTCGGGCTTATGTGGGAAGGATTAAAGAGAAGAGCATAAAAGAGAGCACACAGAAAGCAAAACTTCAGTCCTGCTCCAGAGCTTGACTCATTGAGTTGTATGTGTTGTTGCCTGCGAACACATTAAACTCAGTTGCACTCGATTCTACGTGTCTCCAGTGATTCCTTGACTGCTGAGTATTTGGTTTTAAAGATACTTATTTTGGACAAGAGCAAAAGTAGTCTAAAAGTTGAAGACGAGGTCGGGACCCACCAGGCCCAATTCCGGGCCCTGAATTCTGGTTCATCACCTTCTTTATTTTATCTTTTACTAGATGAAATTTTATGTCATTTGTTTTTTTCCCTTGTGTTTTAAATGCGTTTGGTTTTATCGTACAGCACTTCAGTATAAATAAAGTTTTTTATTGTTATTAGAGCCAGTGTTTGCTTTGTCCATTCTCTGCTACTATTGAAATATGGCGTTGCAACAAATTGGACTCCATTGATGAGGATGCGCTCCCTATGTATGATATAAACAGCTCATTTTAAGGTAACAAAAACACAACGATTCTTATTTTCAGGTGATTTTACACTAAAGAAAACATACTTATTATATTATATTCCATTTCTGCCAGTAAACCCCCCTAAATCCTACACACTGGACCTTTAAGTGTGTCTAATGACAAAATCGTAAAAAGGCCCTGTAGCGAATCCCTTGCCCATAACATAAACATCATCTTCCCATGCACTGACCAGGTAAGATATTGTGGAGTCTGTCTCCCTTTCGCTACCTCCCCTGGAGTTACACACCTCAGTTCCCCTGCAGAGACCACCGCCAGAGAGGATGCAACCAGATCCAGGATATGCTCCCTCCGGGGTTGAACAGTCAGACTTTACAGGGGGGAGAAGGGGGAGATGAGCTTAGTGCTCAGCTGCAAAAGGGAGGCCAGAGCTGCAGGTTGGCTGTGTAAACACTCAGCGGGAGGCAAAAGGCAGATTCCAATTCAGAAGATATAGACAGAGTGACCTTCAGATGCAGTGGTTAGAGAAATCTTGATGTTTCTAGTCCCTTCTCTTCCTGCAGCAAAATAAGGGACACCTGTTGCTTAGGGTCGTGCACCGCTCTGCCTGGTCTGCAGGGCAATTGGGTTGTTTCAGTGATAAAGAGGGAGGCATCCATCACCAGCTGAGATGATTTGGGTTGTTTTTCACTACAGAGTAAATCCACCAGCTTGTTTAAGACTGGCCTCTGGCTTCTCATTAATCTGGAACAATAGAGGGAGGCTTTCTGAGTTGTGCTGTCCATTAAAAAAAGACAAACAGCCAAAACAACAACAAAACCATTAAAAGCTATGTCAAATGAACAGAGAAATATAGCGGTACATAAATCACTGTGCAGTAAATTCATTAAGGCCATTTAGGAATGTAAGAATGAAAACCTTTAAGAACAAAGCGTTGGGTGTAAACTGCGCTGACAGGCTGGAGCCATTATTGTGGATAGAAGAAATTCTCAGCATAGTTGGAAACCAAACTAACAACCCAGAAATGATTTAAGGTCCAACTGTAAAGAACTTTGCATGAACATGTGCACAAACGCACACACCCAGACACAAACTGTTACATTCACCCACTGGGAGATCTTGGCACTGACTGTGTTCATGTGACAGCGACAATAACTTAAATTTACTGCAAGTGCATTTACCCGTCAAAATACACTCCGCACATAATGAGATGATGCAGAAGGCAAATAAATCTTCAGTGGAAGTGTTGAGAGAAAAAAGTTGACAAGACCTCATTTCAGACATTTTCTCAGACCGTCACCACTTCCCTCTGGGGTGCTGTTTGCAAAAACCCGGCCACGCTGTCGTGTCAGGGGGTCGATACACCGCTGCATTTCATCTGGCTTTTTTACACACACGCTCGCTGCGAGTAGGAGTGTGTGGACAGATGTGTGAGAAAACCTAAACTTGTGAATTTGTTTGCATGTGTGAGAGGCAGTGTCTGTCGGACGGTGTGCGAGCGAGCGGCCGTAACTCTTTTATACGAGTGCCTGCACACATGAGAACACGAGGAAAGTTATTTTTTACTGCAGAGAGCCTTGTGACACTGTTCTCCTGTAGACAGAGAAATGAATAAAGAACAATAAGTTGGAGTATAAGGGTGGATGCCCTCTGAGTATTGGAGAGCCTTTAACTACATAGCTTTAAAGTAACAATAATGATGCACCCTTCCACACACTGAGTGAGAATGTGCACACCTCATGCATACCTCAGACAACATGTACACACTTTATTTAAGACCCAGATTCAGATAAAACGATAAAGCGGAAAAATGAGGTGAGAGACGTACTGTAACCTAAAAACAAAAGACTGTTTCTTTAAGTTGCCAATTTCACTGATTGCGTTATTACTTTTTGTGGTCTACAAAAAAAAAATATCATTCACTTGTCGAGACTTTGATAAATTTCTTATGAGTGCTGCATTTATATACATTTTATTTATTTAACATTTATTTTTCCATGAAGTCCCATTGAGATTAAAAGGTAGCAGCCAATCAAAACATATTTAAAATGCAACAAATACAACATGTAATACAAAAATCCACAATAAAACAACAACTATTCAAACATAGTGGTCCCTTAAAAAAACAAGCACATGTCTCTGTCACCACATTCTTTATGATGCCCTTAAATTCATCGTTTCTAATTTAAAATCTTTCTGAAGATTGCTCCATGTCCAAATCTGTTAAATCCCGGGGTACATTAAAAAGGAACAATTTAGAGGAGTGTAGCTGGGTACTACCAGAGTTGAAGGTGCAGAGGTAGGCCGGAAGTTTGCCCAATATTGCTTTATAGATAAAATATACCAGTGCTGTTGTCTGCAAGTGGTCAATGACGTCCAACCCACCAACACATAAAGAATGCATAGATAAGTTACTTTGCATTTGTAATAAAACGTAGAGATGCATAGTATACTGAATTAAGGCTACGTAAAATGGGGGAGGTTGCATGCATATACAATATGTCACTGTAATCAATCTCAGACAGAACTTCCACAAGTTCTTTCCTAGCACTGGACGTAAAGCAGGACTTGTTTCAAAAATAAAAGCCAATCTTCACTTTAAGCTTCCTACCTAGAGTAGCAATATGTCAGGAAGCTTGAAGTGAAGACATTTATTTACATACTCATTTTATCCTCAGTTGTGAAGCACTTTGCAAAGTGTGTTTCAGCGATGACGTTGTCTCAGCATGATAAAGCACACCAAGCTTTCCAACTACAGAAGAAGAGGTCAGGTCTACAGAGGAGTTGTTCTCTGACACAGCACAACCGTTAAGCTGCTTTCACAGTGGAAAACACGCTAATAACCGCCCACCTGCAAGATCCTCCCTCCCCACAGGGACTTTGTAAAATACAAATCCAGATCCCCCTTTTTCTGACTGCATTTAAAAGTCATTTTTTACATATGCGACTGTGTGTTCTTTATATATGATTTTTCCTAAAATAACACATGAAAATCGCAAGATATGGCCTTGCTTGCAGTATCACAGCAAATCACAATATATTGTATTGTAACACCTGTATCACGATACAAATCATATTGCCAGATTCACACAGATACACAGCTGTAGTGCTTCAGTGAACGTCTGCACTGAAATGACTGGAGACAGCCAGTTACTGTGCAGCAGTGTGAAAGCCCCCTTATGGCTGAAACCCAGTCAACTACAGGACGATCCAAAAGAGTTTGTTCTCCCTCGAGCTTTAATCAATATTCTTTCCACCACACCAGTTCATAACTATTTGAGATATCTTACTTCTAAATAACATAACCTTCTTTTCAGCTTAACGGGTGGATGTAATTAAGAGCCCCCCACAGGGTGACGGAGGTAAATCTCCTCAGAGGCCTCTACAAGTGATTTGTACTCCCTTCATAAACATGACATGTTCCTGTTGCTGCTGTCACATTACACAAATCTAGTTTTCTTGACACACAGCATGCTCAGTCCAAATAAACTCACACACACACACACACACACACACACAAGTTCCAGAATCCTCAAATCTTTTAGGATCTTTCATTAAATGTCCAGTAATCAATATCATGTGATCTCCACTGTGTGTGTGTGTGTATATACCTATCTCTATGTCATATCTATGAGCAGATGTTCTCCACAACAGTAAAATCCAAATGATCAGTTTGTGCTGTGTTTACTTTCAGGAGAAATGTTACCTGCTCTGGATTTTACAGACTCAGGGATAAACAAGTGTTGTGTAAAAGAAGTAAGTGAGCAAGTCTGCGCCTGTCCACTTTTTCCTGTCTACAGCTCAGCCCCCTTGCACAGGTGGGGACTCCCCCCTCTGCCTTTTCCTTCCTTTGATGTGACTGGTTGTGAGTAGCTGGACAGGGCTGAGGTCAGGGGGTTGTGTGGGGGTCCAGGCTGATGACTAAGAGGTGAGACGTCCTGGGGACCAGCATGCCTCACATTCTCAAGCAGTGACGGAGGTGGTGTTCAGACGAGACACAGTGCTGGAGGCAGCTACAGCCCACCAACGAATGAGGAGAAGGTCTGATGTGTCAATTCACTCAATTATCACTGCAGTCAAAGTCTTAAAGGTCCAGTGTGTAGGATTTAGGGGCATTTATTGGCAGAAATGGTATATATTATATTAATGGCTATGTTTTGGTTAGTTTAAAATCACCTAAAACTAAGAGTCAATGTGTTTTCGATACCTTAGCATGACCACTTTATATCTACATACAGACCAGGTCCTCTTCCATGGAGTCCGCCATAGTACTCTATAGTTGCCCAGAACAAACAATCAAACACTGGCCATTCATGTTTTCGTATTGGCTTCAGTAGTTTGGTCCTGCAGCCTCACCACTAGATGCCACTAAATCCTTCACACTGGACCTTTAATAAGGGCATGCTGTTTTAAGAAAAACAGATTTAGAGGCTTCAGATGGCATAGCCCGTCAGTGAATGAAATCATTCTGATCGGCAGTTGCACCAGAAGAGAAATGGAAGTGAGGAAAGCAAACAACCTTGTTTCAAATTAGGTTTGATTAATTTCTTTGCCATTCAGCTCTTATGCAGAATGAGCTACAGAGGATGGATGTTTGCTATCCATCCATCCATTTTCAACTGCGAGGACGTGTTGTGGGGGCAGCAGGATGAGCAAAGTATTCCAGACATCCCTCTCCCCAGCATCGCTTTCCAACTCCCCCTGGGGGACCCTGAGGCATTCCCAGGCCAGACATGATTCCTAATCCCTCCAGCGTGTTCTGGTGCTGCTCAGCGGCCTCCTACCAGTTGGACGTGCCTGGAACACCTCTAGCAGGAGGCACCCAGGAGGCATCCCGATCAGATGCCCGTGCTAGAGCATGGTAAATATAATGTGTTCTTTCAGTATCGGGTTGTGTTATTAATGTGCTAACTTCTGTTGGTTTTCCAGTTCCCCTTTTTGAATGAAGAAGACACACTACTGCCACCTGCAATGGAGAGTTTTTCCTCTTACACAGGTATAGATCATACGTGCTAGTTGGCCACTGACGTAGTGTTTGCATGTGTGTATATGTGCAACTTTTTGGCCAAGAACTAGTTCTTTGATGTCAGTTTGGTGTGTCTGGGCCTTAAGTCATCATCAGGCAGTACTAAAGTGACCCTCACTAATTTGTCCACCACAGACAAATTCTAGGAACATCTGACACTCTTTGATCTGGCTTTGAGATGCTGTTTCTGGGTAAAAGGCAATAAAAAAGTCTTACGGCATCACGCTCCTAAGTGCACCCTGGATGTCCACTGTGGAAAACTGAGCTAAGGACTTTCATTTAGTCTTTAAACTTTGGTGTGTTTTACTACACCATGTGGAAATCTGGACGCATGAGAGATGTTGTCAAAAGCCTAACCAGGCCCAAAGTGTGGTTAAGGGGTGAGCATGGTGACAGTGGTACTGCCTTGCCTCATAAAGGAGACAGTGAGTTGGGCTGATAATAGGGCAGGGTAAGACTGCATGACTGCACTGTGTAATCTGGGTTGTGGTTTTGTACAGCATGAATGAAACAGTCAGGAGTTGAATCCCACTTGTAATTTCAGCGATGCTGCTCGCTCGTCTTTGCTGCTGCTGCAGCCTCAGAGTCATTGGCCGAGCACATGCAGCATTTAACGTTAAAGTTACAGAATCAGAGGACGCCACAGTCAAAATCTTGCCTATAAATAAAAACATACAATACTAAAGCCACGCTAATCTCTTACGATCTTATACTAGACCTGGCAATAATATGCTCCATGTGTTTTTCCCTTGAGACCTTAAATATGGCTCCAGCAGCAAGGATTTCCATCCCTCATTATGAAAAGCTGCTTCCACTTTACTTCTGCCCTCCATTGTTCTTTGTTAAAAGGGCACCCCTCACATGCCTCTGCTGTCAGAGGTACTGGGACCACTGGCGATGTGGGTGCAGGCTAATGGAAACCAATTGACCCTGGTCGAGTCCAAGTCTGTCCATTTGGTTTTCATTCCATGCCAAATTAAAGAAAGAGTAAAAGTCTGTGTCTCCATGATTAGGCTTATTTAGGGGAATTGAGCACTCACAAGCCGCAGAAACTGAGTCCGGGCCCGAATTCTCCACTTTGATAGGTAGAAAAAAGGGAAAGAGGAAAGAGCTGGCCCACATGTGCCCACATAGTCTGTTTACAATGTTACACTATTGTCTGTTGATAACATCGTTTAGATTCTATTTCCTGTTGCAGAAAATCCTGTGTGGCCACACACTGAGAGCCCCGGTGTCCCTCAGTGTGTGTGTGTGTGTGTGTGTGTGTGTGTGTGTGTGTGTACATCACATTAGGAGTGTTTAGGTGACTGAGAGATATACACTACATCATAGACTCAACAAGTTGAAATTTATCAGTGAGACGTAGAAAGAATGTTGCTTTGAAGATGAAGGAATCATGAAAAAATTAGTACAATTTAAACTAGACAGAACAAAAATAACCCAAGGGGAGTTTGCTGTTTCTACAATGGCTATATATCACAGAGGCTACGCTTTAAAAAACATCAAAATGTCAGTGGCTGTGTCTAAAACAACAACAAAACCAAAGGACAAAAAAACAAAACAGACTTTACCACAATCCCAGACTTACACCAGCACCTGAGGCCATGTCAGAGGACAGCACGGTGGGAGACAAAAATAATTATCTTCATTTCTCTGAAAAGATCCCATATCCTGTGGAGACCTTGAACCTTCCTTTAGAGGTCTTTTACCTCAATGAAGTGTATGATCGACTGACAGGCGTCAGATAAAAACGTACAGTAAATGATGCTTATTTTGATGTTTGCCTGCACAGATCTCATATGAACTTTCTAATCAGCATGAAAACACAGACAAAAGGCAGAAAGATTCTTTTAAACAACATCTAGTGGCAACTGGCGTCTGACCACCCAAACTTGTCAGCACTGTCGAGACAGTAGGCCTATTATTTAAAAGGAACAATAGTTTATAATGCTGGCAACCATAGCAGCTTGGCTGAGCTATCATTAGCTTGACGCACAACGAGACACAATGGAAACAAATGACAGAGTTGATGTAACTAGAAATTAAAGGGATACTTCGCTGATTTTAAAGCAGATTTGTGACATAATGTGATTAGTATGTGTAAATGAACAGTGGTAAACCTTCCTCCGTCTCTCTGGCTCTAGGGCTACAGATTATACTTCTGCATTAGGACACAAAAAATATAGAACCAAATCAAGAGGTCCGGTGCAGCGCAGTGCATTCTGGTAGTAGAAGGTTTTCTACCTCTTGAGCAAAAGCAAATGCCACAGCCATTTTTCTCTGTTTTCTCTGGTGATACAGCACCAACATTGCGATGTCTTTCCACGGCACAGACAGCCTTGTTTTGTGAAGAGAGACAGGCCATCTTTCTAGCAGTGAAATATTATTATTTAAGGAAATACTTTGGTTCAAAACTTCCATCACATAAAACAATCTGAAAATTTTGATTCTCTGCATGCTGGTAATTTGCACTAAACACAAAATACAGCTGAGGATGATGGGAATGTCATTGGTGATATATTTGGACCCGATTATGTTGGTAAATGGAAAATGGACCCGCACCTGTATAGCACCTTTCTAGTCTTCTGACCATTCAAAGCGCTTCACACACAGTCATACACTGGTGGCTGAGGCTACTCAGTTTTTAACACTTTCACACACCGATGGAACAGCCACTGGGAGCAATTTGGGGTTCAGAATCTTGCTCAAGGATACTTCGACATGCAGACTAGAAGAACCACGGATCAAACCACTGATTTTCAGATTAGTAGATTATCCACTCCATCTTCTGAGCCACAGCCACAGCTGCCCCCTGCTAGATTAAAACGTAAGGGGATGACTGAAGTGACTACAAATCTTCCCAAAGATACAGATGTTTGTACCAAACAAACCTTTCAACAGTACATTTCGCTCAATACTATAAATGTGAACCTCATGGTGGCACAAGAGGAAAAGTCCGAGGATCACTGGAGTCATTAGAATTCCTCCTTTAGGCATCATGGATATCTCATTAATGGCAATCCATCAGACTGATGTTGAAACACTTCCCTAAAAAACAAGAATGTCAACCCTATGATGGCACAGGAGGAAAAGACAGAACATCACCAATCTCAGTAGACTTGTCAGTACAAATTTTATAATAGTCCATCCAATAGTTGTTGAGATATTTCAGGCTGGACCAGAGTGGTGGACTGACCAACTGAGCGCTGTAGAGTCACGCCACTAGCATGGCTAAAAATGTTCGTGTCTTAATTGTTACTCTTTAAATTTTTATTGCTTCTGGTTTCATGTTTTTAGCAGATGGATTTTAAACATCAGGGTAAATATAAACAGTTGAGCAAAAATGAGCAAAAATTCAATGGGCTTGAGCACTGAAGGCCTGTAGTTTGGACACAGCTTCACTGAGTGATGGACAGGCTGTCTGGATGACTGCCTATAGCGACTAAACGTTAGCACACAATTTATCCTGACACTGTCTCAACAACAAACCCACCAGCAGGACTCCATTTGGATTAAGTGTCTCTGTGTGTGTTGTTTCTCATGACAGTGAATGACTGACAGCGGCTAAAGCCTCAGTACCAGCCATCCTGAAACACTTAGAGACAGAGATATCCATCTGCATCCCTCAGTCTGCACGGCGGAGCAGCCCCACCTGGCAATGGTTTCTGCCGCGGTCATGCTGGGTCACAGGCAATAAAATCAACACACTTTCTACTGTACGATCGAACACCGGCCCCTTCCTCCATACAGCACCTCGGGAAATAAAAACATGTGCAGAGATTACCTGTCGAGGTTAAACTAGAGTCACTATGAGATCAGCTTGGATTGAAGAGAGGTGGAAAAGAAGTGTGAGTGTGTGTGTGTGTGTGTGGGCAGGAGGATGCATGTGTTGAGTTATTGCTTGTTGATGTGTCCCACCTGCATTGGCTTCCCTGCCTGTGTGTGCAGTCTTGCATGTGGACACCTCACTCAGCGGTTTGTTTGAGCATCTGTGTGCTCATGCATGGATGTGTGTATCCGCATGTCCACCCCTGTGCGCTCCAATCTCACTGCTAGGGTTAAGAGCTTACAGACTCTCCAACCTAATTGAGCAGGGAGGATAAATAATGATGAGCGCCGACCCTTGGAAAAGGGCGCAGATGCTCCCTCAACTTTTTGCACATTTTACCCCTCGGACTTCTGCACCTCCCCAGCAACGCACAAAAGCAGACAGAGACACAAAGTCCTGGTTTTCTTCTGCCAAACACCACAACGCAGGCTAAGAGGATCTCCTCCTCCAAGAATCTCGAACATTCAGTCTCTGGCAGCTCTGTCACTCTCTGTTCCACTTAAAAACTTATTTTCAGGGCTGTGATACTGGCAGGAAACAATGCCAGCTGCCACTTAAAATAGTTAACAGAGAGGCTTCTGGACGTCAGCGACTATTAAACCCTGAGTGAGTATTTTAGGACATTCGTTGGATGGATGTCACCTGTAACTACAGAGGTGAGCGGCTCAAAGGTCTCAGTTTCAGGTCTGGACTCACTGCCTTGTTAAACTACTGTGAGGAAGTGGTTTGGCAAAGACGGACTCGCAGGAGGTCTGAAATTAGACATCTGTTCGTTATAAAAAGTCTGCTTCTATTCTGCAGAAAAACCCTGGTTGTAGCTGGCAGACTGTGTTCAACAGAGCCCCCTCTAACATCTGGCTTTCTTTCACAAACACATCCTGAAGACTGAGTTATGAAATACCCTTTATAATGTCTAAAAACACAGTTGATCAGACTGGCCAAGAAAGAAAACACATAACAGGTAAGTATCTCAAAGGTTCTCGCAACAACTGAAAGTACCACATGTGCCACACAATGAAATCTACACACATCCAAGACCAGTAGGCCACAAACAGGCTAATAAAAGATTATGAAGTGAGAAATGCTAATCCGGTTCTGTGAGCGTAATTGAATTATAGTTATTTGACTTCAGATTATCTGATTGCCGTCTGACACTTTCCAAGCATACCAACTAGTGCTACACTAGCTGTTCCATCATTTTGGTGGTAAACATGGAGAAAAGTATAGATTTTGGCCTTATAAACTTCAAAATCGACTTAAACAAGCACATAAATAAAGCCCATTTCAATCTCAATCAATCAATCAATAAATTTTATATATAAAGCCCAATATCACAAATCACAATTTGCCTCACAGGGCTTTACAGCATACTGAGGCTTACTTTCATTAATTCTTCATTCATTCATTTTCCGTAACCGCTTATCCTGTGAGGGGGCGCAGGGGGGCTGGAGCTTATCCCAGCTGACAGTAGGCAAGAGGTGAGGCGGGGTACACCCTGGACAGGATGCCAGACTATCATAGGCAACCATTCACACTCACATTCACACCTACAGCCAATCAAATCTACGGCCTATCCTGCATGTCTTTGGACCGTGGGTGGAAGCCGGAGTACCCAGAGAAAGCCCACACTGACACGGGGAGAACATGCAAACTCCACTGCTGTGAGGTGACAATGCCAACCACTGCACCCCTGCATAAAGTCAGACAGAGGATATTTATGGCGAACTGTGGGTGTGAAAATGAGGCTCTTGCTCATGCGCCCAGCTCCGCAATAATCAAGGAATCTGTACAGCTTCATAAATATGACGAAAAGAATTCATATGCACATTTCTTTCTTTGTGCATTAACAGTTTTAGTCATGATTCTACACAGAGTTTTATGCATCTGGCCCCTGGTGCTCAGATCACATCAAGGCTCATGGAATCTTATTCAGTTCCTAATTTTTTTGGAAGGAGAGTTTGGACAGACATACAGTGGGGCATACGTTTCCAACCTTGGCTTCAGCTGATTGAGCTGTCATGCTATCAAACAACAAAGAGTTCTGGTTCATCTTTTTGTAATTATAAAATAGACCATATGTTGATAGAATATTTTTTAAAAATTCCCTGAAGCCGGTACCTTCATGACTTCAACAGTCTCTGAAGCTGATGAATAAATATGTGTCTCTTGAAGTCTGATAGGGATTAATTAATAAATTCCAGACTCACATTCTTCACATACACATGCTGATCCCAACATCCTGATCCAGACCCGAGAAGCTGTTGTCCCTGCAAGACTTCCTTTACTAAAGACATGAAAATTAGATCATTGTGCTGAGCTTAAAGGGGGAAATGAAGAGAGGAAAATGTCTGATATTAAACTTGGACAAGACTCAGACGATGAGTCAGGATACCCAGGAACACAAGTTTACTCATAAACCTTTTTGGACAAGAATAAGGCGAACAAGGTGCAAACAACTGTTAATGTTGATGTTGGCAGTGAGATGTTTGCGTCTCGCTCTGTTTAAATCAAATACAATTTTGCCTTATTGGATAAATCCACAAGTCCTTGAGATGTCTTCATCTTTTGCAGCATCTTTCATCGTGACTATAACTCACTCTGCTACAGCATGAAAGCACACTTTGGGTGTGACTCTGCAGGACGAGCATTAATAAGAGCCTGTCTAGGGAGGAGAAGAAAATGACGAGTTAAATGACATGTTAACTAAAATACTGGCCAAGGAGTCCAGAGTTTACCCCACCCAGCTGTTTAACAGGAGGCCCTCGGGCACAACTGGCCTATATTTCTATCAGCATCCTTCCTTTTAAGGCAGAGTGATGGTAATTACTCTTTGGAGAAACTTGTGTAACACAGAGCTGGCTTCACCAAACTGTTGTCTGATTAATCAGGGTCGGGCTAGAAGCTGAGGGCAAAGGCCAGGCAGTCTTTCACTGGTGTGTACTTAAATCAGAAGCTTCAACACAAGAGAAATCTGCAGAGTGTTGTCAAAGCATGAGATCACTCTTTCAGTGATGTGTTAAAGCTGTCAGATCCTGTTTCTGAAATAAGGTCCTCACAGCCAGCAAATACCAGCAGAGACATGAAGACAGTTTGGCTTTATCTGGTTTGGTCATTTCAGAAATAACCTCTGTATCTGTAACGGTTTTTCCTGAAAAGACACAAACGCACACGAATATACCAGGTGCAACATGCTAGCACAGAGCAAACAAACTATGTCAGCTTTATCTCTTTATTTTTGAATAGGACTGCACTGACTCAGAATTATGTCTGTCAAATTGGATTTAGCTGTTCAATAAAAACATTCAACCATTCGCTCCTTTTTTTTCCCCACACAGAGTGTGAGAGTTTTAACAGATGTTCTTTTAGCCCTCCAAGCTGATAAGGTGCTAACTACACTGAGGATGAATAAAGGATTAATTCACCACTTCTCAGCAGAAGGCAGAAGATAATGTTATCTCGGAGCCTGTCCGAGCAAAGCCTCTCTTCCTCCAGGCAACTGCCTGTGTCTCACTCTTGGTTCTGGGTCTGCAGCTGCCTGTAACAAACAGCAACGTTAAAACACGGTGAGCTCACTCTGCAGCTACATTTGGGACTAGAAACGCCCCATAAGAACACAGCACACTGACTAAAAACACACACAAAAAAAAATTGCAAAAATTGCAACCTGGCGCACTGCAAGTACTTACAAGTTTTATCTCGTCTGGTTGCAAATGTTTGATCTGAACTAGGCTTAAGTTCCAGTGTTGTTGTGTTGGACAAATGCTTGTTCAGTGCTTTAGTCAGTTCATGCCAATTCATTCAATGTCCTCGAAACTACTAAATTACCTTAAATTATGTTTATGTATTTGATATGTCCATAAAATGATTTGGTCAAACCATGGACTGTATAAAAAAGATAGACAACATGACAGCTCCCCAAAAGTGAAGCCAAAATATCTCAATCGTCCCCTGGTGGCTGGCTGCAGCATAGATCATAAAGCTCAGCCGTTCTATGTTGGTGGATGGGACATAGGCCAAACTAAAAAGATCAAAGTACACGTCAAATAAATGTTTCCAAAAGATGGCTTATGTCATTTGAAGTGGTTCTTGCAGTTTGTTCAAGTCTGGTTTTAATTAGTTATTTGATACCATAAAAAGGGGATTTGACATCATGACTGACAGCTGTGTGCGCCAATTAGTGTACTCATGATCAGTGGTGCTCACAATTGGGTTGGATGAGTGTTTGGGCAGGTGCTCTGGCTCCAAATGATGTCACCAGCACAAGATGGCAGTGGCTATATCCAGCATATTTTGGCTTCATTACACAGTGGGGTAAATGGAGACATGTCATACAGTCGTCTTTGTTTACAGTCTACGGTCTGAACAGATGAACTCTGAATTTTCAATCCTCTCATACCTTCTGAAACCATGCATAACAATTTTCACAACTCAGTTTTTCCTTCCCCAAAAAGAAATTTTAGAGTTGAGCTGTTATATTAATTTCCCCCTCCTTATTTCCTCTTGTCCAGACCTGAGTCATCCCACACACAGCTGCTAAAGTTATAGGAGAATGATTGATTTATACTTCAATGGATATATTCCCTAACCTGATTAAATACGTCAAGTACATTGTTGCAAAATGGAACCAAAGATTTTAATGTGGAGTTTTGGATTAGAAACATTGCCTGCATTAATCAAATGTAGTAATCTAGAGGGAAGGAGAGGGTCCAGCCACTGAAAGCAGGCCTCCACTGAGTCACTGCTCAGATAACAGGATGCCCCCAGGGGAGGAGAGGAAATCCCCAGCAATCTGGTGGGGGAAGACTCCTCCAGACCTCCCAAAACAAAAAGCTTTCTGGCGAGCTCGACCACCACCATCATTATGACTTGAACCTGATGGCTCTCCTGCTCAACAAGTGTCCCGTAAACATGCATTAAAATGTAGGAAAATTATTAAAAAGAGCTAAAGAAATGCATCATCATTATTTGTGTGGGCGGTTCCAAAAATGTGACTCCCTGAGTGGGAGCTGACCTCATTTCCTCCCTGTTCACAGCTGGCTCATACTGAGCCTGAGAATGAAACCAGCCACATCTTCCCTCATCTCGTCTTCCTGCCGTTCGTTCACCAGGGACGGAGATGTGACACGGCATTCAGTCTCCTGCCATAACTGCTGTTTTCATTAACTTCATTAGCTTGCAGACTGCAGTCCACAGACACAATATTCCAATGACAGATCTTTTGTTTGGGTTTTATTATGGGGCCAGGAATTTGCTGTGATCTGTGTGATGTGTGCCACTGTGAGGAAGAGTAATAGCTGGAAAGAGGCAGAAAATATAATAATCACAGTTATAAAAACCTGAGCTTCACTTTCTTCACCATTACGTCACTGGAAAAAGAGGCTCACTTGATGGATGTGATAGCCTGAGGAGGTTCAAACATCTACTGAATGCATGTGTTAGCATCTGAAAACATCATAATAACATGCTTACAAAATAAGGGTAATTCCCAAAACACAATCCCTAAATGACAAAGCAGGGGGGTGACAGGTACAGTATGATGTGCCTAAACTTCCACCGAACAATCCACAAAGGTATGTACCCGCAGTGTTGTAATAAGCCGCCTGTAAGGCAGTAAATTATACCTACTGTAGTCTTTCTGAGGCCCGCAGGATAACCAAGGATGAAGGATTGTTTTGAGTGTAAATTTCTTCACTAAGCCGTGACAGCTGTAAGTGATGGGACGGGCAAAACCAAATCAGGCCTAAGACATTCCCAGAGACCTTCAAACATTTACCTTGCCTTTTAATCTCAAGCAGGTGAGGGAAAGTGACAAAGTGCTCTGGGGTTTTTCTTCTTACATAACAGAACAAGGTACAGTATGAGAAGACCACCATTGTCTCACCCGGAGCACTTCTTCACATGATGAGGGAATGTGTGTTTGCCTCAGGGCTTAGATGTGAGGTTACGACAAGGGTGAGGGTGATTTAGAGACAAGGCTGCCATGATTGAAAACACATGAGACAGGGGGGTTCTTTTCCAGACACTTCACTCCGACACTGGTGATTCACTTTAACTAGAGAGACAATAACAGATCTGTACCAATATGCACAGAAGCCCTCTCCATTCCACAGTTAATACCTCATCTTCAGGCAATGGATACAGCGACAGAGTATCCACTGTCACGGTTTATATCTACTTAAGCAACAGCAGAGGAAATAGCTGAATATGAACAACAGTCGAGACTGTGGTCTGACCTCATTGTAATGCTTCAAACAGTTTGACCACACAACAATCCTTTTTGTTTTTGAGCTAGACCAATGAGTTGGCTGGACCAATGTTACATTTTAAAAATACCTTATACCAATTTGAAAAGAAATTCAGAAACTAGGAATTTTCCAAATGACTAATTTCCCTGACGTTCAAGCAGAAGTAGACATGTGAACTCACTCAGAAAACAGTCGATATGGAGCACAATCTAATCTATGAGGTTAAACGCTGTCTCTTATGAGAGACATTTGAAAGAGTTATATGCATTTTTACTAGCAAGAGTAGCAACATTTAATCAACTTGTCGACTAATCATGTACATCCCTGTTAAAAACAGTGTCGTCACGACATAGTTTTATCCACCCAAGTTTTCTGTAAACATTTCCCACTCAGTATGTATGCTGGTCATGGTCCTTAAATAAATAATTATTTAGGGAGTCCTTGTATAAATGTTTCTGTAAAGCAGATGGAGGCCAGACTATCACAGGGCTGACACATAGAGACAGACAACCATTTACACTCACATTCAAACCTACAGGCAATGTAGAGTCACCAATTAACCTGACGTACATGTCTTCGGACTGTGGGAGGAAGCTGGAGAACCCGGAGAAAACGTACACTGATGCGGGGAGAACATGCAAACTGCACAGAAGAGCTCCCCCACCCTGGGTTTGAACCAGGAAACCTCTAGCTGTGAGGCAACAATGCTAACCACTGCACCACTGTACCACCTAGCACAATATTTTTGACCTAATACCTCCATATTGATATCAGTTCTAGGGTTGACTATTGGTGCTTCAGCAAGAGGGTTCCTGGTTTGAACCCTGGGGTGGGGGAGCCCCTCTGTGTGGAGTTTGCCTGCTCTCCCTGTGTCAGCATGGGTTTTCTCCAGGTACTCCAGCTTCCTCCCACAGTCCAAAGACATGCAGGCTCGGTACTTGGTGACACTAAATTCACCGTAAAAATCACATCACCACATTGATACAGTATTGACATATTGCCCATCCCTACAGCTGAATGCCTCATTACGTTCATACCCACTCACACACACTGAGCCAAAGCAATAACTGGTCCAGAGTTTGAGTGTTTGGTGTGAAGATGGCACATCTCTCTCAATAAGAAAAGACAGAATTCATGTTGGGAAAAGTATGATTTCACAATACGCATCATTCATTCCACATTTAAACTTCTATTGTAGCGCCACTAATTCACATGAGCTCATCCTGCCCTGGCAGTGATACGCTGTCTGAGGCCAAGTCAGCGCCTGTGCATCCCATTACTGAGCCTCTCGGCTATGCCTCTTACACCACACGTGCAGCCTTTAGCTGAAGCCTCCTACAGGCTGACGGCGCACTAAAGCCTCACCGCCTCGGCCATAAACCATAGCCGAGCTGAACAGCAGAAGCATGCAGCTCATGGAAAACATGAAACATGGAGGCCTCAGTGTATGTATGACATGTCTACACGTTACTGAAAACCGCACTTCAACCGGCAAGTGAGAGGACAAAAAGTGCTGTGTTATTGTTGGCCACTGAGAGTACAGGCCCACACAGGACTTAAAGAGTGAGGAGAGACAGAGGATGAGGAGGCTGCTTCATACAGAGGGCATCATCACTGAAAAAGCTTAATAAAATAAACTCTTTAAAAAGTCGAGCAATTTGAAAAGATCCTTCGCAGAAGATGACCTGGCGTTTCATGACAGCAGGTCAAACTAGTGCCAGGTGCCCGTCTACTGTATATTAAAACCTGTCAAGATAAAAAGACACGCTGCCAGTAGTAGAACCAATAAAAACTTCACTTCAGAGAAACTACACTATGGAATTCTAATAACCCGTAGCGAGATTTTCCCACTCAAACTGTGTACAACAAAGAATAGTTGTTTACTGTCCAACATCTACATGATGTCATAAGGCGGTTTCTGTACAATGCCACAATAGCACTACTGTACAGAAAGTCATATTCCTCTCTCTAGTCCCAATATGAGTCCATATTACAGACTCTCTTGGGGAATTAACTGCTCATTTCCTCACTATGACACAGTCTCCAAGATTCAGCCTTCTGCCCAAACCATGTAAAAATTCCTCTTTGGTGAAGAGATGCTGTAAGCCACTAAACCATTGAGAAGCAAGTCTCTCATTGGTTCTGTTTGTATCTCTGCTGCTGCTTAGAAACCAGCCCACAAGGTGAGCTCCTTCACCGAGATTCATTAATTAGTAGCCTTTTTTCTACGAGGAAGTAGTAACCAAAGACCGGTGGACATGTGTCTCAACACTGTTGCTTGGCTGCCATTCAACATCTTAACTAGATGTGGTTCAGTTTGTGTGAACCGCAGTTAAAGTGAGGAATTTACTTAATTACTGTACACAGTTTATGATTTACTTCAGCTGTGCCAAGGCAAAACATCACACCACTGCAAACGTGCTGTAAACATGTGAGATATTCTTAGAATTTAACACCTATAATTAACTGAAACCACTTTAACTGCCAGGCAAAGCCTGATTTAGACCATTAAAAGCAAACATTTGGGCCTTTCTTTACAAGAGTTTTGGGTTTGCCAGTAAAGCAACATGAAAGGAAATATTGGAGTCATGTGGATTTCTAATGCGTCAGCACTTTAAAGGTCTATAACCCTTACACAGAAAAATGTACAGTACTCTAAGGATTCCAACTAAAGCTCAGCGGATCTCAGCTCATCTGCACTACAGCTATGTTATCTGCTGCAGCACCTACTGTAGCAGCACTGTGGATGGAGTACTGACGGGCCTACCAGGCACAGGGCCCAGGATCCCATGGTGTCAGGGCACCCCCTGACCTTCACTGATGCAAAACTACCAAAAAAGACACAAAATGACCCCCAAGAGACACAGAATGTCAAAAAAAAGACACAAAATGATCTCAAAGAGACTAAAATAACTACAAATGGGGCAAAACAACCAAAAAGAGACACAAAATGACTATAAAGAGATTTGAAAGTAACAAAAAAGACACAAAATTACCTCAAAGAGACACAAAATGACCAAAAAAAACCCACAAAATTTTCTCAGAGACTAAAAATAACTACAAAAGGGGCAAGACAAACAAAAAGAGACACAAAATGACTACAAAGAGATGCAAAGTAACTACAAATGGGGCAAAACAACTAAAAAGAAACACAAAATGACTATAAAGAGATGCGAAAGTAACAAAAAAGACACAAAATTACCCCAAAGAGACACAAAATGACCCAAAAAAGAACACAAAATTTTCTCAGAGACTCAATATAACTACAAAAGGGGCAAGACAAACAAAAAGAGACACATAATGATTACAAAGAGACACAAAACAACCAAAAAAAGACACAAAATTACCCCCAAGAACCACAAAATGAAAAAAAGACACAAAATAATCTCAAAGAGACTCAAAATAACTACAAAGAGATACAAAATGGCAACAAAATGGGCAACACAACCAAAAAGAGACACAAAATGTCAACGAAGAGATGCAAAACTAACAAAACTACACAAAATTACCCCAAGAGAAACAGAATTACCAAAAAGAGACACAAAATTATCTCGATGAGACATAAAGTAACTACAAAAGGGGAAAGACTATCAAAAAAAGACACAAAATGTCTACAAAGAGACAAAAAATACCAGACACAAAATTACCCTGAAGAAACACAAAATGACTACAAAGAGATGCAAAATAACTACAAAAGGGGCAACACAACCAAAAAGAGACACAAAATGACTACAAAGAGATGCAAAACTACTAAAAATGACACAAAATTACCCCAAGAGACACAAAATGACCAAAAAAAGACACAAAATTATCTCCAAGTGACTCAATATAACTACAAAAAGGGCGAGACAACCAAAAAGAGGCATATAATGACAACAAAGAGCTGCAAAATAAGGGCGTAACACAACCACAAAGAGACACAAATTGACTACAAAGAGACACAAAATGTTCAAAAGAGACACAAAATGACCACAAAGAGATGTAAAATAACTACAAATGGGGTAAAACAACCACAAAGAGACACAAAACAACCAGAAAAGACACAAATAACAAAGAAGAGACACAAGATGATAAAATCAGAGAGGTGGTGGGGCCTTTAACATTTCTGTGCCCAAGGGCCCGTCATGTCATAATCCGCCCATGACCGGCAGTATTACACAACAGTGCAATCTTTTGAGACACAATGGTGGATGTTCCCAGCAGCATTTTGTTTTGCAGTTGGTGCCAATAAAGATAATTAAAAGTTGATCATCTGTTTGGAATGTGGTGGTGATTATTATTTCAAGATAACAATTGTTCTGTCTGTCAAATAGCATTTTATGATGGAGCAAGTGCACGTCAGTATCAACATGGCCAGAGTTAATATAATTAATTTAGTATAAACTGTTTACTCACTATGATAAGCATCAGTGCTTGCAGCTTAGCAACAATAAACACAGCGTTAAGACCCCCACCTCTACGTATAAACATGACATAACCATGAAGTGATAGTGTGATAGAATAATGTTGATAATAAACATCAGATGACTTGGTAACTAAGTAAATATTAACACAGATTTGAGCCGAAACTCAGCTGAATGTCATGTCTGAACGAGTCGAATTTCCCAAGAAGGGGAATGTACTGCCAAGTTTAATATCACCACAGCAAGAAAGATGGTAGTTAGTTCACCGAACTGTAAGAATCAAAGATCAGGAGATGAGATCATAAGCCAGGAAACATGCAAATACAAGCAGTGGCACCCCTTAAAAGTTTAAAGGGTTAGCCAGATGAAGCCACTGAATATCTTGGGTAGCACAATAAAAACAGAAGCCAACAATCATGTTGTAATGTGTTCTGTATTTGTAGATAGATATTATGTCATTAACTGTTCTTCAAATAGGCTGGTTGTTTTTTTTCTACAGCTTTAGTTTAGAGTACACTGATTGTAAGGAACAAAACGCTGACTGGGATCAAGCCTTCTCATGTTTAGGGGAGGCTGGTGGGTACCTATAAAACCCATTTTCATTCAGATATCAAGGGAGAGTTCAAGGGACCCCTTTGAAAATGGCCATGCTAGTTGTTTCCTCGCCAAAATTTAGCCTAACCTGGAGTGTGATTCAACCTGCTTCCTGACAAGTTATGCCAACATTTCAGTTGGTACCAATGGATGCCTTAAGTACCACTTCTTTTGTGCTAGCCTAGAAGTTGAATCTGCCACAGCCTGTTAAACACAGTAATGGCAAGGAACTGTAGCCCTCTTGGGAGTGTCAATGTGTGTAAGCGGATATTTTAGAGTGCACATGAAGGCAGAGAGGGCAGCTTTTAATGTGCATAAGCTATTCCATATTGAGCAATATTGACGGCTAAGGATACAAAAGCAACCTGCAGCCCCGTTGTCCTCTTGGCACGTCCTCCACAGCGGTGGCCTGATGGCAGCAGTTCAAACCCTTTGTACTGGGCTGGTCAGGACAGTCTCAGATGGCCTTGGCCTTTCAGAGGATTCACATTCTGTAAGTAAGTAAGTATTTTGCTGCTAATTTAAGAAGGGTGTCGAGCCTATTTTACTGGCCATGTTCAGATTTCCCTACCAGACAACAATAAAAGAGGATAATCCTGTTTCTATTAAATTCCTATAAACCGCAGCTGTCACAGCAGAAGCAAAAAAAAAAAAAGAAAAAGTTAATTCTTCCTCCAAAAGAAAAGACACAGCTGCCCCTGTTTAAAGGACATTCATATTAAAATCACATTAGTTGTTTATCCTGAACAGCCAAATATTTTTAGTGTTTCCCTCAGCCTGACTGTCCTCACCCCCAGCCATTATGGGGGTGGAAGCTTCTGCTACCTTTAGCTGGACACATGACTCATCATATCATGACCCATCATAACAATCGCTGAGTTTTCGTTATCTTATGCTGTGTTCCCACCAAATGCGAATTCGCAAATTCACGCGTCAAGATTACATACAAAGTCAATGCAAAGACACAGGTCCTCAAACTGGGCCCCAGTCAGCCTGAAGTACCGCTGAAAGCGGCTATCATCCAGATGGAGTTCCTGGAGGAGGTGGTGAAACTCGCCGAGCTGGATGCGCTTCTGCAGGATAGGGTGAACCCAAAAACAACGGCGTTTGGCCCTCCGAAGCATCTAGAACTTCCAGAGCAGGTACAAAGCAGCGATGGTGGTTATCTCAGCCATGGTCGTCAGTGGCTACCCGGAGCTAACGTTATATGATACTACGTGTCTACTCTACAGACACCGCAACAAAAAGGAGCAGGCTTGGGTGAAAGACGCAGAGGAGACTGGTCTACTTGGTAAGTTCTGTAAATATGTGTCTTTAATTAGTTTGCAGAATGGTTGTGCTATGAACGTTAGCACTAGCTTAGCTCCAGTTAGCACAGCCGGCTTCCCACTCGCGCGAATGACGTGATAACGCGAATTAACAAAATGGTCCAGCGTCCAAACTCGGGCGTTACGGGCGGTGCGTTACTGGCATTACGAGCGAGTAAATTGCGTTCATCGCGTTTGGTGGGAACACAGCATTAGAATGAGATGTTTATATCTAGCAGGTCCTCTTCCACAGAGTCTGCTATGTTGTTTCTACAGTAGCCCAGGATGTACAAACTGAACACCGGCTCTAGAAAGGGCCATTTTCGTTTTTGCGTCGGTCACTGTTGTATTTCAGTTGGTTGCAATCTGCAGCCTCACTGCTAGATGGCACTAATCAGCCCCTCCAGGATATCATGGTCTGTTTTTGGGATTGCTGGGACCTGAAATGCAGCTTTTCTTTTGTGATGCATGTTGTGATGTTAAAAGGAAATTTCGGTTTATTTCAACCCATCTCCTATCGTCCTAAATTTGTTTCAAGTGATTAGTGACATAGAAATAATAGTTAGCATGTTAGCCGTTAGCCTAGATACAGCCGTAGCGTCAGACCTGTTAAAACGTAAGTGAACGGGCATACCTTCAAGTGCAAAGTTAGTCCACTAAACAAGCGTCTTACCTTACCGGTGTGCTGCCATGTTTGTTTATCCCTCTAGCTCTGCTTTCCAAAGCGCGGTCGAAATATCGCGAGAACTAGCAGCAATCTCATAGCATGCCTGAACAAGCAGCAACAGCTGGAAGGCAGAATCGGACACTAGCCTGAAAAGTTCATTAATTTTTTTTATGAAAGATTTATAGAATAATGGCTGACTTTTTGCCAGACTTCGACTTTGTGGAGGAGGAATTTGATTTTGCAGAGTTTGATGGCCGCCCTTATTTATTTGAGCCAGAATACACTGACGAAGAGCTTCGTGAAATTGAAGGAGGAGGAGAGAGAGAGAGAGGCGCAACAGGTAACGTTAGAGGACGAGAGAGGAGGAATGGCTGCTGCAAGGCTGCTTAGCTCTGGAGATTGGTGGTGTATCTGTGGATGCTGTGCCCCAGTGCCCACAGAAGAGGAATGCCTCTGTTGCAAGGAATGGGACCGGTTGCAGCCTTATTTTCAAGGTCTGGATGTGACCGAGGACGAGACACCTCCATCTGGAGTAGTATCCAGCTGGGCTTTATCTAGAGCTGGCGAGATATATTTCGGCCGCGCTTTGGAAAGCAGAGCTAAATGGTAAACAAACATGGCAGCACACCGGTAAGGTAAGACAACACGTTTACATGTCGTTTTCTATATGTTCTCTGACATTTATCCTAACGATATGAGGCTGTCTTTGTGGGAAAAAAGCTTGTTTAGTGGACTAACTTTGCACTTGAAGGTTGCCCGTTCACTTACGTTTTAACAGGTCTGACGCTATGGCTGTATCTAGGCTAACGGCTAACATGCTAACTATTATTTCTATGTCACTAGTCACTTGAAACAAATTTAGGACGATAGGAGACAGGTTGAAATAAACCGAAATTTCCCTTTAATAGGTGGTTTTAGCCAATAAATTGGAGGGGGGGGTTGTGATACTGTCTTGGATTTGGAGCGTATTATTATGAGCATTCAGTGTTTCCTACAAAAATAGAAGCAGCGCTGAGTTACTATATGCTCTCCTCCTGCCCTCTCTGCCGGTTAGCACGAGCTTTAACAACAGCAGCGGCTAACTCCAACTCTTAGCTGTGTGGCGGTTCTAACAATCTTACAGCAACACCAAAACGTCTCAACTCTGTCTTTATACCCATCAAAAACTGTTATGTTACAACACAATTAACCCTGTCACTGTATGTACGGATGTGTCCCAGGAGCAGAGTCCACACTCCTGCAGCATCAGTTTCATAATAAACAGAGAGAGAAAGCGGGGCAAGGAGGGGCTGAGCGAATCAATACACTGCACACACCTCTACAATAAAATGAGATTTCACCATTTATAAATTGTCAAATTTGCAGTAAAGTTGCGGTGATCCGACAAACTTGCAAGGTCATGCAGAATTCACAGGGATCGCTAAGTTCTGGAGGGACTGACTAAATCCTGCACACTCAACCTTTAACATACAACTGGTAACCAAGAAAAGAAAATAGGACTGAATAAAACAGGGAACTATCCTCCTTTTTATTTATATTCTGCACAGTTTACACCATAAAGAACATCTCACATTCCTCTCATTCTGAAGGCCTCTTTAATGAGCACTCATATCCACCATGACTAAAACAACAAAACTTTTGCAAACAGGAACCAGAGACGTTACAACAAAACAGCTTCAAGGACAAAATGATAAATGATTGTAAACATGCCGCACAATTATACAAAGCAGACATATTCAAGATGACACTGGATACCCTCTGCATGAACACCAAACAGTCTCTGAACTTTCTAGAAATCTCTTTTCCCCTGAACTTAGCGGGTCTCTGGCCTTGGCTGTGTCACAGTGTTTATGATTACAGCAGGCGGAAGAGTTTATTTTCCCGTATTCCTCTGTCTCCACAAGTTAAATGATTACTTCTGCATGCAGACATTCAAGAAGACTGATGCCTTCCCTCTGTATCGAGTGCACGCAGTCACAGGATAATACATCGTGTGGCAGCGCTGAGGAGGAGAGCCAAAAAGTTTACATTCTTTGCGGGTGCTCACCCACTGGGTGACATCAACGCTCCTCGGAAAGCTTTACGTAAACTGAACTTTCAAATCCTCACTTTAATGGCACTCATTACTAAATTGGCAAACAGGGCTGATCATAAACACTAGCCTCAAGCAGAAGCCAACTGTAAAAAGCTGTTGTAAAATAAATTGCAACTTGGACATGCGGCGTTCGCTGACGGCAGTCTTCAGGGATTTAAACGAGCCTTGCAAAGCTCAGGATGGGCCTTTATGAGTAAATCATTTTACATCATCCTGAATGTCTCAAGGTGCATTTGTTACTTTAATAAATACTTGCAGAATGAATAAACCCATGATTGCAGCTAATTTTTGGAGACAAAAGTGTACGGAAAGTGAGAATAGATGACACAACATGTCGGTGATAATATACTGTACAATATATCATTTTGCATGAAAGAAACACACACAGACAGATTCAGGTGTGGTCAGAGCTGTACTCTGTAATTAAAGCTGTAATTAAATCCTTTAACCAACACTGTAGCAAGTTTTATTCCCGACAAGAGGATGTAAGTCTTGTAAAAAGATTACGTACAAGGCAAATCATTTCGTACCACATAGAAGCCGTAAAACCATGATCCCTTTGTACATCCTGCAATTTTGGTAGATGCTTATCAGAGGTGGTGTCACAGGGTTGTTTTTCTCTATGTACTCATCGCAGCCTTTGTTTGGCATGGTACCATCACACACACTTAGGGACTTGAAACTGTGCTGTGAATAACTTTTACAATTTTGGGCAGGACACAGAAAACAAACTTCCATTGAAACAAAATGTTGGGTTTAACTCTGTATGTAAATACTTTGTTAGCATGGTGGTCTCCGAACTTCAGCTAAAAAACAGTTATTCTAATTTAAGTTTAAAAGGTATATTATGCTAAAAAGCCATGTATAGACTTACAGAAAAGTCATCCATCCAGTGTCAAACATCATTTATGACCTACTCGTAGTGTGTGGCGGCGTATTTGTTTGCAGAGACTGACAATCCTGCACACCTTTAAGGTTTTTTCCACAAACTGACAGAAGATAACAGTGTGATAACAATGTTACAACTTCTTCTTAAAGCAGCTATTTTTAATTTTATATTGACAAAGGATCACATGTATAGTGGCCATTTCAACATACCGAAGTTCCTAGGTCACTTAGTCTGTGAGATGTCTCGGTTTTGGCTCGTGTTCCTGTTCCTTGAGTGAAGATCCACAGCACTCACACGAGGCATGGAAAAAGTTGAACGACAGGCCAAGTCCTTCCAAAATTACATCTCATACGGTCCACTACCGACTCGATGTCCTATTTCTAAATATTCTCACACATTTCCCGTTATTAAACTTCAACTCTGCATAACACAGTCAAAAACTAATTATGATCAAACCAACACAAACGTCATGTTGTCTATACACATGACGTCGTCAACAATCTCCTTTTTTGTTGTGCGCACTATCTGCCTTACAGCACCATACCTGTTGTAAATAACTACCTGCATTCTAACACGTAAATATAAAAAGTAAATATAAACACATTTTTAGCATAGTCCACTGCTATACCTTATTCAAAATATACAATTTAATAAGTATATATTAAGTGGCTCTAACAACATGACTACTGGATGTGAAAGGGGTCACAAACCCACTTTACATACCCACATTAATTAATGAGTGTTAATAGCTTTAGCTTTATAATAACTCTCAGCTCATTGTTTTGCTTTTACAGCTGCAACTGAAGCTGTTTTGGTTCACTCTCATAGCTCTCAAAGCATTGTTTTCAGCCACAGGACGCAGCTGTATTCAGTAGCCTAAAAAAGCTCTAAAAACTCCATATGCACCACCTGCTCAGGACCAAACAGCAGACAGTGGTGTTGACAAAAATACAGATTTATGGATACAAATCGATTCTGAATACTTGAAACTGTGGTGGCAAAATTACAGTAAATGAACAGTTCAAAGAAAAAGTCTTCATGCATCGTCTGTCTTTCTTGAGTTTTATTAAGCATTCATGAACGGACTCACACACCCAGATACAACCGCATGAACAGTCAGACAGTGAGTGAGGGACGATGTCCTCCCACTCTTCTATCTTTATAGTTCACATAACCAGTGAGTGCCTCGATGTTCTCTCACCCTGCTATCTTTACAGTTCCCATAACACAAAAGTCAAAATATATGGCACTCAGGTGGTTTGACATCCCTAAGACACAATATCTCTTGAGGCTAGCAAGGACACTTGTTGTGGGAACCTCCCTTTAACCCTATTCCCATCAGGCCTCTGTTGTATTTCTCACTGCTGTCACAGTAGGGGTAAACTGAGCAATATACATCATACAAAAATAAGGTCAAAAACAGTTTCAATACTCTATTTCCACAGTATCAATACACCAGTGACAGCTGTGCTCTCTTGCGCTCTCTTATTGTTAATGTTTACTACAGTCATTCTACTGTTCTCTGCTACTAACCAAGAAAAAAAAGTTGTGGTTGTTGTCTTGTTATATTTATTTTTTTAATAAGAATTTAAAACTGTTTGCCCATTTCATTTTTTACCCCTGGTAACAAATATCAGTATTTTTCAAGGTATTGTCACAAAATTAGATATACAAGTATCGTGACAACACGAGCAAAGAGATAGCAGTTAGCGACTAACTGGTGAACACACTGGAGCATTTAGCATCTTAAGAGCAGGGACCAGTTATGTAAAACACCTTAGGTTTTCTCCTTAAGTATGACATTTAGGGCTTATTTTTTTCTCAACTGAGGGAATGCACAGTTGCACAGAATCCCTTAAAAGGTTTACTTAGTTAAAGACAAACATTATCTCATTTACTGCAAGTAAAGAGATTTTACAGCAGTAAAAGTTTCCATGGAGATTGTTTGTTTGCTTGGACTCACACTTGTGATGCCTGTTGTCGTCTCACAAAGTTGGCTTATAGTTAGTGGAAAAATGGCAACAGAATAGACAAGAAAAACCATATTGGTGAGAGGAGGAAAAAATACTTCTGGAGGAATGCAATCATAGACAGCACAAACTACAAAGTAAATTTGATCTCCAAATACCAGAAAACAGAAAATGGTGTGTTCGGTTTTTTCCTTTATCACCAACTCGGTCATGTTTCCATTAAGAGAGAGCCAGAGGTACCTTAAGTTTTTTTTTTGTTTTGTTTTGTTTTTTTTTACCTTGTTTTGGTCCCTAAGGTCTTTTGTGCAACGGTCTAGGGATTTCTTAAGTATAAGACCAAGACAAGGAAAAAATCATACATACTGAACATTTTAAGGAAACCTTAAGGAGAAGACTTGAGGGTGTTTTGTGCAACTAATTTTATTTTGAGGTAACCTTAACTATAACTTAAATGAAAATCTTAAGGTGTTTTGTGCAACTGACCCCAGCAGATATTTTGCTACTGAGGTGGTGGAGATGAAAACAGAGCTAAAAGAGAGTACATGTTGGACTTATATTCATCACATGGACAGAAACAAGACAAGAAGATGAATGCTGATGTTGCTCCATGACTGTTGGATTTGTTAATAGGTAACTGTAAGCTTGTAAGTTAACCATATTAACTTAAAAGGGTATGACATGTCAGTGCTGTGGTCATAGCTGGTTTCCACTACTGTGTAAGTGAGCAAGTTAAATTAATTGCTAATAATCAGAAAAACTGATTTGTTAAGATAATTTGTTGCAGCCCTGCAGTTAGCAGATGGGTCATAACTCTATCAGACAGATGATTAATTTGTTATGAACTCTTTTATTTTCCAATCCAAAGAGCTGTCAAAGATGGGCATTGCTGAGTTACTCTGATTTACTTTTTGTCCTATTAATCAGAGCAGCTAATCTTTAAAGCTTGCTGCAGGAGCCAGCGGGAGATGAGGTGAAACTGACCTTGCTTTAACTCTTTGCAGATGATATACTCCTGCTGCTCAAGGAAAGTTCTAAAATGTACAGCAGAGGTTCTGTAAGGACAGTTGGCTCTTATGAGGAATCAAAGCTGTCTCTTTTATCCTGTTTAATCACCATCTCTGGCAGCCACCACGTATGACCCATCCACGTTTGGAGTGCACCACTACTTTCAGCTTTCTAAGAGGAATTAGAGGGATTAATTTTAGAAACAGATGAATGATTTTTCTCTAAATAATTGTCTCAATTCAATTTAAGCTGGATGGATAAAGAACAGCGGTCAAGAGGCAGATTAGGGCTATAAAGCAGCTTTGTGAAATAAAGGGCCACTGTTTAGATAGGCATACAGCTGACAGATAAAAACTGAGACCAGCAGTACGTTGATAGCCATGACCTCATCGTCTCATTGCCTGAGCCACTGAGAAAGACTTCTCACTGGCTACAGATGACATCAGTGCAACTCAAGAAAGAAGTGCCTAAGGACACATTTAAGCCTCAACTTCACTTTCCCCTAATCCACAGACTCTGATAAAGAAGACAGGCCTGTCTGTGGCTCCTTGTGCCTAATGCTGTTTAACACTGTTATTAGCTGCAATTCACACAAATCTGGACCAGATGTGGAGACGCTGCAGGGTCAGTGTCGGCCAGGGGTCAGGTCATCATGGGATCATGAAAACCACTCTCGCCTACCTTCTAAATAGGTGTAATACTACCTGTTTCCCTGCAGGGAAAAACCCTCTCAGGGAGAGGAGACGCTGAGATCTAACAGTGAAGATAAGCAGGTCACAGAGCAGCGGGGGATAATAGTTGGAAATCCTGGCGTTATGCACTGCTAAGATGAATTATTCTTTGGCAGTCGTAGGTAGAAAAAAGGAGGAGGGGGGTGTGCATATTGGAAATACTCCCTTTCTCTATGCCAGCTGTCGGAGTTAACTTGGTGATGTGTAGCATAGTGTGGATTAAGAGAGCTGTAATGTTGTCTTTTCATGGTGTGAAACAAAGACATCTGGAACATTTAAAACAGGACGTGGCTGAAGTTTATCTCAAACTTGACCTCGGACCTTTTCATAAGAAACTCATTCTGATATCCAACTGTATACACCTTAAACTTCTCACACACGCTAAAACACACACATACAGCACACGCACATAAACAGTGCCACATAAACACACATTTACTACAGAGGCACCATGGGACCATCGCCCTGCAGACTGACGACAGCAGAGAGGGCCTGGATAAACAATCAACACTTCTAATTGAATTTTACAGGAAACAGCTGTGGGGTCAAAAAGGCAAATAAACTCCCCTCAAACGATGAATGATTCTCACTTCTGAGGAGCACAGGAGGATTTGGCACAGGATCCAGAATTTACATTTTAAAATGAGCTTGATCTTGTTCTGTGTAAAAACGACGAGGAAAATTCAAGGAAAACACACATTAATTAACATCAACATGATGTAAATGTATCAGTTTTGGCCAAAAGGCAAATTTTCCTCTGCAGTCCCTGTGCAGGTTGATGTAATACATACAGTATATACACTAAGTGTAATGTGATTACAGTTCACCCAGTTTAACATTATTACTGTATTCTAGGGTTGTAACTTGCCCCCTAATAATCCACCAAACGTTAGTCGGCAAGAAAGGTCAGCAGTCAGCAAGATTTCATTGGTTGCTTAGTCACAGGAAAAAAACAAAAACAAAAAAACAACAACAACTTGAATCAAAATCATCAAAATGAATCAAAACCTATATGACTGGCCCATGTGGGAATTTAATTTGAAAGGACAGACACAGGAAGAGGCCACGCTCAGCAGTCAGACAGGAGTCACGTTACAAACCAATTACAGCCGACAGATATCTTTCTCTTCTTCTGTAAATATTCAGTCTGATAAATACGGAAAAGTTGATAATTTCAGTGCAGGGCTACTCAGAGCTTTACATCTGTCCCACGGACGATAGGCCTACACACTTATAAACAGCGCCTGGAAGACACTCAGCTCTGCACTCAGGATTTCAGGTAAACAGGCTACACAATGCTTGTTAAGGTTGCTTGGCAACTTGAGATACAAGAGTAGCGCTCAGAGCCTGACCATGCGTTTTGCAAGAGGTTAAAGATGCCGCATGTGTCAGCCTCTAATTTCCAGGGCTGGCTCCTACGGTTATCACATAGGCTAGTTAATAACATCCAAATCCAAATTGTGGGATCATTTTGAGAAGGTGAAGGACGAAACCATTGTGTTGCCCAGCCCAAAATATATAATTTGATAATTATATTAATATTGTAAACATGCAGATGACTAGGAACATTCTTAATCAGGGGCAGCCCTAGTTGTAACTAATGATTCAATCAATTAATCTGCAGAATATTTTTTTGGTTTATTAACTAATTGTTTGGTCCAAATGTCAGAAAACAGTAAGGAACTTCCATCACAATTTCTACAACCCAGGGTGGCATCTTCAAATAGCTTGTTTTGTCCAATCAACAGCCCTAAACCCCAAAGATATTAGATTTACTAGCATAGAAAAACCTATAATAACTCACAATTGAGAATTCAGCTATAGAGTTATGCTCACAACAAACATCATTACCACTTGCTCAAGGACCACGATTCATGCTGATCCAGCCGATGTCACAGTTCAGTTAAGGGTGGAGACTGTTCTTGTTTGGCCCTGCTCTTGTATCAGAATAATATCAGTTAATTGTGAGGGCACAGTGGAAATGCATACAATCACAACATGTGATCACAAATGTGTGCTTCACTAAGCCAGTGGAAAAAGTCCATAGGAGACATGTGACCCTGCTGTGGCTCTGGGCAGGCTCCCTGCTGCTGGGACCACAATGCAGCAGCCACATACCAAATACCACAAACCGTCTGCCACAGAGGACAGAAATTTTACCAATTTACCAGAGAAGCTCTCAGTTCAATACAGGACCCTCAGATTAGATGTTTATTAAACTATACTGTGTATGTTTAAGGTCTTGAAGACAAAAGGATAAAAACCTTCTACACTTCAACTTAGAGAAAAACCACCAACTTAGAAAACAACCTCATTTTCCAGTGTTTTCCACATCAAATTCGACTTCCTATACCCTCTACCCTCTTTGTGGTTCCCCCCTCGAAGCCCACAGCTCTCCACTTCCGAGAAATAATCTGCTGAGGAAAGAAGCAACCTGAGACGTTAGCACAGTTTATAGCTCACTGTTGTGCAGAACAAGCTGTGAGGTGGATATAGGATACCTCAACATTTTACTCTGTGCGGACTAAAAGGTTGGCTTCATTTGTGCCCAAAGCCAAATATGTGTTCAGTCACACATAAATCTGAACTGGCTGCTGGCTTCACGTGAACAAACATTTTGGTAAAAAGAAAATTAACAACACCAATACTCAGTGTACACACTGGCCCTTTCTGTCTCCCCTGTATTAAAGGCTAAGTTTACAGTCTATGACACACCCATGGGTGTATGAATAAGTCAAGAACACAGATCAATGCGGGTTCTTCTTCTTTAACATAAAAGCTTCCTTCTCTTTGATGAAGCACTGCTGGTTGACAACAAACTGTTTGTCTGAAGCAGCACATCCGCAAAACTTTAAGTTGACTTAAAGGAGCTTTATATGAAATTTGAAGCATTAATAGAGCACCAGTCAACTATTTGCTGTGTAAAGATACAGCGAAGTAAAGGTGTCCTGAGCAAAGATTAAGAGGGCTTTCAGACCTAGAGTTGTCTTGCTTTGGTCTGAATCAGGGACTAATTCTGTTACAAAGCTGAATAATTGCCTAGAGTTGATTCGTGTTCTCACGGCAGCATTTACAAGCGGACCAGATCAAATGCCTGCACAAGAAAGCTGCTCTTGATTGGTCAGAATTTCCATGTGGGAAAAATCCAGGAAGTAAACAAAACATTGAAGAAGAGTACACTTGCAAGATAAATGTGACACTTTCTAATGTCACAATGGAGGGACAACTACGCAGGTTGATTTTAGCGCTGCTCATCGTGGACTATATTGCTGTCACTGTTCATTTTAGTCAAACCATACAGTTTGAAAACGAGGCGCGGCTCCAACTAGAAAACAATGTTTTGATGCACTGGATGTGCTGAATGTGCATATTAAGGCAGTACAGGAGGAGGTGCACATTAATAATCCTCCAGGACTGTAACATGCTCATGTTTAACCCAAACAATGGGTCATGTGACTGCAGTTGGTTCAGATCGAGGTCAGAAAATGTTCTCACCACAAACGAACTGCACAAGAGTTCATTTGTAACCAGACCAAGACCACCTCTTCAAGAAGGTCTCGGTCTGGTTGTTGGTGCACACCCTAGTGTGATTGCTGTGTTCACACCTGCCCAAACGAACCGCACTTAGGGGGCAAACGAACTTGAGTTTGACTGAACTGAACCAAACAGGGCAGGTGTGAAAACACCCTAGTCACACTCCCTCTGTGTATGTTGTAATCCGAGTTTCTCTGTTCTTCGTTATGACAGATGGTCCACTGCCGCGTGCATGTCAGTCCTTGTTTGTACATCTCACTGGCTAGCTCATAGCCGCCACTCGGCACAGCACTCTTATGACGGGTATAGCAACCTGGTCTCATTCCGAAGTCGTGGAATACAGACACTTGAGCAATGATTTCTGTGTCAGACACCAACGAAAAAAGCCATCCTTTCACGTCGACATGATATGCTGCTGGTGTTTGCTTCCTGTAAGAATGTAAAGCCAAACCCTGTTCTTTTTTTCCAAACCTAACCACGAGTATGTATTGGCTAAATGCAACAAAACGTCAATTTGCAGTGTTGTATCGATATTGTACATTTATTTTGAAAGAGACTGTGTGCAAACTGTACACTTCCTGTGAAAATGGACGTCCATCCATCCATCCATCCATCCATCCATCCATCCATCCATCCATCCATTTTCACCCGCTTATCCGGGGCCTGGTCGCAGGGGCAGCAGGCCGAGCAAAGCATCCCAGACATCCCTCTCCCTGGCAACGCTTTCCAGCTCCTCCTGGGGGACCGCAAGGCGTTCCCAGGCCAGACGAGATATGTAATCCCTCCAGCATGTTCTGGGTCTGCCCTGGGGCCTTCTACCAGTCAAACGTTCCTGGGACACCTCCAGCGGGAGGGGCCCAGTGTCATGAGTTGAAAACGGATGTGTATTTTTTAAAGACACATGCAGGCAACAGGCAGAAGCTGCCACTGTGACCCAGGCTACCTTACACGTCATATGTCAATGTGGACAAGGTCGGAGTGAGAATGTGTTAATTATCGCTAATAAAGGTGTCCCAACCCACAGCCTAGTTGTTGAAATGTAGCACCCACCATCTGGTCAACACAGTAAGCTCTGTCAACACTGTTGCCTTTACTATCACTTTAACAAAGTTAGCACCGTTAGCTGCTGGCAGCCCGCTCAGTCACCATGTTGTGAAGTGTGTGCAGACAACCTGAACCAGACTCTGAATCATAAATATGCTTTGAATATCGTACACAGCTCCTTTTTCTCATAAAGTCTACAGAGGAAAACACATTTCTACTCAGCTTGTGTGTGTATGAGTGGGCGTCACACTTGACTGTGAAATAAATACGTTACGCTTTTTCATGATGTGATGGAAAAGAAAAGGGGATTCTGTCTGCTTTGTAGAAGATAACATGACAGATAGAAGTGGTTTCTCTGCTTGCACCCCCGCAGCAGCCAACGCATAGTTCAAGTCACTAGTGAAGCTGAACAGATGCCTGGCAAACTTTGGTTTTTCCATCCCAGCCCTGATTTCTCCACTCAGACACCCAGGAGTCTTTGGCCAGACTGATAATCACCAAACGCAAAGAAAAATACACACCCAGAATTTACAGGCTCACACACACACACACACACACAGACGTATATCTAAGTGCTGTTCTCCAGCTGGTTGGATCCAGACAGTGAATCTCGGTCCAAATCTTCCTTTTCGTGACATTGTGATCTTCCATAAATTGAGAGTACACTGTGGTCAGAGTAAAGTCACTGTGATAAATCTCTCTCAATTAATCAAGACTTTGGAACTTATATCAAAAAACTTCCTGATTGCCGTCAGCTCCTGCCTCTGGATGGTCCGCTGTTCTGTTCGGCCTCAGCCACACATGCACAGATGCCAGCGCTTGACAAAGTCACCCCAGAGCCAAGTCCAACTCCCTTCCACGACCTGCTGCTGTCTCGTCCCAGCTCACAAACCACTGCAGTGTTTCCAGCAGTGAGTGACCCATTAGCAGCCTCCTGCCTCCTCCTCTCCTGCAGCCGTTTAATTGTTAATCAGGGCGAGAACAATATTGGTGTGTTACGCCACAGCCTGCACCCACATTCCTTTAGTGCGTTATCCACTCAAATCCAGTCATGCAGAAGGCCTTTGGCACAGCCAAGTGCCACAGTGTCTGGCCGTCTGGGCAAAGCACAGTGCTGCACGCTAGGTCAGGGGAGCCAGGAGAGCAGCATGCTGGCACTGCAGGTGTGTGCAGAGGAGAAAGAGATGTGATCATTGCTATGGTGGAGACAGTTTCCAGTGTCATATCTCTTCACTGATGCCTGTTTTCCATTATGAATACGAGTTATTTTCTTACACATTTTGATGAGAGAAGACTTGAAGGCACTTGAATTTTATCTAAACTGTTTTGGTGTTGCCCAGCAGGCACAAGCAGAATATGTTCACCTAAATAACATCTATCAGAGGTTTCTTCTAATTTTATTTACTTTTTGGTTAGGGACAGAGGTGAAATAAACTCTTTCAGCTCTGCCCTCTTGTGCAATAGTCCTTTCACTTCAGGGATGTGTCTTTTTATTACTTCACAAACACTGATCCATCACCAGCAGTGTATCAAGTGGCTTCCTCTGGTGTTAGCTTTGTGTTTTAGAAAGTTTAAGACATACAGATAGGTAAAGAGTACATTAAAAGGAAAAGTTCGACATGTTTGAAATGACTTTTGTTCACTTTCTTCCTGAGAGTTACATGTTGTGATTAATACCACTTTCATGTCTGATTGCTAAATACTAAGCTACAGCCAGCAGACGGATATCTCCAAATGTAATGAAGTCCACACACCAACACCTTTAAAGCTTGGTAATTAAAATCCTGTCTCTCATTTGTTTAATCTGCGCAACAACCAAAGCATCAAAACAACATGTAGTGGTTTTATGTGCAGGACTATGTCTTGGCCAGGCGCTGGAGTCTTGTCAGCAACACAAGGTTGCCAAGCAACCAGTGGATACTCCAGGGGCTGCATAAAACTCTGTGAAGACTCTCCACTTAAACTGTGGATACACACAAAAACAGAAACATGCATATGTATTGTTTTTGTCAGATTTATAAAGCTGTGTGTGCGCCTGATTCTGTCTTATAAATCTTGATCATAGTGGCAGTGGGTGCATGTGCACAAGCCTCATTTCCACACTCACAGTTCCCCATAAAGTGCTGTAGAAATGCCTTTAAACATGCGTTTGCATGTAGATATTAGTGCCCCTCCACCATTCATTCGACCTGTCAGTAGAAGTACAGTAAAGAAAGTGCATTTTCATCAACTGTGTCGCACTGACATTTTACAGAACGTTCTAATTGTGCAATTGGCAAACAACCTAAAAACAATGTTTTGTATCTCTCAATTTATATTTAATCTCCTTGTTATCTCGCCCGCAGCTATCTCAGCTGAAACCGTGTGGTCATGGGTAACGCCTGGTCTGAGGAATGTGTTAAGTTCACACGTTCGAACCACAAATTCTTCCTTTATCAATACCAGTTTGTGTGTGGGAAAAGGCGTACACATAGTTTATGGTCCCAAAATGCTTAATTATTCCTTTAAAGTATGGAACTTAAACACGTACTTGACTTGAAGATGTGAAACTTCCCACAGTAAACTATCGCTTCATGCCCCAGATGCTGAGCAACTTTATGTATCACAAACTTTAAATGGACCTTTGAGTCACAGTCTTCATTTCCTTCATTCGAGCACATTTTTTTTTCACAATTTGTACTGTCATCTGTTCCTGCGCTACTTCCTGTCGTGCTCCCAGTCACTTTGCAAATAACCGCAAAACGACCCCGCGCATACATCAAACATAAATCTGACTTGGCGGCCAACAACCTGCCAAGTCAACCTTATCCATTCCAAGGACAGAGCTCACCCTCCCTATGTCCCCTTGCTATCAGCTGCAGATGACAATGACACATCATCTCTGATTCACGCACACACGCACTGCTATGAGCTCTGTCTGTGCAAAATCTCTTAATTTTCCACTCATATATTCACTATGTCCAACATTCCTCGCTGGGGTTCAAGCTGATGTGGGAGCTGGAAACAGACACGTCCTCCCATGTGCTCGGCTAATTCTGTGAATTTCTCTCAATATGCTGGAAAGGAAAGATAACACGAATCACAGCAAGAGTGCACCAAGTGTTGCGATCATTACCAGCCACACAGACCATTACCCTTCAGACACACACACACACACACACACACACACATACACACCGACTGGACCTCTAATCACGACCAAGCCAGCAGATTTCAGCTCACCATGTGGCCATCTAAGGCCATCTAAAGGGGGGCTGTAGTTGAGCCACAAACTGCCTGCTGCGCTGTAATCAAATCATCACATTCACAGTGGAATCATGAATGGGTCAGACTTTACAGAGAAAATTCCAGCACAGGCTTACAACATCAGCAGGCCTCAGAAACTTTCCTGACCTACTGTCACCTTTTAACGTCGTGCTGGGAGACACGGAGAGGTTCTGAAAACAAAATGTCAATGGGATAGTTGTTGAGTTATGTGTCTCCAATTCCCAAGACTTCACTATTATGTCAGTGTAATTAGAAGCCTTGTGTGTATCAAACAATAGTCAGCTTACTTTCTGCAAGGAGCTTATGAAACTTTGCTCCTCAGCATTGACGCTACATTTACACTGATGGTTCCAAACGTCTTGCTCAGCCAGAAGTGTGATTTAACTGGGTGCACATGAGCATGTCAACAGGGTCATTGTGGAGCATCGTCAACCCCCTTAATTACTACTAACCACTGTCCAAATCTTTCAAAACTCTTCTGGGACATAGAGAACCATAATCAAAAAGCCAACTGTCTTCAGGGCACTGCATTAAGACTCCTAAATATCTGGATGAGGACACTTTTCTCCACGGGGATTAACATTGGAGAATTATTTGTACAGAATATTCATCATACCAAAGGCAAGAATTTTATTTTGGCAAAGAGGGAAAGCTCGCATCAGATTGTAGAGTGGTAGATTGTTTTAAATAAAAGTGGAATACAGTTTTGTTAATCCTTTGAGGCGTACATGTTTAACCCCAGTTTAATTTAATTCCCCTTAAAGAAGCTTTTTTAAAATGATCTTATCCCACTGTTTACCAATATTGTCTATATTCAGCATTGTGTTTCTCCAGCCCTTCATTAAAACTAAACAATGTTTACACCAAGTTAAATATTTAAACTCAAGACTCTGTGTTTTTATGACTCCACAATCAAATTAAAATAGTTTAGATGCCTTGTTCTGTGTACACATTTTATAAACACTCAAAATGTACTGTGGCATATTTGGTATCTTTGGAAACTTTGGGATCCCCCCGAGACATTATAATAAAATTCTGTTGGTTTGAAGAATGTTAAGCTGCACTGCAGGAGTTCGTAATGACTGACCACCTAGTGAGCTGGGGGATTTAAGAGCTTTTATTACACAGCTCTATTAAATGCTGTATTTTGATTGATCAGTCGCGGCATTCAGAGGTCTGATATTACTGTGTAATGACCGTTGCTATGTAGCCCAGCGTTGCTAGGGACGCAGTTTACACAGTTACTTTTTTTATCGGGCTAACGTAGCTGTTACCGCTTCAAAATATTAATTTACAAGATGGAGTATTTTCATGATATTTCATGATTTTAATTTTCTCTTGATTCCCTGTTGCTATTGTAGCGCAGATTCAGCCGTTGCCGGCAGTTTTTTTTCTCTCCTCCCGATTTAATTTATAAATCAATAAAAATTGTATAATTAATCAATATTCTGTCTTGAATTATTTATTTATCTGATAATTAGCCGTGTAATAAGCGGGGGGGAGAATCTATTCCCCTGTCGGGAGAAGGGAGTTGTTTTCCCAGTATTCACCAGCTCATTATACATTATCCCTTACATATCTATACATTGAATTTGTCTAATCTCTATGAGCAATTATCTGAACATGAATACAGAATCTGTAGGTGATGGAAAAAGATTTTGGTGTTGGAAGCGTTCTGGTTTCTGTTTTTTATTCAGTTTGTAGTCTGAGTAGTTATTAAACGATCACGTTTGACGGGGCTTTGGTTGCCTGCAGGTAACCTCTCTGTGTGGAGAGCAAAGGAGGCAGAATGCACTGGCTAAATTTCAATCTCTGAACCCATCGGCTATCATCTGACGACAATTTAGATTTTTATTTGCCTTATGAGTCATATCCTTGTAAAACAATCTGGTCATGTTCTGGTTTCCGTTTGTAGTGTGTCTATAAAACAGTGTTGACCAGTCACGTTTGAAAGGCAAGTAAACAGTCCGAGAGGCGGAACGCATTGGTCGAAATCCAATCTTGGAACCCATCAGCTTTAGTCTGACGACCATTTAGCTTTATATTGTGTTTTTATGGGTATTTATCTGCATTCATATGCAGATGTCTGTTCATAGATTTTAGCTAAAACAACATGGATGAGGAAGTCTTGCCCAGGATATCTGCTGGCTACATCAGATCAGCCCTAATTATTGACCCTCACTAACTCATAGAGGCTTTAGCTGATTGGTTCTGAGTTTGCCAACTCCATTCTTGGCTAATCGGACTGTAAACAACGACTGGCACACAGAAGAGGAAGTCTTGGCCGGGACATTTGTTATCTGAATATCAGCTGGCACACCAGAACCCCTTAAGTATTAGCTGTTGAGCCCGAAGGCTAAAACATTGGACTGATAGCTGATGGGTTAAGACAGTGGTGTGGTGGAGGGTATAAGCAGACATACGGGGTCGACCCACCACTTTTTCTTGCCATTAACAGTATACCCACCTATCAGCAAAAATTCCATTAGACTATGTAGGAGAGGTTACCCACATCTTCATCGGTAACCTAGGCACTGACCTAATGGTTCACCCATTTCCTCAACTACCCCTGGATTCCAAGATTGCTTTGCGTGTATCTAAGACTCATCATTTTTAACTAATTTTCAAGGAATAATACCAAGATTCTTGAAGGGATAAGACAATTTCAAGAGATTTTTTTACTTGCAATAGAAAAGGTTAGCAGAATTACAAAATAAAAATGGGGGGAAATGCTAAATTAGCTACTACTTAAGAGCAAAAGTCTGTTTAAGTGGTAACAAAAGTAAGAGTGTTTGCAACTCATGCAGTATTTCCAAAAACAAATTTGTTCCTGGATATTTGTTTTATGATTTTTATCTGATTTTCACACATTTTACATCATCAAACTAAACACTGATAATTGACAGGCCAGCAATAATGAGCTCTTCTTTCACAATCACTTCTTGAAACAGCCGTGCTGTGAGACTGATTAGATTAAAGATATAGAAGCTGGTGATACGATCTCTTCTCGTCCCCGAGGGCACTTCAGGGCCTTTGATCGCTGTGCAGTTGGGCAACTGTAGTGAGAGCTGCGGCCAGAGCCAGAGATCACTGGAGGCCATCGGCCCTGTGGCAGCTACAGAAGTCTCCCTTTAATACCTGCAAAAGGTGGCGTGTCTCTCTTTTTTTAGAAAAGCAAACAGACCACAACAGGAAAATAAAATATTTGCCAGGCTAAATGATGGGCGAGCTGGGGACATACGCAGCAGCCTGAGTGAGGAGAACAGTTGATGACTGTGGAGCCTCTTCTAACAGGCCCAATGGCAGCATTGTGCCAGAGGCTGTCAGGAAGAGGGTGTGTGACGCTGGAATGTGCAGGAATGTTATTTATTTTTGCAAACACCACCAAAGTACCCCCAAACTAACTCACACGTGAGGGTGCCTGTGCACAAACACACAGAAGACTCAGATACTAATGTGCATATGTACACACTGACTAGTCTGATGTGCTCTGATGGGCCTGGCCAATAGTAGCGCTCCAGCTCGGCCTCACCTTACCTGTGGTAAGATCAACATCAGAGCTCTCAGCCTTGATGTGCTGCCATGTACTCAGTTCATAAAGACGTCAACACGCTGGGACACACAGCGGAGGCCGAAATAAAGATCTGCTAAAACATTCACGAGAGCTTTGGTTTCTGCTTTGTTGTGGGAGGAAAAAAAAAACAAAATGCCACTTTCACCAACAGATGTTAAAGAAATCATAATTCTTTTCACAAAACATTACTAATATTTTTACAGCTGGGCGAGGATCTGTGTGTAAGGCTGAGTCTACGCTCATGTCTAGACAGGAGCGTGCACTTTTATCAGAGGATCACATCAGCTCTTTCACTGCTGATTCAGAAAAAACAAGAAGGAACCAGTTGCCCAGCAGACAGTAGCGGGGCCAATTAACTCCCACCACTTCTGAGTGCTGGAAGCTGTGTGTCATCACCCTGGTATTTGGAGCTGGTCTGTAGTCAGCGACAGTGGAAGTCGACTGGGTCTCAGGTTCATGTGAGGAGATGGTGCCAGCTTCCTAACTGAGCTCCAACTGGGTTAAAATGTCTCTCTTGCGGGGCGTCGGTAGAGTAGTGGATAGTGCCGGTGCCCCATGTACAGAGGCATTGCCTCGCTGCAGCGGCCGCAGGTTCGAATCCGGCTCGCGGCCATTTGCTGCATGTCAGTCCCCACTCTCTCTCTGTCTCCCCATTTCACTCTCTGTCCTGGCAAAAAGCCCATAAAAATAATCTTTAAAAAAAAAATCTCTCTTGCTAACATAAAGGTAAAAAGCCAAATAAATGTAGTCCCTGCTCTATGATAGTTTAACTTCAAGCCACTGAAACTGCAAGTATCAGCCGTCCTGAAGTTGACCCTGACTGTGCTGTTGAGAGACGGATGCAGAAAGACAACTTCCCTGCAGGAATCACTGTATCATTTCTGCAATCACACATCTTATTGTCTGCCTGCATGATGAATTGGGAGTGAGAGTGTTTGTAAAGCTCAAGTTACACTCTTTTCATGTGACGGAAGTCCACAAGGGAGACACTGATGATGTTTCTGTGCCTGTTTCTTTCTTCTACACAAAAACCTGCAGTGACACTAATGAACAAGACAATTTATAACAAGGGGAAGGGGGTGTAGGTCCAACTCTTTCTAAATAAGGAGCTCTGAATAAAAAGATCCATCTAACGGGAGTACTTCATATGTTTGTGATACTACACCAATAAGACTGATGGCAAATACTCAACAGACGACTTGCTCCTTGGGGACAAATATAGCACACAGAGTCCCACAGTCTGAATCAGCGATTACACTTTGTTCCCAGCTCTCCTGTTTTATCTGTCTCTTGGATTGTTCCCACGCCTAGCAGTCAACATCGTCCCAGCCAAAAGATGGACCTCATGGGAAATGCTGCTCTGGAAATTTGCATGAATGGAGAGCAAACAACAAAGATTTCTAACGTGTAGAGAGATTAAGAAATAGTAACAGCTGGGAGCGTTGCAAACATTGCAAAAGCACGCTGAATCTATCATCTGATAACATTTTAAAGTAGATCTTGAGAGATGGATGTTGCTACCAGGAGCCAAAACAGAAAAATCCACAAACAGTTGCTCAAAAATAACACTGCACACAGAGGAGCCATAAAAACCAGAGTGCGCTTGTCAACAAAGGACTGAAGCAAGTGCACAGACATCTGTAGAGTCAGCCTGCTGTGATCTACCTGTAACTAAATCTAATATCAACAGCATAACAGTCTTTGAAGGGTGTGATGCATGGACACAGACGCATGTAGTGCATGTTACATCACACTGCTGTATGCTGCCATGCTTACATAATATTAACTTTTAAAGCTTTAGCTTGTATCACTTAGGTTTCTGCACAGTCTGACATTACATGCATGTTTTCCCTGCATTTTAATGTTTATTATTCTTTACTATTATTATTTACTATTCTTTATATTTTTGTTCTTTACAGATTCTTTATGGAAAATGTCCAATTTTATTGACAGGTCAATGTGTTTAACTTTTACTGTCAGCTTTGAAATTAAAATGTCACACGTAAAACATCCTGTTTATGCTGAAGTTACTGCAAAAAGCAAATATTGGCATTTCGTAAAAACTCTTAAATATCACTGGGGTGTGAAAAACAACATTAGTTAGGCTTTACTTCTGCAGTGGAGGGCTGACTGTTCGAGAATCTTCTCAGTTTTGAAAGGTCATGCAGACTGTGTGTCCCACATGTGGATAAACTGCACACAAGTGAGGTGCTGGCACAGGCTTGCATGCCTAATTTGTATACAAATACGGCAGTGTTACAGTAGAGAGGAAACTAAATTGAATTCCCAAGGAGCAACAGTTGTTGTCTCCATGAGTGCCATGTAGCTGACCTCTCCTCTCATCACTCTGCATCACGTTGCTGGGCAGCAGCAACAGCTGATGAAGACTGTAGGTAATGTGAAGCAGAGCAGGGAGATAAATAATTCCCCGTGGAGTGGACAACAGTAGTGCTCATTCAGAGCCAGATAACTCTGTTACTTGACATGCAGCCCCCCTCCCCCCTCCTACCTTCTGATAGGCCATCTGAAGATAGTTGTAGGGGATCCTCCTGTTGAAGTCCTGCACTACATCCTCGCTGACTTTATGCAGAGACTGAGTGCCAAGTTTCTCCTCGATGCATGTGTCCATACACGCCGCTCTCCGGAGCACCACGTCAGGGAAGCGCAGGTCCGAGAAGGTTTCATCAAAAGGATGCTGGTCCTGGCACCTCAGCCGGCACCGGATCTTAGTGCGCCGGACCTCTGCGTAACTGCCGAGCGCTGCCTCCATGTAGCGCACCACATTGGTGTAGTCGTTGTTGTAAAACGCCTGCACCGCATTCTCATATAGGAGGTCGTAAGGCTCCAGGAAAGCTGCTGAGGATGACAACACGACGGTGAGCAGGACTACAGAGAAGATAGCAGCTGGTGAAACGTTTCCATCCATCCTCTGCTTCGGTTCAGACAGTGAGGAGCGGACCGGCGGGGAGCAGACCGAGCGGCTGTCAGGCACAACAACAATCAGCTTCGACTCGTGTGAGAGTCCATTTAAAAGCTCCTCACAGAGACACTCAGGACGGCACTGGACCAGGGCGGAAATAATACTGCTCTAGTCGGGGACACACATTTTGTTTTGACCCCTCTTTGGCTGCACTAACTCCTCCCCTCCAAGACATGAATGGCCGGAGCACAATCACAGCTTTCCTCTCAGGCTGCAGGAGAGCGCAGACCTGCAAGGGTCCTTCAGGGACTCCCGGGGGTCTCCCCAAATACCAGAAATAATACTCTGATTTCAACACCTATTTTTCTTATTTATTTTTGGTGTTTTTATAAACATTTAAGTTGTTGTGTCATGACAAAAATGTTAAATCTCAAAAGCTTTCACTGCAGATCTGAGGAAACATTCAGGAGTCTTCGGGTTCAATAAAGTGACCACAAAAA
The DNA here is from genome assembly GCF_041903045.1 of Epinephelus lanceolatus. Classification (NCBI taxonomy): domain Eukaryota; kingdom Metazoa; phylum Chordata; class Actinopteri; order Perciformes; family Serranidae; genus Epinephelus; species Epinephelus lanceolatus. Next base: position 20,587,798 of record NC_135739.1, read on the forward strand.
TGCCTGAAAAAGAAACTTTCCTCTGTTAAACAAACGGCACCAAATACTAAAATTAGATCTCTTCCTAGACCAGGTATCAATGCATACGTTATATGAAAAATGCGACTATTTAAAACTATTTTGATTAGATAAATAAAACTTTTTAATCGCCTATTAGTTATCAATACAGCTATATATTTAAGCAAAATGTGTTTACCAAGAAAATAGCGCAAGGATGATAAGTACGCAGCTTTGTTATATTTGTCTCATATTCTGTTTTGGGAAGACTTTGAAACATCTGTCCAGGATCTACAGTTGAAAAGTAGCCTCTTATTATTAATGTGCACTGAGTCAATAAAAAAATAAGCCTAAATTTAACCCTAGAAAAGAAGAGAATTTCCCACATAATCTATTATGGTGAGAGTTGCATGTGCTCATAATTGCTGTCCTTGCTTCTGGAAGTTTCTTGTGCTCAGGGTGTTCAGAGTGAGAGTAAAGGAAGTCAGACACAATCCATGTAAATGAGACTGTCTCCCTCTGGAGGCTGCTGCAGCTACAAGCAGTTTAATCACTGGACCAGGGGAGTCAAACTCATTTTAGTTCAGGGGCCACATACAGCCCAATTTGATCTGGTGGGCCAGACCACTGACACCACTGCATACTCTTCTATAAATATCAACCCCTTTAATTTTTTCTTTCATTCTGACATTATTCATCCATTTACCAAACAAAGAACAAAGAAAAATGATGTGCAAATTCAACAGTGTGTCTTAGTTTTTCCACATTCAGTCAGTCCCCTACTCACTGTCATTCCATGAGCATTTTTTTTCATAATATTTCACTAAAGTAGAAGCTATTGATGAAGCAGGTTAAGTCCTCCCCTGCCTTACAGACTGAAGTTTTGTCAGTGCAATATTGTTTTAAGACAGAAGTCTGATACAGATTCTTTTGTACTGAAGCTGCTGGTTGACAATATTTTGCACAGTGTTCAATATCTTTAAATATGACCACAGTAAGTATTCATTGTTGTTTAAGAAAGCTGTATTCTGGTCAGAATGTAAAAGCCTCTGAGGCTGCATTTTACATGAAGTATCTACTCACTGTTTAAATTGCTCCTGAAACCTCTCAGCCGTCACATGTGCATCAACATTACGTGTGCAAAATCTAGAGGGCCGGATTGGACCCTTTGGTGGGCCAGTTCTGGCTCCCAGACCGTATGTTTGACACCCCTGCACTAGACTGTTTAAAAAACCAAACCCCTCAATTCTGCACTCAGGACAAACAGATGTGCATGAAACTAAGATAAATGAAAGCACGGTAAAGTCAGGTAATGTGGGACACTTCTGTAAGATTACCAAGAAAGACTACCTTGAGTTTTACTCACACAACTTATTATGTATCTGTGCCATATTTCTATGAAGAAAATATTTCTGGTTAATTGGGTCTCTCAGTCATGTTTTTGTATTTCACCTGCTTGTTTTTCCAGTTCAGAATTTTCTATACATGCCATACATACACATCATACAAGTACATTAGAAACTATATGTTCATCTTTTGTCTTTCTTATATACATATGCACACTTTTGGCTATTTCTGTGCATATCATGGATGTGGAGAGGGCTATATGACCCAATATGCATAACATATGTCTCAGTAAATATGCCATATCAATAGAATAAATAAAAAGTATATAGACATGTTAAGCATTTGTTAACCCAGGCAAGCAGACAAAAGCACTTGTGAACCTCTCTACTAACATGTAGAGTACAGTCAATAATATTCTTCAGCATCTGTGTAAATGTAGATGAATGTTAGGTGGAAACAATCCCAGGAGTTTGTTTTAATCTTCATTAGTTTTGTAAAACTTGATCTGAGTCCAAACTTGTATTATCCTGACTGAAATATGTCTGTGTGATAGTTTTAATTATCATAACAAACATTTCTTGAAGTGAAGTCTAAAAACAAAATGTAAAAGCTGCTATATTTGAAATAGACCACTGGAGGGTAGTATCACAGTACTTTTTATTTGCAGATGAGCTTTAATTTGCAGCAACATAAACTTGCAGGGAGACAATTAAAACACACTTCAATGGCATCCTGAACAGTCACCCACCTTTTGCCAAAATCCACCCATAAGATCTAAGCTCCAGTTTGAGCTGTGCACTGAAGAATCACTGAAAACTCCCTGTTCATAAAAGATTTGATCCTTCACATCTGCTGAGGTGTCGGGCTGTTCATTGTCAGGACAAATGCATTCAGGGCAGATATTTGTGTTTCTATTTGTGAAGACTGTATATGGATAACGGTGACGTGTGATTTGTTTACATTCCTTTACGAGCCATTCATAATTCTGTAGCAAAGCACCAAAAGGCTGTGGGGAAATTATACTACTTCAGAATAAAATATGAACAATGACATTTATTTTTTTCAAGTTAACCACAGCCAGGTATGATTCAATAGAAACAGTGCAAGGTATAATGGGCACAAAGACAACACAACACAGTAAGGGTGTTTTATTAAACACTGAGGAGGGCTCATGTGAAATGGAGAGTTTGGGGATCCTCTGCCTGAACATTTTTAGCATTAAACACTTAATTTCCTGCATTCTGGTGAAATTTTATGCAACATTTCTGTGTATTCTGCATCAATTTATGGTGTAAATGTCTTTGACTTTGTCGAGATAAAAGTCTTCTGCCACTTTCATGGTTTTATTGGTAGAAGACAAAGCAGATGTTCTACTAGTTCTGCTGGAGGGGACATGCCCCCCTAGATAGATAGATAGATAGATAGATAGATAGATAGATAGATAGATAGATAGATAGATAGATAGGGGTTCGACCTTATGTTTGTGGCCAGTGTGACAATACGCGCTGAGTGGATGTCACAAAAGTTTGGTGGGAGGAAGCCAATGATCTTCTTGCCATCTTGACAATCCACTCCATCTCCTTTTTTTTCAGCCACAGGTGCAGCCGGAGTATTACTCAGTACAGCAGTGTGTTATTATGCTCCCAATTGTGCAGCGGTAACAGCGGATCATAAGTTCCTGAGGAAGCCTGTTATGTTTCAGGGTCCTCAGAAAGAACATCCTTTGCTGGGCTCTTTTGATGATATGGGAGGTGTTCAGACTCCAGGCCAGGTTTGCACCTATGAGCACCCACAGGAAGTTAAAGCTTGTAACCCTCTCTACGTCTTCCCCGTTAATGCACAGTCCACTTTGATGAGTTGTTTTGTTTTTCCTTAAGTCGATTATCATTTGCAGTGCAATTTTCTCAAAGAGGCACTTGAAAGGTAAATGTGTAGAACCCTATGTAGATACAGCATGACAACACGTCAAGTTTTTGAGGTTTACTAAATAAATGTCACAGTGCTTTCACTTAAAAAAGGCACGTTCAAAAGAAAAGATGAATTAGCATGTGAAAATGACAGATATCTATAACTTTGCAAAGAGCCACTGCCACAAAACGTCCATGATGCAGCTCGCCATTATTTTTTTCCCAGTTTACTTTCTGTTGTTTTCTGAGAGTTCAGGAAGTGTCTGGGCAGCAGCGTGCCAGTCCCATGAGATTCTGACATTATTTATATCCGTTGAGGACACAACACAGTCTCACGCTAATTGTTGTGTTTATAAAGAATGAGGTTGTTTCTTGTTTCAGTGTGACCTTGCTCAGGATGGCTTACCAGTACATCAAATTCTTCTCCAATAAAAATATTTAAAGGACCAAGTCATTTTTTTTATCAAGCAATGAGTCAGTTCCCCCAAAAACATACACATTGACTCAGTTTTATGGTATGAGACTGGAGCAAATGGTGTTTGTAATGACTTCAGACTCGAGGTGATGGGATTTTTTGGTCTCAGCTCCAAGATCTTCTTCAAGGTCTTCTTAAGTTATCTATCAATACAGTGGCATGCAAAAGTTTGGGCTCCCCTGTTCAAAATTTTGTTTATTGTTAAGTAAATAGAAGATGAACTGACGTGCTTTTCAACATTTTAAGCAAGATCTGTGTCTTATTTTTGTTCTGTACAATATTAGCAACTCCGACCTCATCATATATGACGTTTGGTCATGGACTTTCCACGTCCACATAGGACGTGCAAGGTACCCTGGGTGTGTTGGTTGTTGATGTTCTGGGACACCGTGTCAAGTTCTGCCTGTTACATGCACTCTCTCCTTTCATAAAACATTGCGGTTTTTACAGGAAATTTACTGTTTATACGCTGTTTCTTTCAAAATAAACGCACTACGTCAGTACTCACCGTGAATTGATGTTTTTTTTCCTTCAACAACAAACACACATGGTTGGGTTTAGGCAACAAAAGCGTGTGGTTAGGTTTAGGAAAAGAGAACAGGGTTTGGCTTTAGGATCTTGTCCTTTACCTGTCGCGTTTCTCCCTGACGCAGCCAGGCACTGTTAAACTGTAACAGCAACCGACCACGTATCATGCCGATTTAAAGGACAGCTTTTTTCATTGGTTTCTGACGCTGCAAGTCACCGCCCAAGCGCCGGATTGCAACGACTTCGGAGTGAGACCGGGCTCATTTGGGGAAAGGAAAGGCGCACCTTGCAAAAATCTGGGCACCCCAAGACACTTGAGCTCTCAGACAACTTTAACCAGGGTCTCACACTTTAATTAGCTTGTTTGGACTATGGCTTGTTAATTGTTAGGAAAGGTCAGATGATGCAAATTTCAAAGCTTTATAAATACTTGTCCCAACAATCAGCAGCCTTGGGCTCCTCTAAACAGCTGACGAGCACTCTGTTTACAGGTCGCTGTTTCCTCAGTTTGCAGTGTAATTAGGAAATGGCAGTTAACAGGAACTATGGAGGTCGAGTTGAGCTCTGGAAGACCAAGAAAACTTTCCAGGCAAGCTGCTTGTAGGATTGCTAGAAAGGCAAATCAAATCCCTGTTTGACTGCAAAAGACCTGCAGGAAGATTTATCAGACTCTGGAGTGGGGGTGCACTGCTCTACTGTGCAAGGAACAAGGAAGAGTCATAAGAAGAAAACCTTTCCTGTGTCTTCACCACAAAATTCAGCCTCAGAAGTTTGCAGAGGAACATCTAAACAAGCCTGTGGACTGATGAAGTTAAAATAGAACTTTTTGGACGCAGTGAGCAAAAAGTAAGGTTGGAGAAAACAAATGCAGAATTTCATAAAAAGACCACCTGACCAGTTGTTAAACACCGAGGTGGATCGATCATGCTTTGGGTTTGTGTTGCAGTCAGTGGAGGGAAGAATGGATTCAATTAAATTCCAGCAACTTCTGGAGGCAAACATCACAGCATCTGTAAGAAATCTGAAGATGAGGAGAGGATGGCTTCTACAAAAGGACAATGATCCTAAATACACCTCCAAATCCACAATGGACAACCTCTAGAGCAAGCTGAGGGTTTTGCCATGGCCCTCACAGTCCCCTGACCTAAACATCATTAAAAATCTGTGGACAGACGTCAAAAGAGAAGTTCACATAAGACGGCTCAAGAATCTCAGAGCGCAAGAAGACTTTTGCAAAAAGAATGGGTGAAAATCCTCCAAACAAGAATTGAAAGACTCTCAAAAAGACTCTTAAAATGCCACAAGCTTGTGCTAATCATGTTAGCATGTTATATTTGTTTGGACAATGTGTTAAGTATAAGACAATTGTTATGTCAGTGAAACCTTTTTGGGTGAGTTTTGAATCCACTAAACTATACAGTACTTCACAGAAACACCGCCATGCAGGGTGCCCAAACTTTTGCTTCAGGCCCTATAAAAGGTTGAATTTAAAAAATGATCTTGTCTATTTGAAATCAGGTCATCTTCTTCTTACGTAACTACTCACATGGAATGAAATTTTGACCAGTGGTGCCCAAACTTTTGTGTGCCACTCTACGTGTTCCGACCTGATTTATTTCACGTTCAGCTTTTCTCTTGTGTAGTTATCTCCCATTTTTCGTATCCTTCCTTACAAAATGTACATCCACCCAGAGTGAGATAAGGATCCTGTTTCCCCAGGCGGCTCTCATAACACTGACTCCACACTGGGTCATACAGAAATTCTTACTCCCTTTCCAATCAGCGCTCCACTCTGACTTCACCATGGCAGCAGCTGTAATAACCGATGTCAGTTAATGGAGTAGGCCTATTTAGAGGGAAAATCGGCAGCAGATATGGGAGGAAGGAAACTGTTTGTCAGGAAAGCTCTCATTACTGCAGCACTGGAGGCAACACAATCCACTTTGTCACAGCAAACAGCAGCGTCTTGCAGTTTAAACTTGACCAGATCACATTTAATGTGGGTTTATTGTCAGATTTGATGATACGTTTATTTATGTCTGGAATATAATAGAACGTAAACCCGAGTGAAGAAAACAAAATAATTTTATTTCTCTTTCCAAAATATACAAACACACATATTATCTTTCAAACTGCCACATGATGTGCCAAATAACATTAACAATGACCAAACTACAGGAAAATATGACAAGAAAAGATAAAACTTTAGTCATAACATGAACAACGTACACAAACAAATCTATATTAACACCAGTGAGAAACTGAAGAGGAATAAATTCCAAGGCAAAGTACACGGTAAGAGTACAGAAATCTCTACAGTGTCAACACTGTAAACTACTGAAACAAGCGTTCATTCATAGGTAGCTGTGAGGAGTAACTTTGTGATGTCATACTTACACAAACAGGCTGACAAAGATCAGCATGTTTAAACCTGAAATAACGAATCCATGTGTAATTTTAATGTTTGAAATTATTTTAAAAGTTAGTCCTTTTATTTCTCTTAATGGAAAATTATTAACAAGCTTATTGCAGGAATTAACGAGATAATAATCTCATTAATTCTAATTTTTCTGAATTAACAACATTATTATCTCATTCATTTTAATTCTGAGATAGTAATCTCTTTGAATGCCTTACACATTCGTAGCAGTGACTGACGGCATCCAAGTAACCAAGTGTTGTGCTAAAATAAAAAAAATCAAGCTGTAAAACGGGATTCAAACACTCATTACAAACAGCCTGATTTTGTATGTATTCCTGATGCTGGTTACTGACTCAGTGTTCAGTACGTAGTATTTGTAATCCTGCAGTGGGACATTTCCTCGTCGTAGAAACCCAACCTGCTGCAGTCTGTAAATTCACTGTCTCAAGGCCTCTCCTCCGCTAGACGTAGTTGGACTTGGAGTGGGTGTTGGTGGCGAGGAGCTGGTTGGAGCTGATGGAGCCATTCGACTGAGACCGCGAGCATCTCCGACAGCTCAGAAAGGCACCGCCAGCCATAGTGAGGAGGCCACCAGCCCAGCTGACAAACACGGCCTTACCAAACTCAAAGCTGAGGAGGAAAACAGATATGTTTAGATGCACGTGTGTTTATCTATGTGTATCTGCATGTAAACATGTATGTATGCGCATATGTCAGTTTAGTTTTACAGTACCACTTTCAAATGAAAATAAAGCACTTAAGTGTGTGTGTGTGTGTGTGTGTGTGTGTGTGTGTGTACCTCTGCAGGCGATGGGATTCGTGGACGTAATGAACAATCATTTTGACGTACCAGGAGGTTATGATGAGGGTCAGTAAACCTGAACAAAAAAAAACACATCATATTGTTCATCACTGAAGTGCTCATTCAAATCCTAATATTTTTTTCTGACAACCTGTTCTTTTAGATATGTTTTCTGCTTTTGCATTTTGCTTACTATTTGTTTTAGGGACTGACTCTTGAATATGTTTAATGGTGAAAAAATGACTGCAGAAAGTACAAATGGAGGATAAAGAGAATTAGACTGACCTATAGGAGCTCTAACTCCGATGGGGCTGGTGATATTTCTGCAGAAATGTTAGTGCACTCTCTTGTGACTACTGATGTTTGTGGCATTTTGTTCTTGTTGTGCTTTGGTTTGGTCTTATTTCTATAGTTTAAAACAGCTCTTATGTTCTTTAAAAGTGCCATTAGAATTTTTTTTTAGGATGAAATCTTTTTCATGGTTGTATAAAAAATGGCATTCATGATTTAATAATTGCTTTTCTGTTCACATCTTTCTGCCCTGGGAGACAGATCACTCCTCAGGTTGCTCTTCCTGAGGTCTCTCACAGATTTCCACTCACTAAAGGTTTTTTGTTTTGGGAAGTTTTTCTGCTGTGAGGGTCAAAGGTCAGAGGGTGTAATATGTTGCAAAGCCCCCAGAGGCAAATTGTGATTTGTCATATTGGATTATATAAATAAAACTGAATTAAATCAAATGGTATAACTCAGGTTTTGTGTTGTATTTTTTTGTATTTTGAATACAAAAATAAAATTTAAAATGTGATCAGTGATGATGAACATTATGAAAACACTATACTTGACATATTATGTAGTGTGACTGCCTGTGAGAGCCCATCAGAGTTTGTTGCTGCTAAACACACCTGCAATCATGAACATGATTCCTCCGATCATAGCTGTCAAGGATTTGCTCTCAGGTTTGCCGTCCATGAAGCGGGTGCACTTCATTCCCACCGTGGAGACCAACAGTGCCACAGTGGAGAGGAAGATGCTGATCAGCATCACGGCCCTGGTGGCCTGGATCTCAGCTGGAGGAGCAGAAGTGGGAATGTTGGTACATATATACAGTAAGCCTCTCATTGATACAGTCTGTGATAGCTGGAGATGATCTTAGAGACTGAATATTACTCATATTACATCTATCTGTAACAAAATGTATGACAGTTGTGCAGTCTTGTTTTGGTTTACTCTTTAAGTTTCAACTTTGCACTTTGTCAACAGCAAATAAAGATTATAATTCTACAAAATATATGCAATAAAAAATAAACCCCTCTATGACCCTATATGAATATCAGATATGCCATAAAGTCAGATGAGGTCAATTCAGAGAGCTTACACAACAAAGACGCACTTCTGGCTAATTATAGTACATTATTATAAGTGGAAGATATCTCAGCAAGCAGCGTCTGGTTTTTGGAGGAGATGCAGATGCAAAAAAAACTTACTTGGCAGCTTCAGGAGGTACTGGTGAAATTCACAGGTTGTTCTCTCATTGCCACTGCAGCTCATCCACAAGCCCTCGTAGATGCGGTGCGACTTGCCCTGGTACTGCTTCTTCCATTCAACCATCATAGTTGCAGCAACAGTGGTGGCGAGACCGATCAGAGAGAGGAGGAACCCGAGGAGCTGCAGCCCAGAGCTGGCCATCGTATCCGGATAACAGCAGAGCGGGAAGACCGTAATCAGTTAAAAAAAAAAAAGTCCGAGTGCTTGGTCGGAAACTGAGCCAAAGAAAATCTGACAGCGAACAGAAGCAGCTGAAGTCGTATAAACTTAAAGTCGATCTCCTCTCAGGCGCCTCCTCGCAGCTCTAAGGACCGTTATACGAGCGCTCCTCTGCGCTCTCTATTTAAAGTCCAAGGCGCGTGACGCATGTGAGACCTCTACTCCACCTGCGGTGGATGATGGGATGCGATTTTCCTTAGAAGTCTTATCAGTCTTACCACTTGATACATGGCGGTAAATGCTGACTATTCTGAGAAGAAGGAAAAAATGAAAGTGAAGCTGGTGGAGAGGACCCCGAGGTCACACATGTGCCAAGAGTAACAGCCAAGACTTATTTCAGTTGAAGTCCTGGAAGTGAACACGGTATTGATGCAAGAGTTCCAGTGCCATCACACTGCCTTTAAATCCGTTATATAAATACAAAATCAAGAACTTCATCAGAACTTGTATAACAATATTTTGATGTATATGATATTTGATATTTATTTAGCGTGTAAAAAAAGGCATGACCATACAAACAAGCAGACAGACAGAAAGTAATATTTAAAAATAATGAAAAGAATGATCAAAAGCAATTAACAGTGTATATTTACCTTTATTTACACATCCGAAAAGCAGTGGGAGGAAGTATTTACTTATTAAATCCCACCCCTTCTCCATAGGTCACTGAGTACAATGAAACGGACATCTTCCTTATAGCCTATAGATAAAACTGTACCTAAGACTTTCCTAAATCTGCCATTGTTATCACCATTTAACTTTATCACACAAAAACGCCCATGCATATGTATATAATAGTAAGTACCAAATATCTATCTCACAAAAACCCATTTAAGTATATAATACAAATAACTAATTATCCGTGACTTACAAGTACATATATTCTACCAATTGTCTTTGCCTTATAATATATGTGTATTCATTGACTTGTCCTACTATCTCTTTATATCTAAATAAGTGAACATGTGACAGTAGTACACATAGTAGTAGTAGTAGTACATATACAAAGTATGAATATACGTTATTCTATCAATATATACTTGTGTTTACATATTAATACATTGTTAATTTCAGAAAAATAGTATTGTTGGGGCGTCGGTGGCTTAGTGGTAGAGCAGGCGCCCCATGTACAAGGCTGTTGCCGTAGCGGCCCTGGTTCGACTCCAGCCTGTGGCCCTTTGCTGCATGTCTCTCCCTCTCTCTGTCCCCCTTTCACACTAGTCTGTCCTATCAATTAAAGCCCCAAAAAAATCTTGAAAAAAGAAAAATAGTATTGGTAAATCTGTTTTATGGGGTGCTCAGAGCGTCAGTATGGTATACTTGATTCCTCTTAAAACAGATTTACCAGTACAGGAACACTAACCCCTATGAACAACTGGTGAATGTCAAACGCCTTCTTCAACCATGTGCTTCCTGACTACATTGTCTTTATACCTTATTTAAATTGGTGTGTGCTTGGACATTGCTTGAGCTCCACATTCAGACTGTTCCATAACTTAACTCCACATATTGGAATACAAACACTTCCTCTGGTTGTAGGCACAATAACAGTATGTAAATACAGTGCCCTCCAAAAGTATTGGAACAGTGAGTCCAATTCGTTTACTTTTGTTGTAGACTGAAAACATTTGGGTTTGACATCAAAAGATGAATATGAGACAAGAGATCAACATTTCAGCTTTTATTTCCAGGTATTTACATCTGCATCTGATACACAACTTAGAAGATAGCATTATTTGTAATGGAACACAAAATTTTTAGGTGAGCAAAAGTATTGGAACATATAAACTTAAAATAGATTAAAGTGAATGAGACTTAATATTTAGTTGCAAATCCTTTGCTTTCAATAACTGCATCAAGCCTGTGACCCATTGACATCACCAAACTTTTGCATTCTTCTTTTGTGATGCTTTTCTAGGCTTTCACCACAGCCTCTTTCAGCTGTTGTTTGTTTTGGGGGTTACTCCCTTCAGTCTCCTCTTCAGCAGGTAAAATGCATGCTCTATTGGGTTTAAGTCTGGAGACTGACTTGGCCAGTCTAAAACCTTCCACTTCTTTCCCCTGATGAACTCCTTTGTTGTTTTGGCAGTGTGTTTTGGGTCGTTATCTTGCTGCATGATGAAGGATCTCCCAATCAGTTTGGTTGCATCTTTCTTTAAATTAGCAGACAAAATGTTTCTGTAGACTTCTGAGTTCATTTTGCTGCTGCCATCATGTGTTACATCATCAGTGAAGATGAAAGAGTCCGTCCCAGAAGAAGCCATGCAAGCCCAAGCCATGACATTACCTCCAATGTGTTTCACTTTTTCCCAGAATTTTTGAGGCTCATCTCTGTACCTTTTGGTAAATTCCAGCCTGGCCTTCCTATTCTTCTTGCTAATGAGTGGTTTGCATCTTCTGGTGTAGCCTCTGTACCTTTGTTCATGAAGTCTTCTGCAAACAGTAGATTGTGATACCTTCACTCCTGCCCTCTGGAGGTTGTTGCTGATGTCACTAACAGTTGTTTTAGGGTCTTTCTTTACAGCTCTCACAATGTTTCTGTCATCAACTGCTGATGTTTTCCTTGGTCTACCTGTTCGACGTCTGTTGCTTAGTACACCAGTGGTTTCTTTCTTCTTCAGGACATTCCAAATGGTTGTACTGGCTATGGCCAATGTTTGTGCAATGGCTCTGATTGATTGTCCATCTTCTCTCAGATTCACAATTGCTTCTTTTTCACCCATAGACAGCTCTCTGGTTTTCATGTTGGTTCCACCTCTAAATACAGCCTGCACAGGCAAAACCTATCGTACCCAATCTGAAACTGAGCTCAGACATTCAGTGCTATTTATTGTTTGAATAATCAATGTAATTGGGAGACACCTGGGCAACAAAACACACCTGTCAGTCACATGTTCCAATACTTTTGCTCTCATGAAAAATGGGTGGGTTCAAACAAAAGGTGCTATCTTCTAAGTTGTGTATCAGATCCAGATGTAAATACCTGGAAATGAAAGCTGAAATGTTGATCTCTTGTCCCATATTCATCTTTTGATGTCAAACCCAAATATTTTCAGTCTACAACAAAAATAAAGGAATTGGCCTCACTGTTCCAATACTTTTGGAGGGCACTGTATGTGAGTTACATAGAAATCAACTAAGGTGATGATTGTACGCTTCCAATTAATTCCCATAAGCCACATGTCAAACTTGCCTCTATCAGTTAAAGACACTAGGCTTACTGCTGCCTATAGACAATAAATTAACCAGTCAATCAACAAACCAACCAACCAATCAACCAATCAATCATATTATTCATCACTTGAGATTATATAAAATACAACTGTAATCCTGTTAGTTTCATCAATTTGTGCACTGAAACAAACAACTGTTATAGTGAATATAGGATTATAAGATAGGTCTTCATTTAAGATCCTTGTGGTCTAAGGGCAGACGCTCCTCCTGAGTCTCTCAGTGCTGGTCTGGTGCACTGGGGCCCATGGGCTGGGTGGGGGGGCAGCTTATGAATTAATCTGATTGACACTTTGAAACTACACCTGTGTTTATAAAAAAAAAAAAAAAAACTCACAATAAATTAAAAATGTTGCCATTTGAGGGCTGTATGCCCTCAAAAATGCAAACCCATCTCCGTCATGATTGTGTTTTGTCTTTATTAGCAGAGCAAAAACTCTGAATAATATATATTATTCAGAGTTTTTATAGTGTACATAGAATAAGTATTTAATTTTGTAAATAAAAGCAAGTGGCTGGGATGGTGTACAGGAACATCTACACTGAGTATGGGCTGGAAGTCCCGAGGTCCCAATGGAAGACACCTCCTGAGGTGGTTGAGAATGACCGAGCTAAGATCCCATGGGACTTCCAGATCCAGAATGACAAACTGGTGATGGCTAACCAACCACACATCGTGTTGATCGACAAACAACAGAAGAGGTGATCGATGTAGCAATCCCGAGTGACAGCAACATCAGGAAGAAGGAACACGAGAAGCTTGAGAAATACCACGGGCTGAAAGAAGAGCTAGAAAAGTTGTTGGGAGTAAAGGCAAAAATCAGAGCACTCGGGGCTGTGACCCCCAAACGGGGAGAGTGGCTCCAGCAGATTCAGGTACATCTGAGGTCTCTGTCCAGAAGAGTGCAATCCCAGGAACAGCTAAGATACTGTGCAGAACCCTCAAACTCCCGAACCTCTGGTAGAGGATCTGAGCTTGAGGAAGACACACCACCAGCCCCATGGGGAGGGTGGGAGAGGGATTTTATAAACATATAATACACACACGATTGTTGGGTAACATGTACAGTATGTGGATGTTACCTAATGTCCAGTGTCTACTTGGTCATGTGACAAGACGATATGATACAGTAGCTAGTACGAGCGCAAAATCTGTCAAGACTGACGAGCTGAGCATGTCGTTTGCAAGTCACAGGAGGAAGAAGTAGCAGAGGTCCCTAAATTAGATTCCTGTAGAGTGCACTGGGGCCTGTTTTTAACTGCCTTACGCCACTGGCTGTGTCAGCACTAGAGGATGGTCTAGTATCACAGATCCATCTTTCTGCTATAGGGGAAAAAAAAACACGCTGTCCTGTTTTTCTTCCTTTAAACCAATCACAGTTGTCTTGGGTGGCACAAAGGATGCCGTGACGGAGCTCTTGCAAAATAGTGCTGGGGGGGGGGGGGGTTCCCATAGCAAAATGGGATTTTGAAAATGGTAACACACTGATAACAGAAGGAAGGTATAACGTGGCAGGCTTATAGCCACAATCTACATCCAGTGAGTCACTACCGGTGGTTTCTTCCTGACCTCAACAGAAAGAAAAGGCTGTTATTCGTGTGTTTGGGATCCTTAATGATTCTCTTGGCCTAATTTTTGCAGCGCCTGGAGTAAACATCCTTTAGGCAGGGTAGAGCGGTGCCCATTGTATGCTCAGATGAATGAACCACTCTTTGCGGGGCCTTGTAGTCCTGATCGCTGCTGTTTCCGTACCAAGCTCTGATTTTCCTCATCAGGATGCTCTCAATGGTGCAAGAGTACAAATTACTTAAGTTATGACGGGATATCCATAATTTTCTCAAGCGTCCAAGATTGAACAGTCTCAGCTGTGCATTTTTTCACCGAGTCAGTAAGCAGCGCCCAGGTCAGGCCCTCAATGATGTGGACACCAAGGTACTTCAAGTACCCTCTCCACCAAGGACCCAGTGATATAAGCAGGGTGTAGTTCCTTCCCTGCTTCTTCCCAAAGTTCACCATCATCTCCGTAGTTTTGCTGGCATTCAGGAGTAGGTTATTGTCCTGACACCGGTGGGTCAGGTTCTCTACTTTCCTCAGGTAGGCCTTTTCTTTGTTATCTGTGATCAGGCCCACGAAGGCTGTGTCGTCAGCAAACTTGATGACGGTTTTGGAGTACAATGAAATGTTAATCCGAGCATTGTGTTACAACTGAGGGAAGGATATTTCCCAAACAATATGCCCTTGTTGTTGGACATGGGTTGGTGATGATGGGCTGGCATAAATCCATGGATTACGTTTTGGAAGTCTGGATTGCAAGGCTAGTGTGCAAAGTATACAATATGTTATGTAAAATCACTGTAGGATAGAGCTTGATGCAACAAGTATTATACATTTAGATTAAAGTGCAAGTTCAGCAAAAAACGAGGAACTCACCGACAAAAACATCAGTAGAAGAGAAGGTCTTTCATCCAAACAAGTGATGGTTAAAATGCTCAATTGTCATTCCTTTCCTCAGCTAATTACAGAAAGCAAGCCTGTGTTTACGTGAAAAAACAGGCTTCATTTTGCCCAGACAATTACCAAATGATTTGCCCATATTTGGTGAAGGGGATGCCAGTTTGTAAACACTCTGCATTCGTCTGTCAGATCGGATCAGTGTCCACCCTTTCCTGCAATAAGCCTCCATCAAAATATTATGCAGCAATTAAAGTCACAGCTCCCATCTGAATAAGCCTGAAGCAAGTCATTATGTATCCCTCCCATACAGAAACTTAGTTTATTTATTTTATTTTTTCACAGCCATTGTTTAATATCACTTTGAAGGTCTGCTAGGGTCAACATTTATTTCCATGGAATTCCTGCTGTATGTGTGCAGAGTGCATTGCACTACCAGATGGTGAATGACAATATCAGGAAAAGTGTACCACTTTCCCTGCGATTCTCTTGAGTAAAAGAATCCATCAACAGTTTAAATGACTAAAATGCAACATTAAAAGAGCAATCAAACCACGTGGCCTCCATCTGAATAGAAACAGGCTTCCTTTCCTTTGCTTTATGCTCAGTGCCAGAGGCCTGTGTCTGCCAACTAGGAGAAAAGATATGTCATTTTTCATACCAGGAGTCTGCTCCCATGTAAACAACATGGTGTTTCTAAATCGTCAGTAGCTCCCCTATCCGTGGAATCACTGACTCACACCCCAGGAGGATTTCTTGAGAACAGTATAGCAAGTTGCTGGTGTTTCCGATGTGTGTAACAGGTGTTGATGAAAGTTTAAAAGGGAAGTTAACTCATCACTATTTAACAGTAAAGGGGCAAAAATGTTGAAAGTCATGATTTATATTTATAGTTTATCTGAGATCACTTTACTGCCAAGTTAAGCAAGCTGACCAATTATATGCTGCACGGGGCGAATGTGATGCCAGTACAACACACCAAGTAACTGTAACTGACTGCTGGGCTACTTGTATTTCACTCTTTTAACTCATACTGTGATGGACTCTATGTGTAGGCTCACTAGATTAATTGATGTTTTGTACTTCAAATGGTGGCCTTGAAGGGTGACCGAAATTCTCCTTTGACAAGGCTCAATAATCCACGTGATTCACATTCAAAGCACTTCTAAAACAAATATTAAAATTCTTGTAAGTGTTTTTCTGGGCCAGAGGGACTTTGCAGCATCTGCCTTATGGCAGTAACTGGAAGGAGTGGTGACGAGGGTGAGCAGGGTCCTCAGCGATCAGGGTGGCTTTCCTGATCACTGAGCAGTGACACAGTTCACATAGAGGAGTTTGGGGTGAGCCTATTATTTTGCTTTATTTAGTACAGATTTTTTGCAATAGCGTTGTATGAGTTACTTATCCATAATCAGTGTATTACATACAGTAGATGACGGCCAGCACGCACACAGTTTGGTGCTATGCAATTCCAGGCTCTAGAACTCCCTATATCCACACATTTCAGTTGAACACTTACGCCCTGCTAACTGCCCAACTGGCAGCATTCCATCCCGTTTGTTTAAAGAGGTTTTCAGTTCAGTTGAGTCTTTTATTTTAAAACTTATAAATATGTGTCTCAGTTCTGGATGTGTTCGATCCTCCTTTAAACATGCCACGGTGCAGCCTCTTTTGAAAAAGAAACATTTGGATCCCTCTGTATTGGCTAATTTCAGGCCAATTTCCAAACTTCCTTTTATTTCCAAGGTTTTAGAGAAAGTCGTTTTCAACCAACTCCAAGAATTTTTAAAAGGGGCCAACGTTTGTGAACGGTTTCAGTCTGGTTTTAAGCCTCTACACAGCACGGAAACTGCTCTTTAAAAGTTTTTTATGATCTTTTGTTAAACCTAGATTCTGGTAACTGTGCCATTTTAATTCTTCTTGACCTGAGAGCAGCGTTTGACACAGTGGATCACACAATTCTCCTGTCGCGCCTAGAGCATTGTGTAGGTATAAAAGGTACTGTTTTAAGTTGGTTTAAATCGTACCTCTCGGACAGATCCTTTTCTTTTCTTATGGGGCAGTTTTCCTTCTCAGTGGCCCCTCTGACCTGCAAGGTCCCCCAGGGGTCAGTTCTGGGCCCCCTATTGTTCTCCCTTTATATGCTACCCCTGGGGTCGATATTTAGGAAGCATGGTATTCCCTTTCACTGCTTTGCCGTTAAAGATTCCTTCCAAAGATTCCCTTCAGGCCGTGCTAAACTGCGTAAGTGACATTAAAACATGGATGGACTTAAACTTCCTAAAATTAAATGAAAACAAAACAGAGATAGTCCTGTTCGGTCGCCCTGATCTGGTTCAGGCCCTTGCCAGCTCCCTGGGCCCACTAGCACCTTACATGAGATCCCACGCTAGGAATCTTGGTGTGATTATTGATGGTGCTTTTAAGCTAGACAAACAGGTCAGCTCAGTGGTCAAGTCTAGCTTTTCTCAGCTGAGGCTTCTAGCCAAAGTTTAACCCTATCTAAGCCAGAAAGACCTAGAAAAAGTTATCTATGCTTTTATTACCTCTCGCTTAGATTATTGCAACTTCCTGTACGTCGGCATTGAGCAATCAGAGCTTAACCGACTGCAGCTTGTTCAAAATGCAGCAGCACGTCTCCTAACTGGGGCAAAGAAACGCGTATATAGCATATAGCATATAACTCCGGTGCTCTCTTCACTTCACTGGCTTCCAGTTAGGTACAGGATTGATTTTAAGATTCTTTTATTTGTTTTTAAGTCTCTGAATGGGCTGGCTCCAGAATACCTTGCTGACCTTATTAAGTTGCATCAGCCCTCCAGAGCCCTCAGATCGGCGAATCAGATGGTCTTGGATGTTCCTCGATCACTCTTAAAAACTAGAGGAGATCGAGCCTTTGCAGTCACGGCTCCCACTCTGTGGAACGCATTATAATTGGCTGTGCGTACTGTGAATAGCCTCTCAAATTTTACATCACTGCTTAAGACTCACTTGTTCACCTTGGCCTTTGGTTGAGTACAGTCACCTCTATTGGGTCTTTTACCTTTGTTATATTTCACTGTATAAATGTTTTTTGTGTGTTGTTTTTGCTTATTTTAACTGTAAAGCACTTTGGTTGGCTGTTGGGTGTTTTAAAGGTGCTATATAAATAAAGCTGACATTGACACTGACATTGACATTTGAGAATCCAACAGCATAACGTCCTTCAAATCCAATCTCAAAACCCACCTGTTCAAACTGGCCTATGTATTTTACTGTACATTGACATTCCACGTCCAGACACAACGTGCAAGGTACCCTGGGTGTGTTGGTTGTTAACGATCTTGGACTCTGTGTCAAGTTCTGCCTGTTACATGCATTGTCTTCTTTCAAAATACTCTTCTGTTTTCAAAGGAAACTTACCGTTTACATACAGTCTCTTTCAAACTAACAATGCAAATTGCTGTTTTTTCCTCCAACAACAAACGCATATGGTTAGGTTTTGGAAAAAAGAACAGGGTTTGGCTTTATGATCATGTTTGTTGGACCCATCCACCACATTTTTTCATCACTTTTTCGTCAATGTCTGACTCCGCGAGTCAATGCCCATGCGCCAGATTTCGATGACTTTGGAGTGAGAGTGGATTGGGATATAACTGCTTCATTCCCTATCAGAAAGGGCTGTTTAAAGGCAACGTAAAGCAGTGAAAATATTCTGAATATATCATACACTTCAACTGATAGTGATTATTTTCGGTGGACCTTTTTTGGCGGCTCAAATATGTTTTGCTGCTGACCCCGACCACAGCAGTACATTGCTCAGCTTTTGTGGCAGTACTCCTGGCCTCCTCTCCAAACTGGGGATGTGCCGACTGCCATCAACTGTAGGTAATACAATCATTATGGATAAATACGTCATACAAGCCCACTTAAAAACAATCCGAACTATTCCTTTAATTTATATATTTCTCTTGTGACACTTTGTTTTCTTCCTGGCATGGCCCTTCTGTGTGGAGTTTGCACAGTCTCCCCGTGTCAGTGTGGGTTTTCTGCATGTTTTAGCTTCCTCCCACAGTCCAAAACATGCAGGTTAGATTAACTAATGACCCCTAGGTGTGAATGTGAGTGTGAATGGTTGTGTGTCTTGTCAGCCCTGTGATAGTCTGTCAACCTGTCCAGGGTGTACCCTACTTCTTGCCCAGTGTGAGCTGGGATTGGTATCTGCGACCCTGGACAGGATAAAGGGTTAAATTATTGGATGGACTGGGAAGAATCTTTTATATTGTAAGTAAGTAAGTAAATTTATTTATATAGCACTTCTCACAGAGAGGACTCACAAAGTGCTTCACAAGATAAAATACAAAAAAATACAATAACAGAAACAATGCAAAATACACAAAAACAAATAAAAAGTAAAGTGCAGCGAAATACAGAGATGATACAATGCTCAATTAATGGAACGCAAGCCTAAACAGATGTGTTTTTAACTGCTTTTTAAAAATGTCCATGGAAGAGGCCGCTCTCAGCTCATATTGCCACTGGCCTAACTCTGTATTAGTATTTTCAGTTTTAATCCCTGGCATTGAACCTGCTGGCTTTTCACATTTGCTTCCAGTAAAAACGTTGAGGCCGATTCCTGTCTTCAAACTTTACTAGAATGCTTCAGTGCATCTGTACCTGTACCCCTCTGATTCATGTAATTTTAGTCATTAAAACAACGTCATTTCACCACAAAAATAATTTGGTTATATAACGTCTTATGTTGAAATGGTTAGTGTAACTGATCTGCTGATGTTGCATGTTATTCTAAAGGCACTTGTAAAGTGTAAAATTCTAAAAGACAGGGCCAGTTGATAACCAGCCTTGTGGGAACACTCTTCTTCATGAAGCTGAATAAATCAAACTGACTATTTTGGACTTTGTGATATAGGCACAAGGATGTCATCTCAAACCACTGCAAACATATGTTTGTTCCTGATATGATGTACGAACAATACTTTGAATCATCTTGATAGATGTGGCTGTGAATCATCTTGAACCATCATGTTGTGGGCATTATGTGTTTTGTAATTTGCAACTAAAATTAAATTTGGCCCCTACACTT
The DNA here is from genome assembly GCF_041903045.1 of Epinephelus lanceolatus. Lineage (NCBI taxonomy): Eukaryota > Metazoa > Chordata > Actinopteri > Perciformes > Serranidae > Epinephelus > Epinephelus lanceolatus. The sequence goes on from NC_135739.1 coordinate 20,607,806, forward strand.
CCCTTTTAGCTGCCAAAAAAAGCTGTTTCCTATTTTGCTCAGAACAGAAATGCTGTCATTTAAAAAGGGGAAGAGGCCACAGATTGTGTGTGAATGTATAAATAAATCTGTAATATCAAGTATGACACTTTTTATGACGTGGGTCAAAACAGGGGAGGGGTCACTGTGTGTGTCAACTCAGATTAAGGACTAGGTGGTTGGCATGACTGACGCTCGATCAGCGGATACACCCACTCCTTATAGTGGAGTCAGAGTCTGTATGCCTGAGATGAAGACATTTTGGAAAGAATCCAATGTGACACACACACAGCAAGGACCACAGATACTAATTATAGGTGTCACAACCCACTTCTTACAGCAAATCAAACATGCCAGTAAAATGTTGGACATTAAAGATAAAAACATGGATGATCGTTAACCAGTTAACAGGGAACATGTTAGTAGTATGATTTAAAAGTGACTAAGTCTTATCAAATTCTTATCTACAGCTGTAAACACACTGAATCCATATTACAGTTGGGTACAGTTGGGACAAAGACAAACTGTTGGGTTACAATTACTGGATTGCCATGAAATTATGTACAGACATTTATCAGTCACCAATGGATGACCCTTTGTAACTCTGGTGAGTCCTTGATGGTCCATCTAGCAGCTTCATGTGGTCAAAAATGTTATTTGTTTAATATTTTGGATTGTGGCTAAATATCAGCAAAACTACTGACACTCCCCTCAGCCTCAGCTGTGTTGCGTGTTAAGCGCTAATTAGCAAATGTTAGCATGCTAACACCCCAAACTAAGATAGCGATCATGGTAAACATTGCTCCTGCTTAGCATCAGCACGTTAGCATAGTCATGATGAGCATGTTAGCATGCCGATGTTAGCATGCCGATGTTAGCATTTAGCTCACTAAGTCACTCAGTCTAGCATGTAGACTCTACCCTAGTTGGAGTCATCCCTATGTTCCCAAGGGCCCAATCTAGCCTCATGTTGAGTTTTGAGCATGTGTCTCTTGGTATAAACCAGGGTTGTCAAACTCATTTTAGTTCATGGGCCACAAACAGCCAATTTGATGTCAGATGGGCACACCCCCATTTATATGACAGTTCTTGTGCCCTGTACTCTAATAAAATTATAGCAGTACAGTAGGTACTAGCTAGCTACAGCAGTAGGCTACTAGCTAGCTGCAATGTACTGGTGACTCTGCTACCCTCTATTGTGCGAGCGATGTATTGCATTTCAACTGTCGCCCGCGTTGCTTTGTTCAATGTGTTGACTATGAAATGAAGTGTGCTGCTCGCGTCGCTTGCGATGCTTGCTCATGTTGCTTGCATCGACTATGAAACGGCCTTTAGTCTAGTCATCTAGTGCAGTGGTTCCCAACTGGTGGGTCGCAGTCCAAAAGTGGTTCTTGGCTCCATTCTGAATGGACCGCAAGTGACTTGCAAACGTATCAAGTTTGGAAAAAACACACTTAAGTTTTTTTAATGAATTTCCAGCAAAGAGCTTGTATTTTGAAGTGCTATTTCCTGCTGTATAGTGAATGACGGACAGCTACTTGATAGAGACAGCAAACTAGCTTGATGACATGGCTAAACACAAGTATGACGCTGAATAAATTTAACTATGTGGACCTCGAACTAATGACTAAGGCGAAATCTGGACCCCAAATCTGGACCAGTTGGGAACCACTGATCTAGTGGGCAGGATTAGACCATTTGGTGGGTTGGTTCTGGGCCATGGGCTGTATGTTTGACACCCGTGGTATAAACCATCATTGTGAGAGAGATTTACATTTTAAATGCAGTCTGAATGGTTGAAATCAATTCAGCCATTGTGTAGATATCGATGTCCGTGAATACTGTCTTACCACAAATTTGAAGGTGTAGGTTTCAGAGCTATAACATCAGCAGACTATGAGCTGTATGTGGGTCATTTCTATATACATTTGACTGGTGGGTCGCAGTCCAAAGGTGGGTGCTGGTTCCTTTCTGAATGGCTCACAAGTGACTTGAAAATGTGTCTACTATGTAAAAGTCATTCTTTATTTTATAAGTATGGCAGATTTCCGGCACAGAGCTGCATTGCTTAAGTGCTGTCTCCTGCTGTAGAGTGAGTGACTAACAGACAGCTGCTTAACAGACAGCAAACTAGTTCGACGACATGGCCAAACACAAGCATGACGCTGAATGTATTAAACTGTGTGGACCCTGACCTAACGGCGAAGGAGAAATCTGGACCTCACTTGAGAGCCACTGTTCTCATGTGTTATAGGACAATATTGACCTTGGGAACATGGGACCCCTGGGAGCAGAGGAATTATGCTTGACTCGCCAAATGGGTAGAGGAAGATGTTATGCAATGCAAAGAGCTAAGATGACATAATCAAATTTTAACACTTACATTTTTATGAAAATGAAAATTGACTCTTTATTGCTGAGGGAAAATGAGGATTTTATTACACAGCCAAAACATTCCCTGAGTTGACCCCCCAAACAAAGAAAGAGGCAGTTATTCCAGTCTTTATCAAAAATCAGCAGGCTGAGATAGTTTCCGCTAACAAGCAAATGTCTGGGTGTTTATGTGGATATGAAATATGGAATGGCCAGAAAGTGTAAATGTGGTAGTTAAAAAGGCACAGCAGGTTGTTTTTCTCAGGAAACTTTAGTCCTTTGAGATCAGTTGTAAACTCTTAACTGTTTTCTATTAAAGCTTTGTGGCCAGTGCCTTGTTTTATGCTGTGGTACTACAGTATGTCGGGGTAACAGCATTGCTTTCGATAAAACGGGAGCAAGATTGTGAAGCTGCAGATGCAACGCAAAATATTTTAGGCTATGTAGTTTCTTTTTTTAATGCACTGAGCTGTGAAACGTTTTGACATCTTTGTGTATATCTTTCATCGTGTGTGATTCTCTGTCATCTGCATGATTTGCTGTTTAAGTGACCGAACCAGTTTCCCCTCTTAAATGATCTATCTTCTATCACACCTATCAGCCTTAACAGGAAGTAAAGATCCCAAAGAAAACACAAACTCAAAGCTGACCTTTTTGGAACTGGAGCATGACTTAATACACATCAATTCAAAACTTTCAGTTTAGGGTGGTGTGCTTGAGTGAACCAGTAAAACAGTTGTGATACAGCAGGCCAAGAGATATGGATTGACTACAATGCATTACATATCAGCGACTGATCCCTTTGGAAGAGGTCGGTGCGTACAGTGAAATACAAACGGTTTCATTTTGTGTGACACAGTTCATCACCTCCTGTCTGGTTTACCGTAAATGTAGGGTGTCATCATAGTTCACGATATAAATGCCTTTCCCCCTTACAGTGGAAAAGGATGGAAGTTACGTCCTTTGACTGTGTGACTTCTCTGGACTTCTGTGACCAGCGGTCCAACATGGCTTCCTGAAAGTGTCGCCTAATGCACTCTGTCATTGCACAAAAGGAGGAAGCAGACATTGGGCAGGAGTTGCAGTGTAATCTCGGTTCTGGGAATAGCAGCAAGCCTTGGAGCTAATTGCACCAAAATATTTATTCAGTAGAGTTGCTAAGTAGAGAGAATGAAACGAAAGTAGGTTAAAGACACGTGCCTTCCTATGTTTAAATGTCCAAAAGATGTGACTAAAGGATGTGACTAAAGAACACAGTTTCTCAAAGGGGAGAGCAGCCAGCCCCTAATGATAACAACATTACAAGTATGTCAACAAGTTCCCCAAACCCTGTGAGCAAAGCCCATACACAGTTTCACAACCTGCAAAGTGCTGATAAAGACGTATCTTATCAATCACACACTTATTAATGACCACATGGCCGAGGCTGGTGGGAGTTTGCTTTCAGTACAGCAGATTGAAAAAACTCAACACAGCAGTTATTACATCAAATAGAGACAAAAATCAGCACTTGAAAATTATGTGAGGTGAATGCCATCTAGTGGCTGCTCTGAGCAAGACAACATCAAAGAGCAGGTGTCACTGAGGACACGCTGAGACACCTGTTACACTTCCTGTTCCTGACTTCACCGGCACTGTCGCAGCAGTTTATAGTTGTGATCTCAGTCATTTCTTCACATCTACAATATTTATTGCACAAATCACACATGCATGTAGTATATATGGCACATTTACAATACTTACAGTCAGGTCCATAATTATTTGGACAATGATACAGTTGTCGTCATTTTGGCTCTGTACACCACCACAATGGGTTTTAAATGAAACAATGAATACCTGCTTAAAGTGCAGACTCTCAGCTTTCATTTAAGGCTTTTTTCAAAAATGTAGTATGAACCATGTAGGAATGACAACCATTTCTTCACACAGTCCCCCAACTTTAAGGGCTCATAAGTATTTGGACAAACTAACATAATCATCAATTAAACAGTCAGTTTTAATACTTGGTTGCAAATCCTTTACAGTCAATGACTGCCTGAAGTGTTAGACACATAGGCATCATCAGATGCTGGGTTTCTTCCCTGGTGATGCTCTGCCAGCCCTTTACTGCAGCCATCTGCACTTCCTGCTTGTGTTTTGGGTGTTTTGCCCTCAGTTTTGGCTTCAGCAAGAGAAACGCATGCTCAGTTGGATTCAGGTCAGATGATATGACTTGGCCATTGCAGAACATTCCACTTCTTTGCCTTAAAAATGTCTTTGGTTGCTTTTGCAATATGCTTCAGGTCATTGTCCATCTGCACTGTGAAGCATCGTCCAATGAGTTTTGAAGCATTTAGTTGAATCTGAGCAGATAATGTAGCCCCAAACACTTCAGCTTTCATCCTGCTGCTCTTGTAAGCAAGACAAGACTTCACTAGAATAAATACAGAGGGTTTATCACAAGATGCAAACCATTGGTTAGCCTTAAAAATGGAAGGCCAGATTAGAGTTTGTCAAAAACCATCTAAAAAGCCTGTACAGTTGTGGAACAGCATACTATGGACAGATAAAACAAAGATCAACTACCAGAATGATGGGAAGACAAGAGAAGGAAGAAGGGAAGGAACTGCTCATGATCCAAAGCACACCACCTCATCAGTGAAGCATGGTGGAGGTACTGTTATGTCATGGCCATGTATGGCTGCCAGTGGAACTGGTTCTCTTGTATTTATTGATGATGTGACTGCTGACAAGAGCAGCAGGATGAAAGCTGAAGTGTTTGGGGCACCATTATCTGCTCAGATTCAACTAAATGCTTCAAAATTCATTGGACGATGCTTCACAGTGCAGATGGACAATGACCTGAAGCATACTGCAAAAGCAACCAAAGACATTTTTAAGGCAAAGAAGTGGAATGTTCTGCAACGGCCAAGTCATATCATCTGACCTGAATCCAATTGAGCATGCGTTTCTCTTGCTGAAGCCAAAACTGAGGGCAAAACACCCAAAACACAAACAGGAAGTGCAGACGGCTGCAGTAAAGGGCTGGCAGAGCATCACCAGGGAAGAAACCCAGCATCTGATGATGCCTATGTGTCCAACACTTCAGGCAGTCATTGACTGTAAAGGATTTGCAACCAAGTATTAAAACTGACTGTTTAATTGATGATTATGTTAGTTTGTCCAAATACTTATGAGCCCTTAAAGTTGGGGGACTGTGTGAAGAAATGGTTGTCATTCCTACACGGTTCATACTACATTTTTGAAAAAAGCCTTAAATGAAAGCTGAGAGTCTGCACTTTAAGCAGGTATTCATTGTTTCATTTAAAACCCATTGTGGTGGTGTACAGAGCCAAAATGACGACAACTGTATCATTGTCCAAATAATTATGGACCTGACTGTATACTGTACTACTAAACTGTTTTACAGACATAAAAGTCAAGTTATCAATGTGTAGGCAAGTGACTCAAACAAGAAGAGTTAGAAAGGCTTTAACTTAACTGAAACTGGCATTCTTACTTAGTTCTTTAAATACTGTAGGTGTAAGGTACATATAAGACTCAATGGTCAGTTGGCTTCTGGGAGGACTGACTGCTAGTAAGGCTTTCCAAAACTGGATTTTATCATCTTATGAACACTGCCAGAGTGCGACTGTTTCTCTCCCACGCCGACACAGAGACAATGACGCATGCTTTTATCACCTGCAGAATTGATCACTGTGATGCTCTACTGTCTGATCTTCCTCAGAAAAACATTTCTCAGTTACAGTTATTACAAAACTCAGCTGCACGTGTGCTGACGAGGACCAGAAAGAGAGCACACATTACACCAATTTTAAAGTCTCCAGCTTCCTGTGTGCTTCAGAATTTATTTTTAGATGCTTTTATTGGCTTATAAAGCTCTTAATGGTATTTATCAGATTTGCTTTTATTGTATGAATCCTCTGGAACCCTCATGTCCTTTGGTGGTGGCCATTTAATCACCCCCAAAGTTAGAGCAAAAACCCACAGTGAGGCATCATCTCAAAACTATTGTCTATGTCTGTGGAGCAGATTGTTTTTGTATGAAAAGTACTGTATAAATAAAGTTTGATTGATTGATTGAATAACATTATTGATGTCTACAATCCATTCTATGTTTCAGTGGCAAAGCTCAGGTACTGTGTAACTCATAAATATGCTTTTCCTGCAAAATCACACTGTCTGCTGTGAGGACGGTCTGTAAGAGTGCATCTAGTTTGTACACATACAACAAGGCAAGTGGAGTTAGTGTGGTTCTGAGATCCTGTAAGTAGTTTTGTTTAATATTTACTGTGTAGAATAAGTTGTTAATCTAGCCAGAGAATACTAGCCATTGTCTGAAGTTGGCCGTGTCACTTTGTCTCTGATTTGTCCATGTGTCATTGACATTTTCTTCCTTTTACTTTGACATTTACTTTGTCTATTTTTAAGGCTTGTTGGTGGAGATTTCTTTCACTCAGTGCAGGCGTTCATAAACTGTGTTCTGAAACAACAAAACAGACAAAAAACTCACCACAGAGAAGGCAGTCTTCTTAGTGCCTTTTAAGGCAGAAGAAACATGATGAGAGGTGCGTGGAAAGCATCTAAAATCATGCTTAATTTTGACAAAGAGAGAGGTTAATGCAACATGTAAAATCAAAGATGGTGCAGGTTTTCTTTTCCCCCCACCTGGAGTGCAGCTCCGCAGCAGTATAGCGCCAAGGCCTGCTCCTAGTGGAGGGAAGACGCATTAAAGAGACTGTTGCTGCAATGGAGCTGGACTCCTTTGGGTCCCCTGAGGTCATGGAAGCAACACTCAGAATGTTAAGACTCTCTTTAGCAGAAGCAATAAATGCTGCAGTCCTCATAATGCACTGGTGCTATTTAAATTAAGCACATGAAGCTGCTCAGCAAGAATCCAGAACATGTCTATTGTTAAGTTATTCAGGAGCTTTACCAGGCGGACGCATCCCAACAGGCCTTTTTCACAGCAGACATTTTGACTTGTCATAGCAGGAGGAGCACAGGTGCTACTATTAACATTAACAGTTCTCTATTCAAGTGCCTCAGTAGGTTGTGACAACACCAGGACCCTGAAACTGAAGCATGTGAACAGAATTAAGCCATCAGAGTTGAATTAATTACACCTGCTTTTACTACTGTGACCACATCAAAATGGTTTCAGTGAAAAGGCCATTCACTAGCACACTTGTGTCAATAAGCTAAATGACTGAAAGCAAACTGTCCCTAAGATGTCTGAGATGTCAGTTGTGCACCTTTATCAGGATTAAAATTATACACTGTAATTAAGAGTCAGCGCCTAATCTTACAAATAAACAATACGTTTTATAGTTTTTCTCATATCCAATCTTTTTAGGTTTTTATTTGGCCTTTTGCTTTTAACTGCAACTGTATATCAGTGGATCAGTATCCCCAAATAAATTCAGTAGTGGTGTGTCCCTTTGCGCAAGATAAAACAAAGCACCTGAGGATTGCCTTGGCATGCATACAAGGGTGACTCCCTGCAAAGATGGGCCTTGGTGCTGCTCCAAACCAGTCCGATGTCATTCCTGCATCAGGCACAGCACGGAGCGCCTCAGGCCCAACGGCCTGTTTAATTTTTACACCTCACGATGGGAATGTTTGCTTTTGTCCACATGCCAGCACTCAGGAGCCGTCACCTCCTGCAGCTCAGTTTTAACCTTTAAAGCATGACAGACACTCCTTAAGGTCCGTGAGAGCGTCATTTTTCAATTGATTACATTTGTATGAGAAGATTTGAGCCAGGTTAAATTTAAAAAGTGGAAACATGAGAGCAGACATTAAGCATATGACCACAATTGTCATACGTGAACTGGTCCCTGCCTGATTTTAAAGCTCTCATAAGTACAAGGGTGGATGAGTCGGTTGGGTCTTGTCATTGTGCGCAGGTGTTCAAATATTTCTACCTGTTACTGTAAATCTTTTCTATTTTTATCCTGTGGTTGTTTGGCTGTATCGTTCTGTGTGCTGCTGTCTTGGCCAGGTCTCCCTAGTAAAAGAGATTGTTGATGTTAACAGGACTTACCTGGTTAAATATGGGTTCAATAAAATAAAAATATCACCTCTGACAAGTGTTGTGGAGTAACTAGTTACATATTACTGAGAAAAATATGTAATTAAATTACAGCTACTACTAAAATCTGCTGGTTATTACAAAGGGGTTACCTCTGAATATATTCTTTATGGTAAAAAGTTTATATGCAAAATTAAACATTTATTTTGTTGCAGTGCACCTTTTCACCGTAGTGTATTTCTGCATTTTTCAGCTTTGTTGAAGAGTTTCAAACATTGAAAAGTAATCCGATGTATTAAGTTACATTATTTTGATGAAGTAATTTAAAGTAGTTGCATTACATATTACATTTTTAACAGCGTACTGAGTAATCTGTAACCTAACACTGCCTCTGACATTAGTCTGATATTATAGGGCATATTAAGTGTTGTGCATTTACTGAATGTATTGTGTACAGACTGGTGTTAGACTATGGGCTCTTTTCTGTGAATGCAAAGTGGATAGATGTATTAATATATGGAAACATAGTGTGTGGCTGAAGGTGTGGCACCACAGACAGCTCTGCTGATGCAATCCTGTTTGTGAAGCATTTGCAGTGCACAAAGTGCTCGGATTAAAAAAGAAAAACCGGAAATGTAGTGTTTAAATAACTTAGTTTAATTCTCTTTTTCCCTTTAATTTACATTTTAATCTGTAGCTGGCTGTAATGATCCCCTCCCAATGGAAAAAAAAGATCAGAGTTAGAGTTTGGCTGTGCTCTGTTGAGGGTTGGATCAGTTGAACGCCTGACAAAAAAGCTCTCTGACTACCTCCACCGGTTTTTCCTGAAGATGCGCCCCAGGCTTCATCAGGCTGAGAGAGAAAGAGACACACACACACACACACACAGAAAGGGGGAGAGGCATTGCATTAAAATGACTGGCACTTTTTCCTTTACAGATCTCCTATCAAAGAGTGGAGGGAGCACATGTTTTATTTCCTCTCTCTGTGAGCTGGATAGACAGAAACCTGCAGACCTGCAGTATGTAGTGTGTAGGTAGTCCCCCACCTCCTCCTCCTCCTCCTCCTCCTCTCTCTGTCTCTGTAATAAGTGGGTGTGTCTTCGTGTCTCAACACGGCGTGCAGCAGTTGACAGACAGCAGCACTCACCCTCTTACCTGCCAGGTGAGACACAGGAGAAAAAAACACTCAGTCCTCAGAGATCATTTCACTCCCTCGGTGAATACAGCAGCTCCTTCATCACTCTGGTGCCACTTGATTACCTGGAGGACAGGTGAGTTCAATTACCTGCTCATACTTATTGATACTCATTGTTCAGTTTAGCAGTTATGCAACAGTGTCACCTGCTCGTCACGGTGCGTGTGATCGTGCTCCTTTGTCAGTTTTCAGTGCAAACACCTGTCGCGGCTGTTGAATGATCGTGTGCTCCACGGTGATGAGTCAAATTAATGAACCCAGCGCATCAAACGAGTTTGAGCACATGAACATGAATCAATATTTGCTTGCAGATGTGAGCTGCAGGATTATTGTTTGTGTGAGTGTGTGAGTGTTTGTGATGCAGCCAGTGTAAGAGGAGCACGATCAAACATGCAGGCCTCCTGTGACGCGCAGCTAAGCTTTATATTGCTGGTAATAACTCTTGTTTCTTTTTCACAGGGGGGTTGTCTCGCAGTGTTTGTGTTGCCCATACAGCTGGAAACTTTGCCTGGGAATTTCTGTTTTCAAAAATTTCAGTCATTGTTTCTGGTCGTGTGTGTAACATGCATCCAAGGCCAAAGAGCGGAGCCACAGTGGAGGTTTGGATGGATTGTAGTTTGACTGCAGTCTTCAGACTGAGGTACAGAATTGATCTCTGCTTTGGACAAATGTCTGATGTCTGTGAGGAGGAAGAGGGCCAAATAGATGCCAGCATGAAACTCTGCTGAGCTCAGCTGCCTGGAGAGCTAAATCTGCATCTTCACTGTAGAATGTATTGATCTGTTAAAGCTGCATAGCCACATGGTGGTCCTCCTCTTTTAACACATCTCATCTGAAGAGCATTTTAACTTTCAAGGCCACCAGGAGCAAAACAGATCCTGTCTGCTTTCGACATTTTTTAATCTCCAAACAACAGCAGTGGCTGCTTTTCTGGTTATGGAGGTGTAGCTACCAGTAGTTTGGTTGTGACATATCCCACTGAGGGCATGGCAGTGGTGTTACCACATGCAGACGAGGCATCAGTATGTCAGGTATGTTGGTGAACCAGATCCACTCAGCCGTTCTCAGATGATGGGTGTAACTCTGTACTTTCCTCGCAAGTGGCATGATTTATTAAAACTGTTGACAATAAAAGACTACCTGACACTACACACAAGGAAGTGATGGCACATTATTGAGTTTGAGATGAGTCAGGATCAAAGTGGAATGTTGTATATTAGCTTCTGCTCACAGTGAATGTATTTGTGTGTCTGTTCCTGCAGAAATAAATGAGAAATGCTTGTGAGGAAGTCAGCTTTCTTGTCTCAGCAGTCTTTTAGCTTGTGGTTAATATTTGTGTGCGCAAACAGCTGGAGGTCTACACAGCTCAAACAGGTTTCTTCAAGCCTGGGTTCATTTGATAAAGCCGAGGTGCAGAACGAATTTGTGTGAATACTGACCAGCACTACTTGCATTAAGACTGCTAACAGGTGAGTGAGACATTATTTAACATTCAGATGACCCCTGGGCGTCAGGCAACACTGCTGCAATTTTAAATATGCTATTTTTGTAATGTAGATTTGCTGTGGGCCTGTAGTTCCAACAGGTCAGTGGCTGGAGGGACGAGATGCAGCTTAAGATAACATCTTCCATCTTTCCTGGAAAGCTTAAAACTTGTACTACAGGTAGATGGTGTGTATTCTCTGTGGTGAGGCAACATTCTGACAATAAAAACACAGTGTGGTGTATAAATGACTCAAAGAAACCTTAAGGTATTCCTCCAGGGTTATTTGAGGCCTCCGTTTAACAGGTTGAACTGCAACAGGTTGAACTGCGACACGCTGAGCGGCCTCAGGTGTTTCAGGGGCCTCAATGTGACTGAATGAGTCACACTCATGAACAGTGGAAATGCTGATGCAGTTTATTACATTTTGAGATGCTATAGATAAAAGCAACTTGTTAATTCATTGTACTTAAAAAAAAAGTTCTGTTACAGCAAGTGCCAACATGAGTTGATTCATGATCTGTAGATTGCATACAAGCCCTGGATTAAAGAACATAAAAAAACATAGCACTCAATGTTTGATGTAGACAGCACTCGATCCCAAAGTAATGTCTGATGCACAACATCCACAAATACACAAAGAGGCATCCTGATCTCACCAATTTTGTACTTTTCCCCCCTTCATTTTTCAACACGTCCACATGGTGGTGCTCTCACCAAAGAATAAATAAGGAGTCCCACCTCTGTGGGTGTGGTAGCTCTGCTACAACCACAACTACTTTAAGCTCTTCCCATTTTCAAATCCCTGAAAACAATTACAAACATATGGCACAAATCTCATTCTGTCAACAGCACATCATATATCTCCATAACATCTGTGTGTTTGTCCTTGGCAACGCAAACATCTCACACTTTCTCTGAATGGGGAGGGAGTCATTTTGGAAGGTGGTTTATAATTTCAACATTTATTACGATGTGTGAACTTGGAAGCAGCACTGAATGGTCAAAGAGTCACTTTGTGGCCACCACAAAAATATCAGTAAACTTAAAAGCCTGGTTGTGTTCTTCATTTTACTCATCACCCTTATTATTCTATATGAACAGAAAATAATGGATCCCGGAGTTGTAAAAATGCTAAAATAGGTCCCTTTGAAAAGTAGTAATATAAATTAGAGCTGATCCTGTGACTGATCTCCCTCCATCCAGACGCCTTCTATTGTGGGAATGTTTGTCTTTTCTGCGGGCAGGAAGTGACGTCTGCCTTTGAGCTGGACACAAAGAGGAGGACTGGAAGTGACAGCGGGGAAACTTTTAGAGGAGACAATCTGAGGAAAGACCAACAAAATATTGTAAACAAAAAAAAAATATATATATATATAAAGGTTCCCTTTCTGAACAAATATAACAAATAGGAGATAAAGAAAGGGAATGAAAAGAGAAGCGTGTGTTTTCCACAATGGGGAACAGAATTGGTAGCAAAATTAAGAAAACAAAAAAGATATTTACATTTAAATAAAACAGGAGCAAATATTCAATCACATGACGTCTGTGCCGTAAGCACAAGCATGAGTTCAGGTTTGACACAGACAAGCAATGTACATGCATTTCATTTTGGTACTGGTTCTTTTACGGGCCAGTTTTGGTTTGTAAATGACGAGGCCGATGTGGAGTGGCAGAAAGGTGATATATTGTACAGCTGTATATGAGCTGACATATTTTGTTCATTCACAAAGAGAGAGATTATTGGCTTCTTGTGGCTTTAGCCCTTTCTGACAACAAAGAGGGAGCCAGATAGTTTGATATAGAGCTGAAATGCAGGTACACAGTTGTACACTTTCAGTAAGCATGCACATACAAACAGTGAGTCATACACAAGAGTATCATCCATCCACAGTCTGAAGGGTGACGGGGTTGAAAAGTGCCCCTCACAAGCAGAAGACGACAGCCTACGACAGCCAGTTAAATGTCCATGGATCATCACAAAGCTCCACCTCCTCTGCACTGGAACAAGGTGGTACAACAGGTCAAAGCCAAAACTACCAGCATCTTGATAAAGGCTTATGTTTTGTGTGTAGTTTGAATACAGCAACAGGAGCGTATCCCTCCGGGGTCATGTGCTGTGTGGCACATGGAGAGGGCCTGTTGAGTCTCGTTGCGCAATGTGATGAGAACAGAACTGCAGCATGGGTTTACAAAGCAGCTGCCATGTTGGTATCTAAGACACTGTAGCAGCCAGGCACGTCCCATGAAAGAGTCATGAGGGATTTTGAGATTGCATGGTTATATCCAGCAGAGGCCTTGAGCCCTTGTGATGGCATGGTCCACAGATGGGACGAACATCAGCACATGATGACGACAGAAGGTGAGGCGCCAGTTCCTCTGTTTCCAACAGCTAAAGGGGGGGGGGGGGGGGGTGTCAATGTCAGGAGGCTGCCATATTGGCTTGTTTGATGTTGAGTCAGTTAAAAGAAATAATAATAATAATATTCATTACAATTTACAAATTAAAAAAAAAGGAAAAGATGAGTGTGCTTCCAGCACTCACAGACCCACTTCCTTTACTAACTTTGGAGGGTATTAAAAAAACAATCCCATTGCCAACTCATTAGATTGTCCCAAGGCTTTTGGTCAACAGAGTGTGAATGGTTAAAAATAAAAAGATAAATAAGAAAAAAAAGGGGGGACGAAGGAGGATTGACAACATGTCTGGACATGGTGGAGAGCCTGAGTCACCGCTTGTAATAGGCACCTGGAAAAGATGGAGGAGACAGAGAGATCTATCAGCAGCTTCATACATCACAACACAGTTTAAGTTGGATCATAGTTGTTGTGTTGTTTTTGCACTTTCCAGACATCGGTTTGTCTTCTTTGAGATCTGGGATTTATTTCTGCTGTCTGCTTTCTTCACATAAGTCTTCTGCTCATGTGAAACAAGCACTGTTTATCTCTCTGTGAAATGCATCACTAATCAGGGCGCTCTGCTGGTCGAGAGGTTGAGGCGAAGACCATCTGCTGCTGCAACACCTCTGGTTCATTTCCTGTCATCTCTTAACTGTCATCTTACTAAGAAAGGCAACTGTTTACTGGCTGTTGTTTTATTTTTGATTTTGTTCAGTGTTCTTCCCCTTTGTTTTACACCCTGTGCTTATATATTTGCAAAAAAATCCGAAAGAGTAACGATGAGAAAAACAAATGTACAGAAACAAACAGAGCACTTTTTAACTACTCTCGAATTCATAGTATACAAACAAATAAATAATAAACATATATACATATAAACAAATAAACATACATTTTTTGCACCCCTTGTTTTCATACATCAAAGGAATGAGGTTTTTTACTTTAACACCAACTTCCCGATTAATGCCATTATCTAACAGCCACAACACACTCATTGAGCAAGCATTGTCCATTTTATTTTTTCGGGATTAATACATTATGGTTAGTGTGTTAGAGCAGAGGAAATCTATTTGCATATTTCTAGCTTTAGCAACTTTAGAATCAACACTTCCTTTGCAGAATATTTGCAGTCGTGACAGTCATGTTTTGTGGACGCACACAGCTAAGAGTACCATGAGAAAAGAATCACATTAAGCTATGAAAATTGTCCGAAAGAATAAAGATCTAATATGGTAAAAGAAAATAGTGAGCAGTGATGTTAACAATATACAATTTGTGATTAAATTAATGAAGAAAATACACTTGCTCAAGTAGTGTAAGTGCAATTGTGAGGTACTTAAATTGCGTATTTCTATTTTTTGCTACTTTATACCTTTACTTAAGTAAGATTGTGAATAAAGGACTTTTAATTGTAATGAAGTATTTCTATATTAATGTATGGCTACTTTTAAAGGAAAAGACCTGAATACTTCCATCACTGATCCTTAGTCTTTCTTTTGGCAGCTCCTGCTATTCTTTTGTCTCCATGTTCCATTCTCATCCTTGCCCTGCTGTATGAGAAACTCTGTCCGAGCAACTTTAAGTTCACTTTTATAACAGCGTAAAGCATAAAATGCGCAGTACTGCAAATTTTACAAATCGAACAGCTCATTTCACTGTTGTAAACTGCAAGCCAGTTAGCCTGGCACGTGTCTTTGGATTGCTGCTTCACTTTACTAACGTTACAGTTACCTGTCTTGGAGACCCAGAGGATTACTGTTGTTAACACTGACATCACTGGCTGTGCTGTTTGCGCTAGTCCGTTCAGGTTCCGCTGCTTTTTTCTGAGTGTAAATCTACGTTTTAGCCCATGGTTCATGTTGCATGCCTTCAAGATAACATCATTGAAACCTGTCTGTATATGTTACTGAGAGATGCGACAACAGCAGAGGCAGACATAGCTGTGCAGGGGACGGAAGTTGGTCTGTCTCATGCAGCATTCCGGCCAGTCCGCCCATGGGCCACATTCCACACCAGTGCAAACACTGACTGAACATTATTTGTTGTAAATGAGTGCAGAAATTTACCACATTTAAGTGCCAGATGTGGGGGAACAGATAAAATTATGCACAATTACCCAATACAATCACGGCGCTGGGGTCCATCCTTATTTAGTCTGATATGACTTTTTGCTAAAATTAAGCAACACAGCCGCTCTGTCACGCGGACATCATACCTTTGTAAGCAGCCTCAGGTCTAGTGGGAGCGCGAGGCGGAACAGCGTGGTCCATGTAGCCGTAGCCACCAGAGTTCACATTCTCATAGTTTGGTGCACGAGGCTGAGGAGGCCTGAGACACACACAGGGAAAGACAGAGACACAGAGGAAACAACAGAGACAGGAAATTAATGAAATAATTGAGTTTCTTCTTCTTGACTGACTGGAAATATTTGGTCATGAGCAGTAATGAATCTTGTACCTAGCAGGCTTGTGGTTCCTCTGCCTCTGGTATTCATACTCGTCTCGTGTTCGGGGCCGCACTACTTCCTCTGAGTTTGGCTGGAAAGCAGCAAAAATTATGGTTCTGGTACCACAGTGGAAACGCACTTTCACAGAAAATAAAGTCAGAGGCTGCAAAAATATTCCACCACAAAGCACACATTTTAAAATGGAGTATGGTTAGGGAAAATTACCCTGTAGTCTCCCTCTGCCCGCCTCCTTTCCATTGCCATCCTCTCCATGGCCAACCTCTCCCTGTCCCTCTCCCGCTCCTTGTCTTTCTCCCGCTCTCTGTCATGCTCCCGCTCTCGATTCCTCTTGTACTCCTTCTTCTCTTGTTCCATTATCAGTCGGGCGATTTCCTGCCGGAGCGAGACATCAGACACATCCACGTCAACTAGATCATGAACACAACCACAGAAAAACCTCCAAATCCTTTGTGACTCAGTGTGTAGGCGGCAGGTCGATTCCGTCACATCATATTTGTACTATACATTCTATAAAAATGAGATCTGCATGTAGAAAACACCTGTTTCACAGCCATACTTAAAAGAGCATTAAATAACTATAAGGTCACTTCCACAGTAGTAGAAGCGCTCTTCTTACATAACCTTGGGTCAATCTGGTTTAGACATGGCTTTATATACTCAGGGTTATATGACAATAAAGTTAATTCAATTGGCTCGGCTCAGGAAATGAAAGGATATAAAAAGAGGACACAGAACATAAGGAAAGTTTCCATACTTCATGCCCACTCACCTCATCCTGTGCCACTTGAGCTGCACGCACATGCATCTTGCTGGCCTGAAACCAGAGAACAATCAAAAAGTCATATTCTCCCCGGAGTAGAACACAAGAACACACTGTCCCGATGTTATATAACATAGGAAACGATTGAGGTTGAGGCTTTAAAGTATGTTTTTTCAGGCCTCAAGTCATTTACAGCAAAGACTGTTAGGCGTATTTATCACATCGTGCCCTTCCTGTGCGTCTTTCTCACAACATTTGCTCCAGATATTGAAGCTGCTGCAACAGTGTAGTTGCATGATTATTTATAGATATACTACAATGTGTAGACTCATACAGAAGTAATCCCTCTCAACCTATGACCCAATAGGAGTGTGTGGAGGTGTATTTATTTGCAGAGACTCTACCCTCTGCCTGTACTTTCTTATTTTCTGTGCTCAGGCATTTATGGGCGTGTCCCCCCACAGCACTCAGGTGAGGTCTGGACTTTATAAAAAGGACGTGACCAGGTGCCAGGCTTTACTTTCACTTTCACTGGTGGGCATGTTTACAAACAGCAACTGACAATCCTGCATAGTACACCTTTAAACATGCCAAATGAAAAGTAGACTTCACACATAATTTAAGTGACCTTACATGCTTTTTCTTTTAGAATTTTTCTCATGCTATTAAACGAATTCTATAGACGGCTGAAAAATTCCCCATGAGACCAACAGTGTACAGAACCGATACTGTACTAGTTACAATGAGCCTATTATTTCTGTGTCAGACTTATCATAAGCCTTCTGTCAGACTCTGATAACAAATTTATTATCAGCTCACTAATGTTTTATATCTGACCTGACTTCCCATTCAAGCATCATTCAGAAGCTGGGTTGCTCTTTGTAGCCTTCAGTAATATCAAGTTTAATTAGGTCTTGGTTTACATGCACAAACTGCACAGCAGAACACAGCAGCTTAACGTGGGAGCAACTGTTAAACGTCATTTTCTCTGGGGTCTCTGGGATTTGATTTTAATCTCACACATAAAACTATTTACCTTTTATATGCACATATAAACTAAATACTTTCCTGGTCCCTTCCTCACCTTGATTTCCTCCTCTTGCAGTTTTCTGGCCACCTCCATGTCCTTCAGTTCCTGCTCACGGATATCAAGCTTTGTCAGCCCTTTGGTGGCCTCGCTCACTCCGTACTCCGTTTCTGCTACCACTGCCCCACTCACTCGGTGCACGATACGACCTGCGGATGTCAGCAAATTTTATTAACAACAGATAAGGGCTGCCAACTAAGGGTTATTTTCATTAGCCAATAATCTGTTGATTTCTTTAGTCTTTATTTTCAAATTTTACAGACACCAGGAAATCATCCAGGGCTGTCTTTCAATTTCTTATTTTGCCTGATTTTTGGGGGGAATTTTCTCTTGATAAATGACAAAATAATTAGAATGATCAGAATAATTTTCTGACTGATCAAGTGATTCATCATTTCAGCACTAAAACAGATCCATTCACAGTTGGATTAAAGCCACAAGGCACCAAAAAGGGCTTCAGAGCGCTACTGGTGTTTGTCACTGTGTTTTGTTAAATGCAACCAGCTCGCCAGCCCTGAAACCCTTTGTGAATGCCAAATTTTAGCTCATCAAAATCCAGGAAGCTATTCTACTCCAAAAATCACAGCACACATTTCAGTCTCAGCACAGTGTAATCTTGTCTTGCTCAATACAAAACCTAGCAGACAATACAAGAGTGAGCAAACCCCACAGCACAACAGCAACACATCCAATTATTCCAAACCATCAAAATCTGAATCACATCACTCATCAGAAATTAGTTTTGGAATAGTTGTCGCCCTCATGAGAAGAGAAGAAATTAGTGTGTTCATTAGTGATTGCGATGCTAGATCAACCCACCACCTGAGATTGCCCAAGCAAAAAAACAACTGCAGCACACCACACAAACACCCCCGCAGAGCCCAGAGGGGGGCTCAGGCGGTACCTGTATCTTCGCTGGGGTGAGAATGACTGCGTTCCCTGCCAGGACCCTCACCCTGCTCTTCCAGCTCATCAAACACCTCGTCAGGGCCGGAGTGGACGCGCTGACGGCCCCCAGCCCTTCTCTCCCTCTCACCATCATCCCCTTCCTCCTCCCAAGAAGCCCTGCCCTCCCTCGGCCAGTCCCTGCTGTGCCCAGGCTCGTCGTCAAGTCCTCTCTCCATGCTCCTGGTTCTCACTCGTTGCCTGTCTTTGTCTGTCTGTCTCTGCCTGTCTCTTTCTCTTTGTCTGTCCCCACTCAGTCCTCTCTCTCTGGATCTTTCTCTGTCTCTTCCTGCTGCTCTTGCCCCCCTGAGGTCCTGCTCCCTGTCTCTCCTCTGCTCCTTGCCAATATGCCTCTCCCATTCTGGGTCTCTGCCCCTGTCTCGGTTATGTTGCCTATCCCGATTTTTGTCCCAAGCCTTGTCTCTATCTACTTGGCTTTGTGGTGGAGGTGGTCTGCCTGGTCTTTCCTTCCTCCTCACCACTCTCTCTGTGTCCTCCCAGCTTGGGCCCCTGGCTCTGCCAGTCTCTGTGGGCTCATAATGTGGGTACCTGTCCCCATGCTTGGCTCTAGAGGGCAGCAGGTGCTCTGGATATGGATCTGCATGTCTGCTTCGCCCCCCTTCTGCCACTAGGTAGTGCTCAGGGTATCTGGAGCGGCTGTGGGGTGCTGCTGGGTCCTGCCTTGGGTACCTGCTCCTTTTGGGCTCTGTTGAGCTATAATCTGGGGAGTGATCCCTATGTGAGCTCACTGGAGCATAGGCATCGTGTCTGCCTGGGGACTTGTGACGAGCGGGTTTGTCCAAGTCAAGGGGTCTTCGTGCAGCTGAACAAGGCAGAGAAGAAGGAGCGAGGGTGGGATGAGGGCGGTGTGGAGAGAATGATGAAGATGATGGTTGATGCAAACATGGAAATGTGAAAAAAAAACATAGATGGGATTGGAATGACGTAAGGTAAGATGGTTAGTAAGCACTGGGTTAGACAAGCACCTGTGAGGACAGTGATGGTCAAAAGACAAGTTGTAAAGAGTGTAGGAATGAGCTGCTCCCAAAATGTTTAGATGGTTACTACCCTGGGATTATTTTAACAAAGGCAACAAGTGTTTAAAGCCTAAAGATTAGGGATGCACCGAATATTCGGTAACCGAATATATTCGGCCGAATATTGCAAAAAAACACACATTCGGTATTCGGTGGAATAAGTTAAAAGCAAGGCCGAATAATAGCGGCGTGTTTTGATAATGCAATCAAACGGCGTGCCGTGACGGGTGGAGTAAAATGTCGGCAGTGTGGCGATCCGTCCGTCATCGCACTCACATTTGCAACTAAAAATAGTTTTGAGCAAGCAAAATAGGCTTAAATCATTCAGCACACTGTGCCAGTACAGATTTCAACCAGCAGCAGAAACAAAAGGCGAATCCCACTGGTTGTGGGTTGAACGGGGGTCACAGACACAGACAGTAATGAATTCCTGTCAAATACGGTGGCCTTCGGCTTACCAGCGACGGAGAACTCGGTTCCAATAATATCCTCTTCTTGGCGTCATGACTGCCCAAAAGTACCTGAACGGCCAAGCCAGCAGGTATGTGATGTGTCAGAGGAGAAACGAGCCGTTCACATTACTCTTTGTGGCAGGTAACGGTCCACAAACCTCACTGCACTTTAGGGACTGTTCGTAACTTATGAAGGGACTGTCAGGGGAGGAGGGTGGCTGGTTGATTTTTATTTCATTTATTTATTTTATTATGATCCCCCCTATGTTAATCACTGATTGATGCTGTTTTTGAAGTATGAATAAGTCAATAAGTAATTTATTCCATTGAAATATCATTGATGTATTATAGAAAAGCGATTTATCTTTTTATAAATGACAAAAGGCACATCTGCCTCATTTTCGCTGTGGTATCGTGATACTACTCAGAACCATGATATTTTCATTGGTATTGCACAGTGGGTCCCAATTTTGGTACCGTGACAACACTAATCTGGAGGGGGTTCATCTGCAAAAACTAATGAAAAACTAAACAATGATATTCGGTATTCGGTACTCAGTATTCGGCCAAGCGTTTAATAATATTCGGCTTCGGCCACAAATTTTCATTTCAGTGCATCCCTACTAAATAAAGATGGTATATTAATGCAGGATAGTCCTAAAGAATGGAAAAATTTCAAACACTTCAGAATTTTTGTGAATTAACACTATGTTCTTTAACAGCTTGTTGTTTGATGGACATAATTCAAAACTAATGTGTGGCACACATCATGCAATAAAAGCCAATACTGTGTTTTAACAAGAGCACGACTGACTTAAAAGGGGTAAAACCAGGGGCGTTGTTTCAGCAAAAGCTAAGGTATGGCAATATGACATGATGCCACAGAGCTACTGATGATGGAGTTTCAAAAATATGAACTTATAAAAAACTTCACTTTGGTCTTTGACCTGTCAGAAGTACATACTATGCTATTGAAAACTGTTTCAAAGGACATGAAGCTGTTTCTCACATTCATAATACCTCATGCCTGCATGTAATGCACGACTTAGTGAGAGCAGTGAAAACATCGGACCTATTTCGGCGCATATTTCAGCACCACAGACAGCGAGCGGACGTTTAATTATCATTAGTCATGTGTTTAACTTCACAGAAAATAAAATAAATTAATTACAAGCTCATTTCTAGAAGATAACCAAGGGGCCTGGTGTATGAAACATAGTAAAACAAAGGCCAATTTGGTACAATACTGTATAGGCGAATTTATTGGAGTGTCTCTCCAGAGACCAAAAATACAAGCTTAACATGCTGACATGAAGAAGAAAACCCCACATACAATCAGACAGGCTTCAAGACATCATTTAGACAGGCTGTCTACAGCAGCGGAGCAAAATGCTTTCACAACACACAGATAACTCACATAACTCATAACTCGCGGAGGAGCGAAGTGGCGAACAATTTGATTCAATAACACTCGTATTCACTGATGAGCATATTATTGACCTATTTAAGTGCAATACAATGACTACAGAACCTCTCTCTTTTTTTTCTCCTGATTCCAAGGTATGGCAGCTGCCATACCTCGCCATACCTAAATGACGCCTATGGGTAAAACTGTACTTGAGTTTGAGAACAACATGTTCATGTCTTACGAAAACCATCATGCTGGGAGTTGGCCTGTGACTGACAAACGTTTGAATGAAAACAAATGAGTGGAAAAGCACCTTGAGGAAGCACACAGCAGAGGCCAGCACTCAGTCAGCTCAATGGAATTCAAGTAATCTAACCGGCTGTTTGACGTCTACTCGACGAGACTCTGTTCAACCTTTTGAAAAAGTAGGCAGGTACAAAGACAGCCTGACTCGTACCTTCTCTGGGCTAGCTTCAGCATTTGCTCTCTTCTGTCCTATCTCACTTTCAAATACACTTTTTCTCCTCCTCCCTATTTTTCCCCATTGGTGTATCTGTCAAGTGGAGACAGGTTCTCCCCCATGCTGGTTTGTCTGCCACTGTAATCCACTGGATTAAGACAAACACAGCTAGCAGCCCCTCATTTCCTGAGAGGAGCAGCCAATTACATGGCTGGATGAAAAGCAACATGATTTCTCAGAAGTGTGTGTGTGTGTGTGTGTGTGTGTGTGTGAGTGCGCCTATGTGCCTAAGGAGGATATAAAAACTAGTGGGACGGAGATTTAAAATGAAACGCTCACAAGCACAAGATGGTGAAACTGCTCAGAGATCGAGCCTCAAGCTGAACACTTTGTGCAGAGTGACAAACCTGCAACCTGTAACCTGCATGAAATGTATCTGATCACTCACTGTGTCGTCAGGCCTGATAGATGGAGGGTAAACAAAGGAGCTGAATCTCTGTTCTACTGTGTGTACATTCACACTGCCACAGTTGAATGCACACACACACACAAAGAGCAGGGACATTATAGGTGAGCAGTTATGCAACTTGGAAGGCAATACTGCAAACATAGTGAGCTTGGCAGTGGCACAAATATTCTAGTATAAATATAGCAGGGCAGAGTTGCACGGTCAGCAAGGACGAACTGAGGCTTTATCCCGACCACCTGCCATGTGTGACATCTTTAGATGGAGGTAAAGCACCTGGACAGCTGGTGATCTATACAGACACAACAGGACAGGTAGACTGACAGCTGGGGACATTTTCGCAGTCGTGTTTATGTCAACAAAGTGTAGACAGAGACACTGCACTATTTAAACCACACCTCTACAGCAGTTAGTCTTTGTTCACGACTGTGCCTGTCCTTCTGTCCTGTTTTGCATCCCATGTTTAACTTCCACTCATATCCTGACAGGCTGAGAGATAGAAAAACCTTAAACTCCTCTTAGTAAGTAAACAATAATAACCCAAAGTGTCAATACAACAGCACACTGGCAGTGAAAGTCTCTGGAATAAACTGTATGTGCACTACAGTTGCTAGAAACTACTTTTGACTGTGTCATTGTTATTTATATTAAGTGATAAATGAAAGTTAAAATACTTTTTGTGTGATATCACAATATTTTTAGGCTGTTTTGCAATAGTTGATATGTACATTTCAAAATCTACTCTAAACCACTGTAGACTAGAAAATAGAAAATACCAAAGCACTTCAGTAAACTTCAGTTACACTAAAGTTTAATAAAGTAAACTGTTATATAATAAAATTAACTGCTGTTTAATGAAGTTAAATAAAATAGTGCTACAAGTACCATTATAATTGAGTTAAAGTGTTGATATAATGAAATAAATCCAAGCAGAACTACTGGTGCTTTTATTCTATACATTGGGCTCGTCTCAGGCTGAAAGTGTTGATGTTTTTGCTGTGAACTTTAAGCTTCCAGTCAACAGTCAGCTGTCAGCAGTTCGCACAAAATTAAACTGTTACAGCGGCGTTGTTGAACATGAGAATTTATTCACTGTGAAATAAACTAACACCTCTCCAGTTCTACTATTTGCAAGTTGTACTGGTGCTCCATGGTTGCAAAATGCGACTGAACAGTGGCAGTCTTCAGCGCTACAGATAGTGTGTGATGAATCATGTTTGTGAGTCTTTTTTTTGTTTGTTTTTGTCTGTGAGAGAAAGAGAAAAAAATGACGTGATAATTTAATTTGTTGTTAAGGTGTTTTGGTGTTCCATGGTTGCAAAATGCGACTAAAGAGTGGTGGTCTGCAGCTCCGCAGATACAAAAACACACGCCTCACCTGCTCACACACCATCGGCCAGAAGAGAGTGGCCTGGAGGAGTGTAGGAGTGTGTGATGAATCATCTTTGGGTCTTTTTTTCTTTTTGTGTTTGAGAGGAAGAGAGTCATAAAGAGCAAAGGAGAACTGAAACGCTGAAGCAAGTCTTGTACCGGTGAGTTAAAAGTGAGGTGATAACTTTTACTCTCTGTTTGCGATGCAGTTTTTTTATACATGTCAAGTGAAACAAGCCGCGATACATCGAGTATAAAAGCTCACACCTATTTTATCTACTTTGACTAGAAACACAAACAAATGAAGTGCAGAATATCTATCTGTCTATGACATGAGTCAAATGTTGCATTATTTGACAAATTCAAAAGTTTTACCACTAATACAATTTCAGAATCCTTTATTTCATTTGAACAACCCTACTGTATGATTTGATTCAATTTGAAAGCCGAAATTTGATCAGATTACTTCTGAACAACTGGGCCCTAGGCACCGAAAAGCAAAGCAGAGAAAGTCGAGACTGATTGTTATTTTCCTCCTCTGCTAACCATCTTGGAATGATATGAGTATGGTGTGTATGCTGAACACAAACAAAATCCAAACACAACATTGCCAAGGGTTGAAGCAGCAAAACTGGGAGTCAATCTGCCAGATTAGAGTCAGCAGGCTGACAAAGCTGCGGAGAAAAAAGCCAAACTTTTATGAGTCAGAAGGAAACATTATAACTGTGTGAAATATGCTTTCCTCTTATACTCAAAGTCACACCTACGGGTCAAGAACTAAAACTGCATTCAGACCAAGCCACACACTGTCAGACTGTTGCCGTTCTCATGCTGACAAGCTGATAGCACTTTACTATAAAAAGAACCATAATTGAACCTGCATTTGTCAACATGGAGATGACGCAGGATGCAGGATCAACCCCGATCTTAAGGTGAATTGCCTGCGCAGGTTACCTGACACAGGGTTACACTATTTACAAAGAAGTCAAAGAAGAGAGGGAGATTATAAATGAGCTGCTGTTTTTCTTTCAGCAGAAAATAAACAGACCTCCAGTGGGATGAATCACACGGTCGGGTGACGTGTGCGTGAAAAGACTTGAAACAGATTCCAATATGTGACACTGGGACAAATATGTTATAGAAGCATAACAAATACAGATTTGCGGGTATGTGACATCTAAATGCTTTCCTCAATGCATTCATTACCCACTAACCAGATATTCATTTAATATCTGAGGTAAAATCTGCTATCAATGCACATTCTAGCTGGATCTTAAAACTGGAGCACTGTTAAACCCATTTACGCCGGTGTTTGCTCTTGAATGGGAGCGAAATGACAAATTATTTCTCTGTAGGAACATGTAAGCCTCCCTTCAAGGTTAATTATAAGCTTATAAATGCATTCCAAAATCATTGCCTCGAGTCAGCCACAATCTCCAGCACTGTGCAGCATCAAAAGCACACCCTCACACATCTTGAGCTGAAAAAATACCAGTCCACGGGAGAGGAGCTATATCTTCTTGTGTCCTGACAGAGAGGAGACAGACACACACACAGACACACAGACACACACATACACACACACACACACAGAAACAGCCACACATCAACATGAGCCACTCGTACTCTCCCTACCTCCGTGATCCTCAAAGTACTCCTCCTCAAAGTTTGCTTCCAGCTGCTTCTGTCTCCTCTTTTCCTCTTTCATCTCCTTCTCCTGCAGCTTACGAGCGATGGCCTACAAACAAACAAGGCCACAGTAAACATGTCGTCCCACGGGTGAATGAAAAAAGTCTCTGTTTGAGCCGATCTGTGACAAATATGTCACTTTGTTTTGAGTTGCAGTTTTTCTCTTTTGCCAGTCAGTGTAGCTTCACACATATCAAATTACTGTGGCAAGATGCATCTGTCCCTGATGTGTGTGCCAAACTTGGGCCAATTAGTGCATTTTTTTCCCACAGAACCACAGAGCAATGAGACCCAGCATTTCCTCAATTTAGGGCAAGAAATAATCCGTGGCATCTCAGCTATTTTGAAAGATTCACTGTCAATTTTAAAAATGGTGGAGCCCACCCTTGAGGACTATACATGTAATACCTTACATGTCAAATTATTTATTTATTTATTTATGGACCCCTACTGAACCATATCCCTTTGTCTAATCTCATTGTGTGTATAATAATAAACTTAAATCTCTGCTCTTACGTAGGGTATAAACATTGTGGAAAAAAAATACAGGTCAGGTGACTGTAGCCGTCATTCCATTAACACAATGAAGAGGCACAAACAAGGTGATGATTCAAGTGGAATGACCCACCCAGTACAGAACATCGATACTAGAGGTCACTGAAGGCAGCATGTGACCAACATTGTGCTTGACTGGGCAGAAATGTCAGTATGGGTGCGTGTTTCTTACCGCATCCTTCTCTTCCTGTTGTCGCTGTTGTTCTGCCTGTCGGACCAGTTGATCCTGAATTTCCTGGGCGATCTCAATGTCTTGACGCTCACTGACGTTACCAAGGTTCATGTGTACGTAGGGAGGGATTTTGGAGAATATTACAACATATATACAACTGGTAATAGCTTATGGATAATAATACAAGCTCTAACTTACAATGTTTAATTAGTAACAACTGTAATTGTATGAGGAAGAATGTGGAGGATTATCTTTGTTCCTATATTTCTCTCAAAGATATTTGTTTAGTACTTCAATGTCTCTCTTTCTGAGCACTTTCTGCTGATGCTTCAGCTGCCATCCTTCTGATCCTCAATACTATTATCTCACTTCTTTAGATACTACACATCTTATTTACCCTTTTGCACCAAAATTAGTGTGTATGTGCAGATTTTTTAAAAGTGGGGAAACCCCTTAAAATAGATGATAGACTCATTTTCCATGGCCTGCAGTAACAAGTATGCCTTTCTTATATGTTTTATTTTATTTGTTTTTTTTACTGATGTGTCACCTTTGATGTCAGAAACGCACCACACAACGGCGTTGTAACAGTGAAAAAGAAAAGTAAAAAGAGGCCAGAGAAAATGTTAGTTGCTTCTTTTTTGTATCCGTTCCTTTTTTGTATGTATTTCAAACTCTGCGCAGACGAAAGTGCTGCTTGGATGGAGATAGACGCAGTTTGTGGTGGCCTGTCATTGCATCGTGCCACAAAGGGGCACAAATTAGTGATCTACCCCGGTGTCATGTTTCCATCACGGCTGACAGGAGCTGGAGCCAATAAATACCCATGAATACTGCAGAGCAATTTGTCTCAGGAATGAATGGCAGTTGTAACCTTTCCCACTAAAGACAAAAGCCAGATGTTAGTGGCTGTAAGTGGCTTTTTCATCCAGTTGAAAAGGAGCTATAGAGTACATTTAAGCCTAACGTGCCATGATGTTAAAGATAACTCTAGCCTTCACAGATCTGACTGCATTAATACAGCAAACTAAGACTTAATAACACTAAATACATGACATTTCCTAATCGTGAAAATATAAATTCACAATGTAGTATACGTGAATGAACCCACAGTGAAGTAATATCTGCACAACAGTTGAGTTAATCATGTAACACCAGAGAGAGACAGAGCAGTGAGCGCACTACATAAGACACTGAAGTTATTTAATATGTCGTGAAAGCGTGCAGCCTGTGTGCTTCAGGCAGGAGCAGGAATATTCTCGCCTGATGCGATGTTGATCTTAACAGCTCGCTTTGGCTCACTTACGTCTTTAAAGATGTGATTTTGATAACAACACCATCTGCCTGGAGGGCTGTTATTAAAGGTTATTCCCAGTTTGTGAGTGTTGACGCACACAAGTGTAATGCTTTACTTAAAAGGACCAGTGACAGCTTAAATAGCTTGTGTTGCACCTGTATTTGACCCGAGCAGCCAACAGCTCAGGAGGACTTAAACTGACAAAAGTAAATAGTGTGTAGCATGCCTTCATCAGATCATACTAAGATATTAAGTGATGCTGTGTGTGTTTTGTTAAGCGACTCAAGAGTGGGTGTATCTGAAGTGGCATTGGAAGGTGCAGGGTGGATGGCAGTGTGCAGCATGACAAGCAGTACTGGCCTGCCTGCATCGTGGAGGAGCATCTGGCCTCTCCCTGGGGATGCAATCCCACTACTAAATGTCTGCATAGCTTTGGACGTGCAGCTGAAACTGACCCAAACCCAACAGAAAAGATGATTATATATCAGGGCTATGGGGACACCACACAGAGACCACAAAAACTGTGAAGTATCTGCTTGGGCTGCTTGTGTTTTCTCCTCTGTGTTTATTAAAACAACACATCAAGCTGAAGACAGGCTCCCTCTCTTTTTCAGTAATGCTGGAAAAATGTGTATTTCGTGATCTTTTGTTAACACAAACTGAGCGCAGACATTAAAGTCAGCTACATCTTATACTATACTGAATGTATAACTCAGTCTCCTCAGTGATCAAAAGTACATCTAACCTGGACAACAAAGCCAAACATTCACATCTATGCTCTACAGCACAAACTGAATGAAAGAGCATAGACAAGCTGGTAGTGAATGAAAGACTTGACCTGCTAATTTATGACAATAAAAGGATTAAACCTGCTCTGAACGATATATCAGTTTGGAGTTATCTACGGCAGGAGTGATGGATCAGTTTGCTGGTGAAGCATAGATCTGTCTGGTTATAGGGTTTGGGAGTAATTACACGAGATTACACTAATCTGAAACAGATGCTATCAACGAAGCGGCAAATACTGTACACAGCTATCACTGCAAAAGTATTCTGGTGACTTCATGAAGTGTTTGAGGGTCATTTAATTTCAGGAATTAGACCAATACAAATTCATGATTCTACATTTAGAATGGTTACAGCTACACCTAGATAATTAAATAAAATTACAACCAGATAAGCGCTTTCCAGTAAATGCTAAATCTAGTGTAATTTATCATATTATATATGTGCAATTAACTTATACAGTGTTTGTGTACGGTTTTATTATCAATTTCTCCCAATGGGATTGTACTAAAGTGAATCACATTATTCATCTCGTTATAAGGCATATAATGACCCAAGGAACGCAACAAAGAGCTCAAGGTATCACCTTGGCCTCCAAATTCCGCAGATACCAATCCGATTAAGGGTCTGTAAGAAGTCCGGGTACTTCAGCACACAACCCACAGGAATCAAAGTATACGCCGCCAACACCCTAATGCTAAACACCACAGGACATTCTCAGTGGTTGTCCGTCCCATGACTGCTTGACTGGATTGGGATCTTGGGAATCTGAAAGGCCAGACTGACACCTTGGGCTTTCTGTCAGCTTTCTGATGTGGCATGGCGCATCACTCTGCTGGGGAGGCCACTGCCATCATGAGGGGGTGCACTTGGCTAGCAACAGTGTTTGGGTGGGAGGTGTATGTCAGGTGGCATCTACATGAATGCCAGGCCCCATGTTTCCCAGCAGATCATTGCATTGTAACGAGATGATCAATGTCGCTCACGTCACTTCAGTAGCTTTAATGTTGTGGCTGAGTGGTATTCATAAATGTGTGTTGGTGTGTGAGAAACACTCACATTTCAACATGCTGTTTCTGGGTCTGGACCTTGGCCCTCTGATCCTCCTCCTCCTGCAGCTTCTTGGCCACCTGCAAGTCTTTCTGCACCAGACGGCTCTTGTTGACGTTTGACGCCAAGTGGCTCTCGACTGTTAGACACAAACATATAAGCACTGCCCTTAAAACATGTACATACAAACCAACAGGAGTAGGTCAGCTGACTGGACTGCACTAGTGAAGAGGAATTAGATGAGTGATGGGCATAGCATAGTGCTGTGGAGTTTATTTACAGATCCGCACGTTCTTGATGTTTTCCTCTGAGGAGCAGTAGTGTTGTGATGGTCTGAACAGAACAAGATAAACATTGAGGACACAGACGCTTCAGTCTTTGGTGATAAACAGAGAGCGCTCTTAGTCACTGAGAAATGAATGTTCGCAGCTGAGGTGCCGTTCCAAGGTTGTGTGATGGCACGTTGTGGGCCATAACAGATGATAAATCCTACTTGCTGACGCACATCGAACACTTGGTGAGCATGGAGAGCATCACTCACTCGCTCAGCTCTGTTTCACCTGGCTATCGATCTGTTCCCAGCTTTCATGTGAAGAGGACCAAATTACGTTTGGCAATTTACCCGAGAGAGGTTCCATAAAGTTTCTGCTTTCTGACCGGTGGGACTGAAAGAGGAAACTGTGAGTCACAGCTGTGGCAACCTGATAAAAAGTCAAGGGGTTGACATTGATTTTTTTTTGGATGACGCCGATCAATTGTTTAAGTTTATGACACCTTACGAAAAAATATCTGAGGGGAAAAACTGATGTCACAACTCAAGATAGGGCTATCATTTATCCGCTGCCATATTTTTCAACAGGGAAATTGATTCATTTTCAAGGCAGCAAAAAAAAAAAAAAAAAAAACAAACAAACAAAAAAAAAAAAACATGACCAGACATCGTGACATTCGTTCATTCAACAAACTCAACCTTGACGAGGTCTCGCATCATTGAACAAAAGGGGAATTAAGGTTAGAAAGCTGGACTATCTGAACCTCAGACATATCAGTGAAGAGCTGAACACTGAAACCGGGAAAACACATTCTAGAAACAAACACGCCAAGTGCTGACACAACCATAAAGAAATGTTTTCCATGCGACATTTGGATGCTTCACTCTCAGCATTTTAAATGGAAATAAAAACCAGCTTTAACTCCACGTTATCTCAAAGTGATTGCACTAAAAAGCCTCTTTTGGGACGGCCATCTGTTGATGTGATCCAGGAAAAAAGGGACACTGCACATTAAGAAAACTATCAGGCTTTGTCAGCCAGCATTCTCCTCAGTGACCTCCTGGGTCAAAAGCGAAACAATGATTTTTCCAGCTCAGTGCAGATCAGTTAGCGCAGCAACAAAGGGAGCAAAGGGAGATGAGCCTCGGTCATGGATCACAAAGGCTTTTAAAGGGTTAATGACAGCACATGGACAGGCGGCCAAAGTCCAATTAATCACAGCTAAAACAGAGCCTAATCTGCACTTAGGGTACAGCTGGGTGACATCTGGCCTTATTTCTTGTAGAGCTTGTTGCATAATTTACTCTAATGGTGACTCGGAATGACATATTTATGGAAACATTACAAAAAACTAAACTATTGTGCTCATGTTACCACTGTCTACACTCTGTATTCATCAATCCCTGCAAATCAAAAGCTCACCAAACACATCTGAACCGAACCAACTGCAATCACATTGCACATTGTTTGTGTTAAATATGAGCATGTTAAAGTCCTGGAGGATTATTAATGTGCACCTCCTCCTGTACTGCCTTAATATACACATTCAGCACATCCAATGCATCAAAACATTGTTTTCTAGTTGGAGCCGCGCCTCGTTTTCAAACTGTATGGTTTGACTAAAATGAGCAATGACAGCAATACAGTCCACGATGACCAGCGCTAAAATCAACCTGTGTAGTTGTCCTTCCATGGTGACATTAGAAAGTGTCACATTTATTCTGCAAGTGTACTCTTCTTCAACGTTTTGTTTACTTCCTGGATTTTTCCCTCATGGAAATTCTGACCAGTCAAGAGCAGCTCTCTTGTGCAAGGCATTTTATCTGGTCCGCTTGTAAATGCTGCCATGAGAACACAAACCAACTTGAGGCAATTATGCAACTTTGTAATAAAATTAGTCCCTGATTCGGACCAAAGCAAGACAACTCTAGGCCTGAGAGCAGAGCACCCTAAGTTCTTGCATAGCCTAATAGCTGAAGCCTCTTTCCGTTGCTTCCTGTCATTTCTTTATGTGCGTGTGCAGGTGAAGGATATGAGGAGGTGTGGTGGCTATTAGCCATCTGCAAATATTAATTTGTGTTGATTCTTATGTTATGTCTGGGTCACAAAGTCTCGCTCCAACCCAATCCAGCAGGAGACAACAGACAGAGAGGGGCGAGCAGTTCCTGAGAGAATTTCAACAACAAAAAAACCCTGAAGCAAAATAATATTAATGTTGTAATCATGACGATATTTCAGAAATTCATTTAATGCACTTATGGGGGGTGGGAGGGATTCTGCAGCATGGGAACAAACCCTCCTTAGTGAGTCCCCAAAGTGCCTTTTAACTCACGTGAAAAAAGATGCCGGCTAATTACACACATATGAGCTCACATAAAAGCACCAGCTAATCTAATGAGGCATGCAGGGACAAACACTTGCACAACACATACACACAAAATGTTCCTTTACAGACACACACACAGACACACACACAGTTAGAGACAATAGTATCTCACAGAGTGTTCCCTTGCTGAGCTGACTGTGCCGTTTAACTTCAGATCCAGCTTCTCTGTGCTACAGCTGCGGCACACACAAATGAGTGTGATCCAAACAAATCACATGCACCAGCCCACTGTAGTCTGCCTCAGCCCTGCCCTGATACAGTACTGTTGTGGCATCCTGCACTATTCACACAGTTAACTGTGTGGCTGAAGCAGGGTTTATGTAGGCTTTAGCAGGCTGCAGCCACTGACGCTGCAGTTTGTTAGACTTGACAAATTTTCCAGAAGGAAAAAAGAGGAGCATCGTGGACCGCATTCATTTCCTACTGCGACGTTCTTAAAACCATCATTCATAGTTTGTTCTTTTGCAAGGTAAGCATTAGGTGACCTAGAGGAGGAATGCAGCAGGGCAGCTAGACAAAACAGTCTACAGTGACGCAACGGTCTGATGCAGAAAACATTACAACAATAAATGACTTAAGTGTTTAAACAGACTATCTGGGGGAAAGGGAACAGACCTACAGTATCTGTTTGAAGCAGACGTCCCGTTTGAAGTTGGAGATACCTGTCTCTTAAGGGGATAACATACTGTCTGGAAACCAGACGAATCTGTGAGCTCATGTTTTATTTGCTCTGGGAGATGCATCTGGTTCCCCTTCCCAGGCCAATCACAACTCTTCATCTAATGTGGGGCCCTTGAGGCATTTTTGAAAACAGCAAATAAGGCTGCAGCCAAGTTCTGCCATAATGTGCTGTGATTGGCTGGTACTACTGAGCTGTGAGCGGCCATCTACACCAGGCAGACTTGATTTGCTCAGCGCCACGTGTTGAAAACTAGTTGATAGTGGCCCTTGGAAACTGAAAAAGGACTGAAAGGTTGCAGAGGAATTTGCATGTGCGATTTGGTTGAGTGAAAAACAAAAAACAAAAAACAAAAAAACACTGGCTAATGTGTAGTTTCTTACTTTCTTGCTCCTGAAGGTTGTAGGCCAGGCAGTGGTCCTCCAGCACAGCAAAGTCTCGGCACACTGAAAAAAGACAGAAGGAAATTGAAAAAGAGTACTGAGAAAGCCAAAGTTTAGAATTAGTTTCAACTACTGTATGCTTGTCGACTCAGACTCTAAACTGTCAGCTGAGATGTTAGATCTCTATCTGACATTCACAGTTTCAGGTGTGTTACATCCGGCCCATCTGCCCACACACATGCTTACACAGAAAAATAACTAAAATCTGACCCACGATCAAAAACAGGAAAGTAGGCTAAATGGATGCAACTTAGGAGAGAGCTACTCTTGCTGGTGTTGTGACTCATATGATGAGCTGATAGGTCTGCTTTACAACAAAAGTAATGAAAAAAATTGCAACATAATTAGTATTATCATAAACATGACACAATTCACAATTTACAGTGTGAAGTTCGGATTTGCCCTGTGAGGCTACTGGATGATACTGAAGCAAAATCCAAAGATGTGTTTCATATCATGATGCTAATATGAAGAGACATTTAAAAACTGTACATCTAGATTTCTCAGTCTGATAAAAAGTGAGGCCATCTGGCCAGTGGTATGTGGTTTGCTTATTTTCTGACTGTAAAAACGAAGTGAAACTGTGAATGAGGAACGATCGCCCTTAGCCTGTAAGAGCCTAAATAAAGACTGATGTTGAGGGAGCTCTTAAGCTCTTCCTTGAAAGTTATTTAGAGTTGCGAGAGGCATTAAGAGAGAAGTAGGTTTATTACTGAGAAGGTGCTGGTTTAAATCCACAAAATGTGACAAGCAGGTAAATACAGTACATGTGTGAAACTTCCCACAATGAAAAACTAATTGTGTTTATCAGCAAGGCACAGACAGAGGGAAATATAGTTATGTATATTTTAAATCAGATGATGTATCCTAAATGCTCATGTGGTTATATACGTCATATAGGTCTAACCTAAAATATCACAGCATGAGACCTAAAAATCTGAACAAACCGATCCACCAGTGAGTCATATTTTACTAAAGCTTCTGACAGCAATTTATAGCTGATTTTTTTACTAGGCCCATTATCTTAGTCATAAGCTCACTGACTCAAACTGCACATGCATGGATAAAATCATGATCTCAAATATCTGCATACAGAGTGTGAGATATTGTACTGCTTGTTTTCCCATCTTCACTACAACTCTAAAATCTTCAGCGGACTTTCCGTTAATAGTTTCAATATTACAGACTCTTCCAAAGTGCTGTGAACATTCATTCTGGAAACAATGCTTGTAGGAGGGGAGCTTTCCTCATAAAAACCCGATACCATCACCACACATCCATCTGAACTGTTCTAAAAACGAGGCAGCTTTTCTTCCTTTGAACATTGTGGATCTCCCAGTGTTCAAATGCTGACAGTTTCCTGTGTAGGAGACGGGGGAAGCTAAGGGGACCTTTAAGACCTTTCTTACAGCCTCAACTAATTATGGATGTGGACCTTATAGCGTAGGGCGAACGTACCCTGAAGCATGTGCCTCTACGTTTCAGTTGACATGGATCTAACTACCCTCTGCTTAGCATATATCTCATAATACTGCAGTAAAAAACTTTTCTTCAGCTGCAAATCTTGTGTAAACATCACTGCATCAAATATAGAAGGACAAAGTTAAGCCATGATTTCATCGTGCATGCAGCCACACACCACTTTGCTGTTGGCTGTGGTTCTGTTCAGTGAAGACCAAAATAAAGAAATATTTAACTTCCTTAGAGTCTTTCATTTACCTACTCTTGTTACATAATGAGAACTACTCACATCATACATCATATATAGTCTGCATGTTAATCCTTTCTGTGACACTTGTATTGTATTCACAGCTTTTATTACAGAGCCTAGCCACACTCAGCCTCACACTACCAAGCCCACAGCACATCATCTGCTCTCACAAAGATTACTATCCCCATAAAAAATTAATAACAGGCAACAGTCTATGACTATGTGTTGGCGTGCATTATTGACAAGCACCAAAACGCCTGGGACTCAAAGACAACACTGATGAGTGGTCCAGATTTTCTGGTTTAATACGATGGGAGGACACTGCGTGGATGCTTGGATTTAAACAGATGCTGTGAAGAGGAGGGCGAGACCTCCACAAAGCCCCCCACTCACTGCCTCCGACCAGTATGGGATTTGATTAACACAGAGCATTTTTCAACCATATGCCTAATCTTCTTAGCCAAGAAACCTGAGATTTATTTTGGCTGGTATAGCTCTACAAACCAGTCGTTTGAACTACTTTTGAACAGTCTGGGTTCCTCAAAAGCTCGTAGGAGTTAGCATTTAGGGAGAATGCTGTTTTTAACTGGGGTTAGTTTTAATGACACTGGCAAGTGACAGAAGGATTACAGCTGCTATAGTTCTCACACCATCCTTTGATCCCTTTGTGCTGGAAACAGAAAATCACCCTGACACCACAATGCACAAAGGACCACAAGAGTCAAGTCTTTGTGCTCCATGTACAGAGGGAAAAGGAAAATTACAAGCTCGGTTAATCTGTGAGTTACAGTACAGCAGTACAGCTCGACAGCTCACAATATTTACTATTTTCCCAACGCACGAGGGATGAAACTTAAACTTTTCCAGCAGCTTTCTCAGTCTTTCCCTCTACAGACCAGCCAAGCAGTGGCAATGCACGTTCCTTCTCTCTCTGACCAGAATAACAAGCATCCTGCTGAGCAGCTGCTGAGCACTAACAGGACGGGTCCTTCCTTCCAGCACAGCATCCCATCCAAAACCTGCTTCAGCGTGAAAGCAACAATTTCCACCTGCGCCTGTGCAGTACCAGCACACAAAGCTTTGGGAGCTATAAAAGTTATGAGGGAGGAGGAGTGACAAAGATCTTTCAAGATAATGTTTCAAAGCAGTTGCAGATTTTACAACCAAAGGCAAGATGTAACCGGGTATGTCAGATATGTAATTCAAAAGGAAGAGGCCACTGTTAAAGGTGCTCTCATCACAACGGACAAAGCATCTTGTCCTCCATATAACAACAGGCAAACACCTCCATGTGGGCAGCACTGAGGCTACCTGGCTCCTACACTGAATTCACACACACCGGTGTCGTGCCAGATTGTGTATACCCATCAGTGTGTGTCCCTTTGCCCACAACCCCTTTCACCATAATCCAAACATTATGTATAACATGAAGTGGAATCTGTTTTCTCCCTGCTAAAATAATGTCTCGCCCTCCAGCCTTGCCTGGAGACGGATTTTGACACCAAATCTGGCACGACGCCTGTAACCCTGGCTAAGAAGTCTAATCAGTGCTGGCTACCTGACTCCAGCATTAACTCTACTGACCTAGCATCAACTAGCAAGCTGTGCTAACAACCATCACACCAAAGAGAAACACCTGTGTTCACAAGGTTAGCATTAGCCTCGCCTGTGTCACCTAGCTACATATGTGTGATGCTAAACAGCTAGCAGCAGTAAATATGTTGTAGACTTTACCCTCTTTCACTCCAGGTAGTTTATTCTTGTCGATGCTAACGTTACATTCAGCCATGTTGTCACCGATAATAAGTCAAAAGACCCGTTGACGTTGAATTACGCTTCCGCGTATCACCGAAGGTTAACCGCAGGCTGATTGATCGCCTTAACTCATAAACCCGATTGATGGTTCAGGTGCTGGACGGCCCTTTTGATTAGTTTCGGTGGCCACCCTCTCTCGGTGCGTCGCTGCTGTACGTTAATTGCCTTGCAGCTACTCTGATGAAGCTAGCGTGTCAGGGTTTTCTACGAGCGTCCCTCCCTCCCTGAACCTTCATACAAGCAGCCAGCCAACTGTCAACGGCTCAACACACCACTTCCGGTTACACATGTCAAAATAAAAGACTCGGAATTTTCAGAACCAGTGTACGGTTAATCACAATGTAGGTTATCACTTAGAGGGAGTTTGCCCTGGTGTTTGGTGCATACAATAAACAGATTAAGAGGAAATAAAATTAAATGCAAAAGTCAAGATCATATAGAAACAGAAAACTAGAATTAGTGCCTCCAGACACCAGACAAGTTTCTCTCACAGTTAATATCCATGCCTGTGAAAACACGATTGCTTCACACACATCTTCCCCCTGACAGCACAAATTTATTCATTAATTTATACAACTGGCAGAGTTTAAGGTGCAACCAAGATCAGTGTCACTAATTCAGTATCTGACCAAATGTTTCCCCACCGATTCCTGAGATATGACATTGTGTAATGGACAGAAAAGTGTTTAATGCAGAACATTATCCTGTAAAAAATGAAGCTGACCTTTGACCTTTTGGATATTAAATGTCATCATTGTATCCTATTAGACATTTGTGTGAAGTTTTGTCATACTTAGCACAAGAGTTCTTAAGTTATGACCAAAAACATGTCTTGTGAGGTCACACTGACCTTGATCTTTGACCTTTGACCACCAAATTCTAATCAGTTTTTTCTTCAATCCAAGTGGATGTTTGTGCCAAATTTGGAGAAATTCCCCGAAGGTGGTCTTGAGATTTCACATCCACAGGAAAGGGATGGATGCAAGATCACATTGACCTTGACCTGTGACCTATGACCATCAAAGTCTAATCAGTTCATCCTTGAGTCTACATAAACATTTGTGCCAAATTAAAAAACATTAAATAAAAAAATAAATAAAAATAAAGTCAGTCAAGGTGTTGTTGAGATATTGCATTCACAAGGATGAGACAGACAAGGTCATAGCAAAGTTGATTTGTGACCTATGATCACCAATATCCAATCAGGTCATTGCTGAGTCCATGGGGGACGTTTGTGCCAAATTTGATCAAAATTGGCTTCATAGTTCACATCAATAAACTAAAGCTACATTACCTGAGAAAGCTGTGGGATATTGTGGAAACCTAATGAGTGAACCTTGACTTTTGTTTTTTTGATTGAATGTAATTTTTTTTCTTCTACATTTTGCTGTTTTAATTGTTGTTGTGTGTCCGACCTTTACGTCAGACTCTTTTCTTATTATTTAACTTTTTCATCTTTATACTTTTCATTGCTGTTTTTAATTGTTGATATACATTGCTGCTACCTTTTTTTTTTTGGACCATCTTCATTACTTGTCTGCGATTGCTATTATATATTTGTATCCTTCTGTCCCATTGAATGTGAACTCAGGGCATTGATGTAAAAGAGCTTAATGCTCAGTCAATTTTCCCTGAATAAATGACGACACAAAAATGCAGGTAGTGCTGTAGTTTGTTAAAAACAATAGTGGCTTAAACTCAAACTGTTTTAAAATGTATCGTGTACTCAGTATTTATGGCATCCAAAATAACAAAACTGTACAATTATAATTCACAAGTGATACAATCGCTGGAAGAACAACAATGTTAAAATACTTTTGTGCCAGTTTTCCAAAAGCCTACCAGCAGCCGTGCTCTCAACTTGCAATTTAATTTTAAAGTATAAATGATCACACTTCCGGTATAAGTCTGTCTACAGCTCGTTAACTTGACGCAGCTCCCTCCTCGGTGCTCAGTGACTGTAGACATCTGCAGCTGCAAGAGATCTTCAGCACGAAGCGAAAGGGAACACACCTCCCTGGGCTAAATCTATGGTGCACATGCAAAATAATGCCTCGAGGCGCTGCACGCGGCTAAAAACTGCTACAGTAAAATGACTACAGACGTGTTTGTGTGAATGAAGAGGACACACGTGTATGAGATACAGTGTGCTATGAGCTGTCTCTGTGCTCTTCATGTTTTCCCTCTCTTTATCTACACCATTTCAAACCTGTAAAGGTTACACACACGTGTCATGTGATCTGACAGCTGCTGTTATTGTGAATGTATTAATGTCAGTGCGCCCTCTAGTGTTCAGCATTTCAATCTGCAGGTATCTACTACACCTGCACCACGCCTGCTGGCAGTTCATTTTCTTTACTGAACAACAGTTAGAACTGTTATTAGGAGGACAACATGGCCCTGACCTATTCCTATTTCATTATTGATGCAGTGGACTGGTGGGGAGCAGATACAGGATTAGTTCAATGTCCACACAGTTTGATATGTTCAACATCATACTTGCGTTTGGCTATGTCGTCAAGCTAGTTTGCTGTTTCTGTCGAGTAGTTGTCCGTTAGTCATTCACTCCACAGCAGGAAATGGCGCTTTGAAATAAAAGCTATGCGCCAGAAATTCACTTTACTTCAAATACTTCAAAATAAAGTTCACAAACTTGACATGTTCTCAAGTCACTTCCATTCAAAATGGACCCGCAACCCACTTTTGGACCATGACTCACCAGCTGGGAACCACTGGATTAGTGCACACATTAATAGAAACTCAAATTGTTTCACCTGTTTGCAAAAAACTTTGAATTATGATGCTGCATGATTCAGAGTACAAAGAAAGGCCCGGGTGTATGCAAACTAGGGGCACAGCACCAAAATGTGGGCCCTATGCACAAGCAGTCTCTGAGGGTGCCCTACTCTTCCTCTCTTGATCACCTTTTGAATTTAGTTTGCTTTCTAACCCTGTTTTCCCTTTCTTGGTCCAGCTGCATTTAGCACAGGGGTAGATGAAACCATTTTGCGCTGTTAAAGGGTGAGAGGAGCCTCAGGCAGCTTTTTTTTTAAAAAATATACAGTACAGGCCAAAAGTTTGGACACACCTTCTCATTCAATGCGTTTTCTTTATTTTCATGACTATTTACATTGTAGATTCTCACTGAAGGCATCAAAACTATGAATGAACACATGTGGAGTTATGTACTTAACAAAAAAAGGTGAAATAACTGAAAACATGTTTTATATTCTAGTTTCTTCAAAATAGCCACCCTTTGCTCTGATTACTGCTTTGCACACTCTTGGCATTCTCTCCATGAGCTTCAAGAGGTAGTCACCTGAAATGGTTTCCACTTCACAGGTGTGCCTTATCAGGGTTAATTAGTGGAATTTCTTGCTTTATCAATGGGGTTGGGACCATCAGTTGTGTTGTGCAGAAGTCAGGTTAATACACAGCCGACAGCCCTATTGGACAACTGTTAAAATTCATATTATGGCAAGAACCAATCAGCTAACTAAAGAAAAACGAGTGGCCATCATTACTTTAAGAAATGAAGGTCAGTCAGTCCGGAAAATTGCAAAAACTTTAAATGTGTCCCCAAGTGGAGTCGCAAAAACCATCAAGCGCTACAACGAAACTGGCACACATGAGGACCGACCCAGGAAAGGAAGACCAAGAGTCACCTCTGCTTCTGAGGATAAGTTCATCCGAGTCACCAGCCTCAGAAATGGCAAGTTAACAGCAGCTCAGATCAGAGACCAGATGAATGCCACACAGAGTTCTAGCAGCAGACCCATCTCTAGAACAACTGTTAAGAGGAGACTGCGCGAATCAGGCCTTCATGGTCAAATAGCTGCTAGGAAAC
The DNA here is from genome assembly GCF_041903045.1 of Epinephelus lanceolatus. NCBI lineage: Eukaryota > Metazoa > Chordata > Actinopteri > Perciformes > Serranidae > Epinephelus > Epinephelus lanceolatus. The sequence continues at coordinate 20,648,466 of NC_135739.1, forward strand.
CACTGCTAAGGAGAGGCAACAAGCAGAAGAGATTTGTTTGGGCCAAGAAACACAAGGAATGGACATTAGACCAGTGGAAATCTGTGCTTTGGTCTGATGAGTCCAAATTTGAGATCTTTGGTTCCAACCGCCGTGTCTTTGTGAGACGCAGAAAAGGTGAACGGATGGATTCCACATGCCTGGTTCCCACTGTGAAGCATGGAGGAGGAGGTGTGATGGTGTGGGGGTGTTTTGCTGGTGACACTGTTGGGGATTTATTCAAAATTGAAGGCACACTGAACCAGCATGGCTACCACAGCATCCTGCAGCGACATGCCATCCCATCCGGTTTGCGTTTAGTTGGACGATCATTTATTTTTCAACAGGACAATGACCCCAAACACACCTCCAGGCTGTGTAAGGGCTATTTGACCAAGAAGGAGAGTGATGGAGTGCTGCGGCAGATGACCTGGCCTCCACAGTCACCGGACCTGAACCCAATCGAGATGGTTTGGGGTGAGCTGGACCGCAGAGTGAAGGCAAAGGGGCCAACAAGTGCTAAACACCTCTGGGAACTCCTTCAAGACTGTTGGAAAACCATTTCAGGTGACTACCTCTTGAAGCTCATGGAGAGAATGCCAAGAGTGTGCAAAGCAGTAATCAGAGCAAAGGGTGGCTATTTTGAAGAAACTAGAATATAAAACATGTTTTCAGTTATTTCACCTTTTTTTGTTAAGTACATAACTCCACATGTGTTCATTCATAGTTTTGATGCCTTCAGTGAGAATCTACAATGTAAATAGTCATGAAAATAAAGAAAACGCATTGAATGAGAAGGTGTGTCCAAACTTTTGGCCTGTACTGTATATACAAAGTTCATTCTTTCAACTAATTTATTCAGCCAATTTTAATTTTGTTCTAACACCAATAACTTAAAAAAACTGCAAACAAAACCAAACTTTTCGCAACATTGTTTTTCTAGGTTCCCCTTTCCACTTTGTGTAGTTCGTCTGTTTCAGGTGCTAAAACTCCAAATTGGTGATTTGACCCCCAAGACTTTCAGGTTGCTCCACATTGCTAGTTTTAGTCTTCATCAGACTCAGTCTTCAGCTGTTGTGTGTTCAAAAAGTTAAGTCACCGAAGTGATGGATTCATGAAAGGATCTTGGACACGTAACACCAGACGTCACAGGCTCCTAAGTCAAGTCTTAAGGCCTACAACGCAGCTTTTATGAGACCCTCACCAGCCAAATTCAGTGGGTGCCAGTCAGCTCATTTCCCTAACACTGCACACGCACAATGCCTGCTCCTCTGGCAGAGGTATGAGATGTGATTTCCTTGATGCACAAAAAAGACCACAGTGACTTAGGAGGTGTTGGGTAGTTGGCTCGGCCACGGTGATGGATGTTCCTTCAGCTCCAAATCAGACCTGAAGCCAAGATTGAGGATCTCATCTCTGGGTATGATGCACTTAGGGACTGAATTAATTTACTTCCCCCCACCCTCTTCTCCCAGACCAACACACTCCCATGTATCTATTTAAAGAAGCAATTAATGTAAAAGAAAAAGACTTGCAGGTGCCAAGAACATCTGATTCTGGTCCCACATAACCAACAAGCTGATTGATAACGTCCTCTGTTGGTTTGATTTGCACGTGTCAGAGTGATGTAGGGTTACTGGCCTTGCCTACGTCACATCACCGTAATTCACTCAGACGCTCCATGGTCCATGTGAAAAGTTGGCCCATTGACGAAACCCACGATGACTAGCTATTGATTCAATACTCAAGGGGCCGACTGGCCCCTCCTCCTGATCCCGGAGAGGATAAATATATTGACGGGATGGACTCAAGGCAGTGGATTGCCTGTCTTGCTTGAGGGAGTGCTCATAGTGCAGCAATAGTTTGGGACCTTACAATGCGTACTATGGATAGGGTTACAGTTGTGAACTACTGCTTTGGACTCCTGGGTTTGTTATTACTGCAGGGAATGCTAAATGTGGAGGGACGGAGCATATTTAACCCTGGTAAGTGTGCAAAAATGGCACTGTTTTAACTCCTCCACCCCTTAAATTAGTGATGTTGTCAGTTTAATTGTTTGGTTTTGCCAAAATGCAACAGGTTAAGAGATGATGTTTGATTATGAAATAGGATGCATGTGACACTTTCTGTTTGTTTGGTGATATCTGGGGTGTTTAAAGCTGCATTTTTATTTGCTTTGTTTGTGCAGGGAACCATGTTTTTAATTCCAAAGAAGACGCAGATCCTCAGAGCAAGATTCTAGCGCTGTTACTACACAAGAGCTTAGTTCCTGTTGAAAAGGATGATGCTCTAGGTGAGAGGTTAAGTAAAATGGTGGCGTTAACATATATAAAATAGATGCATTTCTTGCTTTGACGATGACTGGTTTTCCTGTCTGCAGGTCTCGAGCTGGCCAATAAATTAGCAGAATTAGAGGAGGTAAGAATATTTACAGATTTACCTTGAAGTCATTTGGAAAAAAATGTAGATTAGGAAGAAAACCTGTTATGGTTTACTGCAGTGTAAATTTATGGTGTTGACACTGTCTGATCCTTCTTATTTTCTCAAAAAAGCAAAACAATTTTGAGCAGACATGAGGCTCTGAATGAAAACCTGCCTCCTGAATAGATGTTGTTTCAACACTGAGATGACATCTACCTGTCGTGGTGCATTTAATCACTCTGATCTCTGCTTGTAGCTGCGTGCGCTGAGGGAGGACCTGGAGCTGGAGAGGGAGCTCACAGCCAATTTGGCAGAAGGCAAATCCATAACTAGGAAGAGGGGTGAACGTGAGTTAAATTCAGTACTTCTGGATTAAAATGCATCACACAAACTCATTAATATCTGTAGTTAATTCTAACCTTTGCTGTATTAATGTTCTGCATGTACAATGTCTTCATCTTCTCTCATCTGCAGCTTGCTTCTGGAAGTACTGCGTCTGACACAGATGCACAAGGAGGAGGACCACTGTGAAATCTTGCTGCAAAGCCCCACATAGCCTTAAGACTCAAAACACCAGTAATATAATCACTCTGCATTTATCCCAGCAATATAGAGTTGTGTCATAATCAAAGTCATTAATAAACATTTCCACAGCACTGAGGTGCCCTCATGAGAGATCTAAGGACTGCGGCTGTATATCTGTAAATAATCAGCTGCTCACTGGAAATACTTGAGGGTCAGATAAGACAAATGTACTTGACTGCAAAGACATTATTATTGTTTTCAGAGGGATTTTATTTGCCTGCTGCTTGTGTTGATGTCGCTCCCTTGTGGCAAAATTGGGCATAACATTGTTTTTGTACTGTTGCCAACAAACAACACATCTGTCACTGCTTTCAGAAATGCTGACCTGCTGTTTATTTTACAAAATAAATAAAATTCTAATGAGAATATGTACTTTTTGTTTGTTCTGCTCTGTAAAAAAATTATCAATAAATGGACTCTTTTTTTGAGGTTTGAAAATGAGACAATTGGTTGCACAACTTTCCCATCAAAAAAGGACATTACTTACCATGTTCTTACAACCCCTCGTACTTGTACGATTGACCTCAGAAAATAAATACGTTAAACTGTGGCAATAAGTCAAGTCAATTTTATTTATAAAACACAAATAAAAACAACTCAAACTGTCCAAAGTGCTGTTTGGACCATATCTAAAATCACAAAAAAAAATAAAAAAAATAAAAATTAAATTAAATAAATAAATCAAATCAAATCAAATCAAATAAAATAAAAATAAATTAAATAATTAAAAAAAAGAAGGTAAAAACCAATGCACACAATTCATACGCACAACACAAGTAAAAAAACAAAACAAAACAAAAACAGCCACATCAGGAGGATTCAAATATGTTTTGAGCCTGGATTTAATAGAGTCAACAGAGGGGGCAGATCTAAGCAAAACGTAGAAGTGAAGGAATGTGGCACATGTTGCACATCTGCAGTGACATGGGAATTACTGCACAGCAGAGTTTGTTTGGCTGGTTCTTTCAGAGGAGGGTGACTGAGCTGACTCACAGGCTTAGTCTAAATAATGGGAGAGCTGCTGTGAAAAGATCTGAATCCACACTATATTTGATGAAGAAGTTTCAGGGAAACCAGACTGAATCTGTCGCTCAGCTGCAATCACAGCAGCATCAAAGAAAGTGATGAGTTGTGCTTTGAGCCACTGAGTCATTAAGTAACCTGTACACAATAATAGCCACATGCATGGACATTACGATTTATGTGTGACCCTCTCCTACAGAGGAAAAATGCCTATGTTGTAAAGAGTGGTTCGTGTTTGCGCATTTCTGACCTGTGCCGACAAAATGAGGAGTTATACTTCAAACAGCTGTCATAGACTTTGTTGGATATGGATGCGCTAAAGTTTTGGCTAGTTGTGCTACAAATGGATCCTGACACTAATAAGATTATCAACTGTTATTCCTGCAATGGGGAAATTTGTGGTGGTACAGCAGCAAAGAGGATGGTGTAATAACAAGTAGCATCAGCAAGACGTAATGAATATGTGAATGGTAAAATAAAAACCTCTGCTGCATTTTTTTCTCTCTCTCCTCTTCCAATTGTTATGCGAACACTTCGTCAAAAATAACAGTGGCAATAAAAATCAAAGGCCTGAGACACATTTGAAATCAGGTAAATAAACACTCATGATATTGAAAAGCTTTTAGACAACACTAAAATACATTTTCTATAAACCACTCCGGTTATTATACTCTCTCTAAATCTCACACACATCTTGTGATATCTTGTGATATTTCAGAGAGAGACTTCTGCTTAACAAGGCTCAAGCGGAAGGTAAAGAGACACTTATAATAACAATCAAAAACAACCACTTTTAATGGACATACAGTGACGATGTTCAGTTGCCTCTTCTGCTTCTATTACAGCCTGTTGCGTAGCTGCCGATCGCTGCCAGCTCCTTCAATACTGGACCAATTTAAAAAACTGTTGTTCACATCAGTCTCTTTGATTAATATAAACAGGGAAATAGGGTCCAGGTTGAAAAACGCCAAAGATATCCTTTAACTTTTTTTTTTTTTTTTTTTTCCCAAATACAGGACTATATCTATTTCTATCCCAGTTTAACTACATCGGTTAAGCAGTTAATGGCAACACACACTCACTGTTCATCCCCATTACTATCAGCTCATGGAGTTTTTTAAAGAGACAGACATGAAAAATAATTATAACATGAAAATCTGAGCTCAATTAAACTAAAATTAGCAATTAATTGCAGGTAATTCTGACTGACAAATCTGTCCCAAGTTAATAATTCAATTAATCTGTGCACTTTGCTGATATGATAATTATGCCTCTGAATTCAAGGGGGTGTGAGCTGATTCAACATGCATCACACATCTACAACATCTGAATAAACTAGGCCAACATGAGATGTTTTTCTAAACCTGTTGGTATCCAGTAACTCAGCAGTTAATCATCACTGCCTGGTGCTCATATTAACTGTGACTGTCAGTGAAAGGCCATCGAATCACAAACACTAGCTTTCTCTCTCTACACACACGACATGTTGAGAGGTGACGCATTTTAAAAGGTGCTGCTGTAGTTGTCGAATCTATACAAATCTACAGCAGTGACCTTTGGTCATTTTATATGCTAAGTTTATGCAGCCGCTCTGTCACAGTGCAGGCATCAGACACAAAACACCAACTGACTCCATACAGAAATGTGTGTTATCTGTTTCAATTCAGTACATAAACTGAAGCGCAGGAAGAGAGTGGACAAACATCCCGTCGAGATAAGTCAAAAGTCAAAAGGAAATGACCCAGCATCCTCTGTGTCACTCATACAATAGCAGAACATTTAACCCCATGTCAAGTAGAGTTTCTTTGTGCGAAAGGCTGAATGATATCCCAAGGAGGAAACTGGCAATTATAAATGCTGTAACAGTTGTAATACTACACTAAGATTATAATGGCTCCAATATTAAGATTACCAGTAAAGTAAGTCCAAGTAATATGTCATTGTATCCTAATAAAATAAGTCATTGTGCATTTCCAACTGTCATATTTTTCCACGTCAACCACAGGTCAGACAGGGGGCTAACGTCAGTGGTTGGGCAGTGTGAAGGGTGTGAGTGTGATGGATGACTTTTGGGCGGGCATTTTAGTGGAGCGGCAGAGGGATCACTTGATAGAAAGGGTGCCCACCTCTTTAGGACAGCCCTGAAGAGAAGAAGAGTAACATGATCACAGTATCAAACGGACAATAATGGATTCGCACTTCAGAGGTTGGTATATATTTTAACTTGTTTTGTTTTTACCACAAGTCAGGTTTGGTCTTTTGACTATTATTTAAGAGCAGAAAAAAAATATCTTAATTTTTTTTTTATGTTTTTATTATTATTATTTGAGAATTATATCAAGCATTGGAGTCCAGATTTGAATTAAAAATTGACTTGATAAAATTTGAGTTGAAGAAGAATGTTGGCCTTTTGCATACACAGTTAAAGATCATTACTATACACCGCTGTTTGGGGTGATATTATGGGACAAACTTAATTTCAAATTAGGGCTGTCGCGATATTCGGGTATTGGCGATAACCATGATATTCAAAAATGACACACTGATATCATGCTAATAATACACATCTTATAGTATGTAAATACATCATTTGCCTTTCTTTCTGTTCACGCTTTGTCTCCCTCCACCAATGCTTGTCCGTGTGTAGTTGCTCTTTTAGTACAATCTTGTGCAGTCATGGTTACAGACTCTCAGTCTTTGCACGTCCCTACACTGTCATGAGTGTAAATCATTTGTCAAAAAGAACATGTCATGCCAGCCCTATTTCCGATTGAATCTCATGTGTCAAAATGTGTCTTTGTGTGTGTTATTTCAACTTTGCAGGCGCCTTGTGGACGATACTCATCCTCTTCACATTGCCACACCTTACCTACAACATGCTCTGCCCCAGCAGCTGCTTGTGTAACTTTAGAGGTGCTGTGAAGTGTGTTGGTGACACCATCACAGATATACCAAAGCAGCTGCCTGTCCACACATACCTGCTGCAGCTTAACGGCACAATAATGAACGTCATAAATGAGCAGAGCTTGGCAAACAGGGACCTCTTGCTGCGTTTCAGTCTGACTCACAGTCATTTACACACGATCCATCCCAGAGCCTTCCATGTGGCTCCACAGCTCAAGTCTGTCAAGCTGTCGTACAATGATCTCTCTACCCTCCCTGCGCGGGTTTTCAGTCCAATGACCACTCTGGAGCAGCTGCATTTAGATGGGAACCAGTTGGAGACCATAGCCCCGGATATGTTTGAAGGACTTGTCGGGTTGCTGGATCTAGACCTGAACCGGAACAAACTGAGTAGTCCTTCTTCAGATGTTTTCGATAAACTGTCCAGCCTCACCTTTCTGAACCTCGGCAGGAACTCCATAAAGAAGCTTCCACCTACCATCTTTCACTCCTTGACTAATCTCAACCAGCTCATGCTCTATAACAACGAACTAGAGGTGCTAGAACCTGGGATTTTTGACAAACTTATCAACCTTGAGGAGCTGAAAATCCATCAAAACTACATTACCAGCCTTTCACCTCAGGTGTTCTGGTCACTGAAGAACCTGAGGGTCCTCACCCTGTCCTCCAACCGACTTCAGGCTATCCCAGAAAAGAGCTTCTACAACATGCCAAAGCTGAGAAAGCTAACCATTTACAACAACCCCCTGTTATCTCTGCCAGACCAGCTGATGGGACACATGCCTGACATTATTGACTTTTATTTGTATGCCACTAACCTCACCACTGTTCCTGGAAATTTGTTTGCCAACATGTCTGGACTCCTGAGGCTTAACTTCCATTTAAATGACCATCTGAGGGAGTTGCCCTCAGACCTCTTCTGCTGCCTTCCCAAGCTTGAGAAACTCTCACTGAGATCCAACAACCTCCATTATCTACATCCTCGGCTGTTCTCCGGACTAACCACACTTGGCATACTGTTTCTTAATGATAACAAGCTGCAGAGCCTTCCAGATGACATCTTCCAGGACCTTAGCAGGGTTGTGTCAATTGATTTGAAGAATAACCAGCTTATGACTCTTCCAGGAGATAGTTTCTTGTCAAATACAGCTTTGAAGGCTCTTGGACTGAGTGGCAACCCCTGGGACTGTACTTGTAGTATCAGAGGTATTGCAAAATGGATAAGACATAATGAGCATGTGGTTCTTGACAGACAGGATGTGATATGTCACAGTCCAACATACCAACTGCTCCGTACTGTTGGCTCACTGCGTGATGAGGAGTTCAACTTTTGCGACACTATGACAGTCACGCCAAGTTATTTTTTGACACACAAGCCAATAAAAACATTCCACACCACTTCAACTCGTGGACAAACAACTGTTGCAGCTTCTACAACTACACCGTCCCCAAAAACATCTACCATCATTCAAGGAGCTACTCAACAATCCACCACTCCATCTTCACAACCATCTTTACATACCACAGTCCTACCAACAACTCTCCAAACTCCCACCCCTACCCTGCCTAACAAGGAGACTCTTCCCATTACTGAGACCCCCTCACCTCCTTTCTATGACACAGAGGTCGTTGAACAGAAAACAACCCAACAAGTCATCATCACAACAACTACTCCAACTACAAAACCATCTGACTTACATACCACAATCCTACCAACAACTCTCCAAACTCCCACCACCATCCTGCCTAACAAGGAGTTTCTCTCCATTCCTGAGACTCCCTCACCTCCTTTCTATGAAATGTTGGTGATTGAACAGGGGCCCGAGTTTGTTCACCACAACCCTCACAAGGCCTGGGTGTATGTGTGGTTTCTGCCCTCAGATATGACCATGACCGGACTTCTCATGTTTTCTCACATCCTTCTTGTGGTCACAGGCTTGGTCCTCATTCTTGGTGCACTGTTTTACATGTATCGCCTCAACAAGACCGTGAATGAACTGAAGACTGAGTGTGCACATCCTCCAGGGTTATGAAACACTTTGTCAGGCTAGGTGCACAAGAGATCAAGATTAAGCGTCCTTTTCCCGAGGTTGCAGTTTATAAACGATTTCTCTGGGGTGTAAGTTTTCTTGACGTTGTGTTAAGTTGTATCTTCAAGTGTTATGTGAGGACAGTCAGAATATGGGATTTAAAATATTGTGACAAAGCTAAAGCTAAAGGATATTTTAAAGAGCAAAGACTTAGGCTATGGTAAGACAATACATATATAATATCATATAATACAGTTAAGCATATCATACAGTACGTAAGATTCACAAACAGCTGAAATTAGCTTTTTTTTTTTTTTTTTTTTTTTTTACATATTTTTGGTTGTAACTTTATGTTATTTGTAGAGCTATAAGGAGCTGCTTGGATCAATCAATTGATAAATCGGAAAAAAAAAATGTAAACCTATTTTGAGAATTTATCAATAATTTCAGTGATTTTTCTGTCAGAAATGCCAGGCATTTGCTAGATTCAGCTTCTCAAATGTAAAACTTAGCTGCTTTTATTTGTCTTGTATAATAATAAATCAAATATTTTTTGAGTTTTGGATTGTTGGTCGGACAAATGAAGCAATTTGAAGTCATCACTTTGGGCTCTTGGAGGTTGTGATGCGTGTTTTTTTGACATTTCATGAAACAAATTGTTCATCAGGAAAATATTTGGCAAATTACTCAATGATGAAAATAGTGAATATGTTTTACAAAAATCAAATAAATTACCAATTAATAATTAGTTCCTATGTCCTTGTCTTAATGCGTCACGCACAAAGTGATACATAATAATGTCTCACAGTCTGTGTTAGTTTTACATGTTATATTAATCTGTGTTTACCATATGAGCAAAACCTATGTAGTGTGCAATATTAAGCTTCATAAAGCAAAGTCAGGCCAATGTAGTCAAGTTATTTAGTTATTTGTTTCTCTCTAGTGATGATAAATGTTTGTTGTAACTTTTGCTTAATCAGTCTGAATAAAATGCATTATGTGCAAATGTCTTTCTTCCTTGTTGGTGGATACGAGATGCTTGTTTGTCTATAGAGGATTAGATTTCCTGCTGCTGTGGTGTGTATTAATAAGATGTGGTGATGATGTTATTCCTGACTCTCCCATCAGCAATTACAAATGCATCTTTCTAAAAAAAAATTTTTTTCCATCTGACCAAGACTACATGTTACATTTCACCAATGAGAACCTGCAATATTGTTAACATAATCAAGATGATTTATGGGTCAGAGAGCAAAGGGAGCTCTGGACGACACAGCTGAATATATGAGCCACTAAAACAATGTTTACTCATGTTTGAAGTGTTTTCTGTCTTGCACAAAATGACACTACAAATTACACGGAAAGAGAAACAAAAAGAGGATTGCTATCATACTGCAGGGGTGGGGTCAAACAGAAGGCAAAAGTGAAGGAATTAAATCCTGACACTTTTTTTCATGTCTCCTCACATGCATTCAGACAAGCAAAAATCCCCCAAGGGTGGGGCTTCTTCTTGTTTGCTTGATCTAATACCGCTACATCAGGCAAAAAAGGAGGAAATTACAAAGATATCACCAACTCAAGGTCTCTGTCCATTTTATCGTCAGCCTCGACTCGAGGTAAGTTCTGCAAAACTTCATGCTGTCCTGGTTAACAGAGTGCTGATCGTTACTTACTTATACCATACTGTTTGAGGATTGTTAGGCAGGGAGATAGCAGGATGAAATTAATCATAGGCTAAGGATAATGATTGCTGTAGCTTTAACAGCTAGAACAATAAGTCAACTTTTGAATTCAGTGGCTCAAAATGAGCAGCCAGTGTTCCTCTTCATGTGTGCTGTAAAAGAGAACAGACTGAGACACAGGTTCAAAATAGGGGAGAATTAGACAGGGGAAGCAAAAAATATTATTTTTGGAAAAGAAAGCGCAATAGCCAATAGTTCTTAACAGGTCATGAAATAGTCTCAATGTAACACTGATGCCGTCATGAGCCTGTTTACATTTGGTTTTAGGAAGCGTTTTGGTGATCGTAACACAAATGTACAGCTGAGACATCGTTCACACCTGTTTCTATCACGAATCTCCAGCTGACAACTTATATTTGGATTTCATTATGCTTATGTCACTTCTGCTACAATGTCAAAGGGCCTGGTGCACTGTTATCACTTTCACACTCTTGCTAGTCACCTTGTGTCTGCACAGCAGGAGATATCATGAAATACATTGAGAGACATGGTTTTACATTAAAATATGAATTTATGCTGGTGGCTAAAGCAAAGTTGACTTTGTTTCATCATCATCAAATCTTAGTTATTATCTTACATAGTCAAAACTAGATACATGACCTCATCACTGTGTATCCTGCAAAAAGCTGTGTTTAAAAAAAGTAAGTTGCACCGTTCTTTTACTCACTTTCAAATCAAATGCACATGCCAGATCAAGATCTTTACGACAGGTGGTGGGGCGTCCTCTTTCTCTTTTCCTCTTTCCTCAGCTCTCTCTTGCTGACGCTGCCATCAACCCCCACTCCTCCACAACTCGGTTGGACGCTGCAGTCAGAACTGAAGAAAACTGCTGCTGAAGGTGCATTCATTATAACAAGTAATTGTCAAAGTTTTTTTTAACCCTTTGGTGGTCTTCCTTGTGCCTACAAAGTCATCCATCTTGTCACAATTTTATACGATGGACTACATCTCTTTGTAACCATCTGTTAACCAAGCATTGCATTCATTCTTGTCTTCATATGTTCAATGAGGAGTACTGTGCATGTTCGTAATAGTTGAGTAAACCTTCAATTCAGTGACAATCAAATTAAATTCTGTTATTTAATACAAAATGAATTCTTTCTGATAGCCTGAAGTTGAGTGCAATCACTCTCCATCTTTTGAACCAAATTATTTGTTTACAGTACATATTATTGTGACAAAGTAAAGCCTTTATGTTACTCATATTTCACCACTTATACAGTGCCCTCCAAAAGTATTGGAACAGTGAGTCCAATTCGTTTACTTTTGTTGTAGACTGAAAACATTTGGGTTTGACATCAAAAGATGAATATGAGACAAGAGATCAACATTTCAGCTTTTATTTCCAGGTATTTACATCTGCATCTGATACACAACTTAGAAGATAGCATTATTTGTAATGGAACACAAAATTTTTAGGTGAGCAAAAGTATTGGAACATATAAACTTAAAATAGATTAAAGTGAATGAGACTTAATATTTAGTTGCAAATCCTTTGCTTTCAATAACTGCATCAAGCCTGTGACCCATTGACATCACCAAACTTTTGCATTCTTCTTTTGTGATGCTTTTCTAGGCTTTCACCACAGCCTCTTTCAGCTGTTGTTTGTTTTGGGGGTTACTCCCTTCAGTCTCCTCTTCAGCAGGTAAAATGCATGCTCTGTTGGGTTTAAGTCTGGAGACTGACTTGGCCAGTCTAAAACCTTCCACTTCTTGCCCCTGATGAACTCCTTTGTTGTTTTGGCAGTGTGTTTTGGGTCGTTATCTTGCTGCATAATGAAGGATCTCCCAATCAGTTTGGTTGCATCTTTCTTTAAATTAGCAGACAAAATGTTTCTGTAGACTTCTGAGTTCATTTTGCTGCTGCCATCATGTGTTACATCATCAGTGAAGATGAAAGAGTCCGTCCCAGAAGAAGCCATGCAAGCCCAAGCCATGACATTACCTCCACCGTGTTTCACAGATGAGCTTGTATGTTTGGGATCATGAGCAGATCCTTTCTTTCTCCAAACTTTCACCTTTCCATCACTTTGGAAAAAGTTAATCTTTGTCTCATCAGTCCATAAAACTTTTTCCCAGAATTTTTGAGGCTCATCTCTGTACCTTTTGGCAAATTCCAGCCTGGCCTTCCTATTCTTCTTGCTAATGAGTGGTTTGCATCTTCTGGTGTAGCCTCTGTACTTTTGTTCATGAAGTCTTCTGCAAACAGTAGATTGTGATACCTTCACTCCTGCCCTCTGGAGGTTGTTGCTGATGTCACTAACAGTTGTTTTAGGGTCTTTCTTGACAGCTCTCACAATGTTTCTGTCATCAACTGCTGATGTTTTCCTTGGTCTACCTGTTCGACGTCTGTTGCTTAGTACACCAGTGGTTTCTTTCTTCTTCAGGACATTCCAAATGGTTGTACTGGCTATGGCCAATGTTTGTGCAATGGCTCTGATTGATTGTCCATTTTCTCTCAGATTCACAATTGTTTCTTTTTCACCCATAGACAGCTCTCAGTTTTCATGTTGGTTCCACCTCTAAATGCAGTCTGCACAGGCAAAACCTATCGTACCCAATCTGAAACTGAGCTCAGACATTCAGTGCTATTTATTGTTTGAATAATCAATGTAATTGGGAAACACCTGGGCAACAAAACACACCTGTCAGTCACATGTTCCAATACTTTTGCTCTCATGAAAAATGGGTGGGTTCAAACAAAAGGTGCTATCTTCTAAGTTGTGTATCAGATCCAGATGTAAATACCTGGAAATGAAAGCTGAAATGTTGATCTCTTGTCCCATATTCATCTTTTGATGTCAAACCCAAATATTTTCAGTCTACAACAAAAATAAAGGAATTGGCCTCACTGTTCCAATACTTTTGGAGGGCACTGTATATTATCACAGGAGAGTAAAAAACAAATCATACAATAAACTACCTTCTAATATGTTTACAAGATCTAAATCTAATCTACTCCATTTTATAACTTATGATTTTTTTTTTTTTTTAATAGTGAATGAACATGGCAAGAGGAGAAATCGTGGTTCTTTTTCTGTCTTTACTGTTTGAGTCCTCATTAACTCAAAAACAATGCGAAAAGGAGACAGACTGCCCCAAAGAGAACCAGGCTGTTTTCAGTACCTCTACAACAGAAATCCCACGCATCCTAAAACCAGGTGTGACAGAAGTTTTCTTTGTGGAAAGCCTAATTGACACAATCCCCAAAGCAGCCTTTGTTGAAAACCCCCATCTTGAAAAGGTGGAGTTCATGAGCACTACCACGACATCTATCGAGCCAGGAGCTTTTGAAGGTTTGGTAGACCTCAAGCATATTGAGATCTCCAGCACTCCATTAAAGTCGATACCAGTGGGAGTCTTTAAAGACCTCAACAACCTGGAGAAGCTTGTAATAAAGCTTAACAAGCTCCGTAGTCTGGAGAAAGGCTTGTTTGAGGGCCTTACAAAATTACGAGAGCTCCTTTTACACATGAACGAGATAGAATCGATTGAAGATGGGACTTTTGATGAACTCAACAACCTCACAGTGCTCCATTTGGCTAAAAACAACCTCTCCGCTGTATCTACCAGCTGGTTCTCAAACCTAAACAAACTACAGACGCTACGGCTTTATGAGAATCAACTGACCACCATTCCTGAAGAGATTTTGCAGAATCTGCCAAACCTAAAGGAAATTGGCTTGCAGGGAAACAAAATAGCAGAATTGTCACCTAATCTATTTCCACATAAAGACCAACTAAGTAAGGTGTACCTGGATAGTAATCATCTGACTAGTTTACCTGAAGGATTCTTTGTTGGCTTCCCTCTGCTTAAAATGCTGACCCTACAGAAGAATAAACTGACGAGTCTACCACCTGTGCTTTTTGGAGAAATGCCTAAATTGACAGAGTTAAGCCTGAGTCAGAACAATCTCAGCGCTCTTCCTAAAGGAATATTCAGCCCTCTGAAGAAAGTCAAGAAGTTAGATCTGTCTAAGAATCAATTTGTCACCTTTTATGCTGAGAACTTTGAAGGTCCTGAGAGGCTCACAGACCTGAATCTACAGTACAACAAGATAAAGTCACTGGACGTAGATGTGTTTGAAAAGCTACAATCACTGATCACACTCAAGCTAGCTCACAACGACCTCCAGACGCTTCCTGGGGATATTTTTGAGCCTTTAACAAAACTGAGAAAACTTTACCTCAATGACAACCCTTGGCACTGTGACTGTAATCTGATAGAGCTTCACCTCTGGATGAAGATGAACTCTGACAAGCTTGTGTCTCCTGCTGTCTGTGAGTATCCAGAAGATCTAAAAGGACAAGAAATAAAATCATTACCAGAAGATCAACTTATCTGCCCCACCCTTCCCCCCACAATCACAACCATCACCACCACCACAACTCCCAAAGCACTCCTAACTACAGAACCAAAAACCACCATCATTACTACCACAACACCAGCAACCACTTTGTCAGCTACAACAAACACCCCTGTCTCAACCATGCCACTAGCAACAACCATTACAAAGGCACCAACAAACACCATAACAAAAACTCCAGCCACCATGACCACCACCTCAACACCAACACCCACAACAACTTTAACCACCAACACCACTTCGAGTACAACCACAACCATTACGACTATGCATACAACAATTATGCCCACGACCACCAGCTTCAGCACCCAACCAACCACCACCCAAACAATGCCTCCTAAAAAAAACACTCCAGTGATTATCTACTTCATACTGCTGGTGGTATTAATCATCTGCTTGCTGGCACTGGCTAAGCTCACCCTGTCTGTTTACCACCTGCTGCAGCGCAGGAAGAGGATGAACCAGATGGTCAAACCCATCAGCATCTCTAACAGGGAAGAGGTAATGCTCATGCCCATATGTGAGGCAGATATGAAGGCTAACATGTAATAGTTGAAGCTACAGTTAATATTTTAAAAATAACAATGGATCAAATGGCAATATGTTAATGTGAGGTGTTGCTCAAAATATCTAACCGTGTATAACCCGTATCTGCAGCTCCCCTCAGCATTATGGAGTTTTTACTGACTTTTATTCATTGTTTAGCTGTCCAACAGGAACCCATATATGTATAAGGTCTGAAGTTATATATTTTGATGGATCTATGCAGGGACTACAACTTCTCTAGCTTACATTAACTGATGGTTCACCCACCTGGGGGCACTGGAAACAAGCTGTGAACATGACATTGACAATATAAAGTTAATGCAAACTTGTCACTAAACAGGTGCATATCTAAACAGCCAGCTGCTACGATCCTGTTTCCGGTCACCTGACAGATGTAAGTCAAATATTAACTTCCTTTTAGTTGGGTTTTTGGTCTCTACCAACTCCTGGGGCAATTATCTGTCTTTTAAGCAGCTAAATGCTTCACTATATTCACCAGCAAGTGCTCTGACCGCTGTTTGGTGCTGAGCAGGTAATGAACAGATAATGTTTTAGAGAGTTTTCACTGAAAACAGCTGTCTGCTGCAGCTGAAAAACAATGCTAAGAGAGTGGTGAGAGTTGCAAAGTTGAGGGTTGTACAACCAACACAATGACCTTAAAATACACAAATGGACTGTAGAGCTAAAGGGAACTGCAGAGTTGGGTGTTTCTCTGTGGTTTTGTCACTATGAACCACCCTTTCACATACAAGTAGTCATATGTTCAGTTGTTAATATGAAAATACTGATTATAGTAACTTTACATAAAAACATTTAAGGTATACTATGCAAGAATTATTGATTACTGTTTGTAAATGATATTGCCAGCAAAAGTGAAAGTGAAAGCCAAACCCTGATTCACTCTTGTTTGCTATATTTGCACTTCTGTGTTGCTTTTTTGCACTGTGTCTGGCACCTGGTCGCTACCTTTTCATGAAGTCATGAACTCAACTGCAGGGTCTCTGCAAATAAATATACTGCCAATCTGCCACACACTTCTAGTTGGTTTTAAGTGATGATTGAGAGGCATTACTTTTGTATGAGTCTATGAACTGTTATTTAGGAAAATCCTGCATACTGTACTGCACATTTATGATACTTAATTCACATTTCAGGGAAGAGGAAAAAGTCTGGGGTTTAGATACCTCTTTAATTAATATATATATAAAAAAACTAATACCATACATTCTTCATATGAACATGTTGCTGATCACATGCTTTAGCAGCCTGTACATACATGTCAAAGTGTCTCATGTTGAACGTTTTGCTTGATGAAAAAATAACTATTTTTGTAAGCATAATGCATTTAAGATGATTAATAAAATTCTTCTTGGATATCTGTTTGTCTTGTTTAAACTGAGGTCCTGGCACTTGGCCACAACAAGCACCCTCTTTCACCAGCAGGGAGAGACAAAGATCCTTGGGACTATATTCTCTGTCTCATTTCACAGAAAACAAGAAACTTTTCACATCCTGAAGAACTCTCTGTAAAAACCATCAAATCATCGTAGTGCTTTGGTTAAAGTTAAGTAAGGAACATCTTGTCTTTTACTTTCTGCCACTTATGAATCAATAGAGGACTTTCTGAACTTTTCTCCTGCTCTAAACTTCTCAGTCACTTTGCACTTTGTCAAAGTCCCAACATTCATAAGTCTGACACCACCGTATCTGGCCAATCATCATGTTTCTCCCGTCATTCCTCGAGCCAATCATTCCCTGGAGGCTGCTCTTTCAGACCTGCTATTGCACAACCCACCACCTCTGTGATGTTCAAAAAGATTTAACTGAGAGTTTCCATCAACCACCTGCTGACTTAACTCCACCACCAACATCTTAACTCAGGGAGCTTTTCCCATCTCCTACCTCTCTTTGTATGGGTCTACAGTGAAGTCTAGATATTAACGTTTCTCTCTGTTGCCTCAGCAAACATCATTACACACTTCCAATTACTCTCTAATTATTGACCTTTAGCATACTGGCAGTTCCAGTTGTGCATTCAAAAATTTGTATCTGACTTTCCAGTGCATCCGTCTGAATGTCTGCCTTTACTTCTCGCAAACAAACATATCACAAGTCCACACTGAGAGTCAAACTGATAAGAACAGAATGGGAAATATATCAAGGTATATTAAAATGTTGTATTAATCAAACATGATTATTGTTGAAAGCTCCAACAGACTGCTTTTCATGTATACCACATCACTATAAATCCCCAAATAAAAATAAGCTACACACTAGCAGCACTTTGAATCTTGAAATTTTAACTCTCTTGATGTTTTCTTCACTGATGTGCAAATGTTAACTGAAAGCAAAGTGACATCATGGCTTTTTATAGAGCTTAGAGAGATGAGATGATGAAAGATTACAATTTGAATATAAAAGAGTGAATGGAAAAACCTAAGTGGGGCTGGCTCTATCCTCTTCTATCATTAGGTTGGCTCAATATGCCAGTCAAGACAATTAGCTTGTGACTGTTACTGGTAACATGACTGTCTAAATGTGTGTAATTATCTGAGTGTCCAGCAGGATACAGGAGCATAAGCACACTGAGAAACCGAGACTCCTCCTGACACAAAAACAGCTGATGTGCAAACTCACTCAGTGTGTGCTGGGGTCTTTTGGACCCCGCAGAGGATGAACAGGTATAGAAAATGGATGGGTAATTGCTCAGAGCTCCCAAACGTCACATAACGATGTCTCAGCCAGCCTAAGCCTGCCAGTGTAGTCAATATTGATCACAAGTTATTTGTTTCCATCTAGTGGTGAATTCTTTGAACTGCATGAAGAGACATCACAACTTAAAAACATTCTTTACTGTAACTTTATTTTTTAAATTTCAAAATATTTTTATTAAGGTTTTCAAAAAGGAAAACAAAAAACCCAGCACCATGCAGTATACATCAGTGTGCAGAGCAAACATGACCCTGAGGCCATTACAGTAACACCTTCTACAATACAATAGCTCTTCCCCCCCACCCATCCTCCTGTCCCAAATTTTTTCCTTCCTTTAAATATTCCTACCGCACAATGTCTAAAATTTGAGATGGAGAATAACAACATCCATGGAGTCAGGTTTTACCCTTTTTTATTTATATGTCAAGGGCTGTAGACCTTTTTACTGTTAGTAAACAGCATGATGTTTATTGATGGGTGGAGCTTAGCTGGAGGCAAAACAATTCTCTGCAGGCATTAGCCAGTGTTAGCTAGCGCGTTCTGTTGGTTTGTTGTAGACAATGGAGGAGGATGATACGAGTGGTGCATTCAGAAAAACTCATTCTGAACCGAACTAAACCGTTGGTAAATTCGGAGTGCTGTCAGAATGTACCGTTCAGATCCAGAGCACCGCCCTCTCTGAGTAGCGACCAACAGGGCTCTTATTTTAGTGTAGAGCATCACACTTAATTTATGAACACGCCATGTCAGGTCACTCACTCTCTGGGACCGCAAATGTTACTTGAGTAAGTAAACACTTACTTAACACCCGTATGCCCTCACTCAGTCTTTGTGGTTGATTACTGTGCCAATCTTACAAAGGTGGGTGACACTTGAATGGTTTTCGAAGCTAACGTTAGCTAATGCGCTAAAAAGTTAGCGTTACAGAGAAATCCAATATTCCTCTTAATATCTACTCGATTTCTGATAAGGTGGACATGATAACCCTTAATACACATAACTTTATTCTACAACAGTAAATACTTTTTCCCTAACCTGATTTGAAGTGTGCGCTGCACATTTTTGATGATCACCTCTGTCCAGTCCTTTCGTCTTATCGCATTTAACCGTAGTTGTCTTTGTTTTTGTTGATTGGCAGTGGTGGCTGGTATGTGATAGAATATAAGTTTTGAGCCATGACTCCTTCTATTCTAGCTATCAATAATACAACAAGATGACATTTTAAGACTTCTATGTAGCCTACAGCCCTGTGGTGGAGTCAGGTTACGCCTCTTGTTAACAAACTGACATCATTGTGACGTTGGTCCTAAAAGGGTCTGTATTAGAACGCACTGAGAGCTGATGTTATTTGGGTTTATGAAAATGAGACAAAAAGGGTCCCTATGTCTTTTTTTTCCTGAACCACTGGCAGAGAAGCACAGCATCTCTAATTTTACACAGGACATTATGGCTTGAAGCCACTGGCCAAATGTGGGCGTGGCAGCCTCCTTTCATTTGAGCAAGATGGCGCGCCTGGGGTCATCTCCACTAGCAATGCCAAACAGGGCAACAATAGGGTCTAGTTCTATTTTTTTGAAAGGATTTTAGAAAGGGTATGGAAGATATCTTTCCAAAATTAGGGCACAGCAAGTTCATATGGTGTGATGGACTAAGAGTCTCATCCTACTCTCTAATGTGCTATGTGTGAGCTCAGTCCTGCGTGTTCTTTAATGAAGCAATAGGAGAAGATATATTCGGTCTCAGTTAATGTAGTTTATTAAGCAGTAAAGGAATAAAATTACAGAGCTCTGGGTCTCAACTTCACGTCCCTGACGAACAACAAAGGTGTGTCAGTTCAGGAAGTCTGACCTCCTGTCCTTTCCCTGACCCAGTATATTTGAGCGTAACAGAGTGTCATTGTGCACGCAAGGCGTTGTCCTCTTCTCATTGGCAGTTCCACTTCCTCCTTCACCACACCACGCCCCTGCCTCGTGTTAATCTGACTCCTTCCCGCTGGCGGTGGGGGCGTGGTTCCTGTTTTGAAAGACAAGAGACAACACAACTCCCTACACGTGCTGTACCTTACTATCTGTATATCACTTTCTATTCTTTTTACCATATATGAAACTAATTATCTAAGCATTGCGGTATGTGCTCCTCAGACTTCATGTCTCTTCCTCTCCTGTACTTCTCCACTTCTGCAAAGCAAACACATTCAGATCAGCTGAAATCATCTCAGTATTCTCATTGTTCACACATCTAAAACTTATATAGTGAAACACAACTTATAGTAAAACACATAACATCATTCTATTCCCAACAGGTGGCATCATTGTTTTTGTCACAGGTGGGGGTTTTATCAGGGTGGATGCTAGATAGCTTAACCTTAGACATATGGGCCCTGTGGACCACTTTTAAATGCAATAAGCGATGTCTTGTGCAAAGTGAGGATTTATGTATTGGTGAAAGAATAGAGACCCATAGGTCCTCAGTTATAGGTCCCAGAACTTGTACCCAGGCTTCCTTAATCCCGCCTAGAGGTGAACATATCAGCATTGAGATGCTTCTATATAATTTAGAAAGTGCAGCTCTAGACAATGGATTAAAGGAAAGAAACATGTCAATGGGATTGGTATCAGGTGCTACAGAAAAAACAAGGTATGTTTAAACGGACATGTCTTTCTTTCTTTCTTTCTTTCTTTCACCATGTTGGTGGATAAGAGAAGCTTGTTTGTCTGCAGAGGATTTTACTTCCTGCTGCTGAGGCGTTTAAAAATGCCAAGCTGTCATTGTGATATAATTCCTGCCTCTTCCCAATTACGAGTTTTTATTTTTTTAACATCTGTTAACTGTTTGAATCTGATCAAGGCCACACACATTTTAGCAATAACAACCTTCAATATCAATATCATGAAAAAGAGGGCTTATGGGTCAGACTGTCAGGTTTATCAAAATCTGTTGTTCTTATTTCTCCCCTAATTCACCTTAGCACACTGGAATTTAGTAAAGGGAAATCTTATACTAATGTCACCTGGTCCAGCACTGCAGTGTGTGTTCCGGCCCACTCTTGTGATCACACAGCTAAATCCATGAACCAATAAATCAATGTCTACACATGAACTGGAAGTACGCTGTTTCATAAACTCGTGCCAGGCACTGATTGTGTTTCCATAAACATCCCTCTTATCTAAGTTTCTCATCCTCAGACGGGAATGAGAGAGAAATGTGGATTCCCAAAATGATTCATACTGAGAAGTGTAACACCATCATTACTGGAACATCCTTCAAAACAGGAAGCTCAGATTTAGTCAGCGTCTAGATTACACAAGGACAAAGAGCAAAATGACCATTGAGACGACTCTTTTGCAAAACTGTGCCCCTGTATTTTCACCAGCTATTATGAAACAAAACCACAACAGTGTGTACGCACTTATGACTTCCTTTTACTGAGTAGTCCAAGACCACATGTACTGTAATTTACAATATAGCCTAGAAAAAGATCAAGAGAACATAGTTGCTCCTAATTTTACCTAAAAGTTTTCATACACATTTTTTCTTCAGGAGAACTTTAGAAAGTGTAATCAATGAAGCCTATATAAAATTTGTGTGCATGAAGATTTGTATATAGTTTGATGTCTGTTACTTTGTATATAAACTGCTTGTCCACTTTTTCATGCACAAAGTTCATGCATAAAGTTAAAAAAAAGCATTATGATGTGTCAGCTTCATTAGAGCCCAAATTCATAACTGTACATTGAAGTGTTCAAGAGCAGCAGCCTTTTTACTATAGGTATGTCACCATGGTAACCAAGGGTCCTTTTGGAGTCTCAAAATGTCCTTTTTGGAAATGCCAAGACATATCCTTGGAAAAACATGTGTAAAAAGTCATCTTCTGTAGTACTGTTATGAAATTTTAACTTGGACTAGATGAGCCCTTATTCTTTGGTTCCATAGTGTTTAACAGCTAATGTCTCCCAATTACAGTCATCTGCAGCATCTTTTTTCAAGAAAAAAAAATTCAGGCGAGACACAGAACCTTCCTATTTCAGTGTTGAAACTTGTATAACTTAATGACAGAAGCACTTACAGTGATTTGGCTGCTGGGGAAAAAACTTTTTAAATGAGACCATACATGTACAGGCACTAAAAACTGAACAAGAACAGCAGGAATTATGCAGGATCCATTAGAGTTTAAGTTACACTTGTAACCAGCTGTGTTGATAAATACACTTTGGACTAATAATACTATTTAACATTATTCTTAAGGGGCAAAACAACAGAGAATGTTTGACTGCTGGTCCAAAAAGCTTTCAGAGCTTTAAAAACCTGCACAAAATGACAGCGGATGCCACGAATTCCACGAGAAGTGATTGGACTTTAAAACAAACAGCAAACAAAGGAGGATGAATTGGTGAACAGCACCCAAGTTCATTGCTATGGCAACGGGTGATTAGGCCTTTCCAGTACACTGAGCTCACACAACAGTGGGCACACACACTCCCACACACACAGACAGTGAGAGCGGGCGAGCATGGGGAGAGGAAATCATACTGCAGGGGTCACAAGGAATATTTCACCACAGTGAAAAACAAGTGGAGTTTTTTTAATCCAACCTTTATCTGTCTGTAAATGAACTTAATTTAACCTGGTATTCAGAGGGGTTTCTCCACATTTGTAATTCTGGTCCCAGCAGACTTGGCTGTAGGGTAGAGCAATAATCCTCTAAAGTCCAATAATTAACTGTTTCAAAGTATTTTGGTATTAAAAAAATATAATTGTAGCCAAATGTTTTGCCCAAGACGAGAAGCTACATTAACATTACTGTAATGTATTTCTTTTAGGTTTCCAAGTGGTTCTCATCTAAATGGAGCTGTTTTGTCTGAAAACTAAGTTCTAAGTTTAGTCATGCCTAATTTAGCCTTGTAATTATTAATATTCTGGGGAAAATATACACTCATAATATTACAAAGTACAGATGTTACTGCAACTCCTCTGAGGTCATCAGTCTAGCGCAGGGGTAGGCAACCTGCGCCTCCAGAGCCACTTGCGGCTCTTTAGCCCCTCTCCAGTGGCTCCATGTGGCTTTGACAAATACTAAAATGAAAATGAATAGTTATTTATTTATTTGTTTACATTTCAATTGTCTTTTACCATTGCTGTTGGCCTAAAGAAATTATCCCATTCTCTAGTGGTAAAAATGTGTAGCCTATACACCAAATAAAACGGTTAAAACCTCAATAGCAGTGGCTAGTCTTGAGACTCCCTGACTAGCTATGGATTGCATTTTTTTTTTTTTTAAGTAAAATTCTTGGAGACAAATTACAAAATTTAATATTGTGTGGACAGATTAATTTGCTTTCACCGCCAACGCTGCAGAGGTAAAATACCAAATAATCATGAATAACTGACCACAGAGGAGCCAAAAACATATTTATGGATGCTGATTTAGACCTATTAGTAATGTTGATGGGCTAATTAAGACTATATAGGCTAGGTTATCGTCTTATTAAGGCTTAAAAATATTTTGTGGCTCCAGGCAGATTTTTCTATATTATCTTTTGGTCAAAAATAGCTCTTTTGTCTGACCCCTGATCTAATGCCATTACTACCTTGGATCTGTGACTCTTGCTCATCTAGTTGCAACACTCCTGGAACAAATTTAGTCAAGTCAATTTTATTTATATAACCCAATATCACAAATCACAATTTGCCACAGGGGGTTTTACAATCTCTACAGCATATGACACCCCCTCATCCCTGGGGAATTTGAAGACCAGGTCAATGCTGTGTGCAATTTGTCACAATCTCAGGGCCAGTCCTGAACACTTTTAGCAGTGTGGCATGACCCATCATTCTGCTGAGAGGGCCACTGCCGTGAGTGAGTGTACTTGTCCCAGCATCCACATGAATGCCAGGACCCAAGGATTCCCATTGTAATAAGATGTTCAAAGTAATTCACTTCATCTGTCTGAGGTTTGATTGGTGTAAGTGCTGTATGGGGGCTCAGACACTCAAGTTTCTTTTTCTAGTCAAACTTTCTTCATCTTGCTGCTCTCTACTGACCTTTTGACCTCACTCAGACAAGGACATGGAGCTTCTGTAATACTACGACACAATACCTGGTTTCACTGACAATTTATGTGGAAATATCAGAGTTAAAGTTTGGACAAATGAAATGGACATTATGGGATACAGAAAGGGACTGACCATCTTTTTGTCTAGTGCAAAATATGTGCACCAGCTTAATAGTAAAAAGACTTCACAATAACCTGTTGCAGCACTTATTATTTCCTGATTTTTATCCATCTTCCTCTATCTAGAGAGTAAGATCAGAAAACCAGCGTGTGACCAACTGACTGTCGAAACGTTAACTCCACCCTCACTATCTGTTCTCTGTGGTCAGAGGCTTGTTTGTCATGGTATAGAACAGATGGATCTACTTACAGCATCTAAGGAATGTTAAATGCAGCAGAACACTCGCTGCTCAGCATTTTTTCCCCAACTGATTTATTGAAGACTGTACCCCTCCACATTTTAGCATCAAAACTAAGCCCCATGTAATTTACATGAACAGGTTAAGAAAAACAAAACACTCAAACTCTATTTCCTGAACAAAGAAAATCTCCAGAGGCAATGTAATGTTTTCTGTTATACTGCTTCATCGTGTCATTTCATCCACAATTATATGATACTCAGTGCTGTTTATTCTTTATCCCTACCATGCTGCAGCACAAATGAAACTGAGCAGATGTTTGCAGGTTGTTTGGTTGCGTTTCTGATCATTTTGCAATCTGCAATTCCCGCACAGTGGATGTGTAACTGCCAAGTGCCCAAACCATCGGCTTACAAGCATACTGGGAACGTCATACCAAATATATGTGCAGCTGACTCTTAAATTTGCACACCCAAATAAGAAGGCACGTACACACAAAACAATGTAACAACCATAAAACACAAAACCAGCCTCACTGTCTTTAACTAAACCAAACTCTCACGCTCCTTTACCTCCAACAGAAATGCCACTTTTCCCTGGAAGGAAAACATGTAGTTAAACAAATATGCATCCCCTGAGATGAAGCACAGCTCACACATCCACTTACATGCATTCAAACAACCAGACATCCATACACTGTAGTCCCAAGAGGGTGGGGCTTCTTGTTGCTTGCTTGATCGCCCACCACCACGTTTAGAAAAAAAAACAAAACATGTGAGCATGAGTGTGTGAGAGGAACAGAGGGGGCAGGGGGTGCAGCCGGGGCGCTGAACAGTGCCTCTGAAGCCTCAGAAAAAGGACCTACAGATTTCATGAGCTCAGGACAAAAACAAAAAACTGGTTGGTAAGGGGAATCAAGTGATGACGAAGGGCAGGAAAATGTGATGGTGTGAGAGTTCAGACGGTGCTGGAAACTTTCAACAGAGGATTTGGGAAGTTGAGGAGGAAGGCAGCACGTACATATAAGATAACCACACAAGCTCACTGTCTGTGTTCACTCAATCGTCAGCCACTACCGGAGGTAAGTTCAACAAAATGGCATGCTGTCCTTGTTAAGAGAGTGCTGATTGCTACTTATTTTTAACATACTTGGTAAAGATAATGAGTGCAGATGATTTCATAATGAAATTAATCTGAATAAGATAAGGATAGCGATCAGTAAGTTACATCAGTAATAATCTATAACTAAAATACAACCTTTTGTACATATTTTAACCTTGATTTTGTTAAATAATGTGTATATTCATGTGTAAAGCACAATACTGCCCATAGGATTCTTGGTTTGTGCTGATTTCAGTAATTTTTGTTAGAAAATGTGGTTTATTTTGGCTAACTTGAGTTTTAACACTACGTTAGATAAAGTGGTAATCTAAAACCTTTTATATAGAATATGAATTAACTTGGCTGGTTTGACTGCTGCTCTCTGGTGACACAGGTCCCCACTTTGCTAGTTCAGTATTTTCATGACAGACAAAGTGCTGATCTTTCAGCCCCGGGGAAAGGGGGAAAAAATCAAAGCAATTAATGGTGAACTGGAAATGCTTTAGCCATTACACTGTGCTGCAGAGCATTCCAGTTTGTCTCAGCCGGCAGCAGACAGTGGTTTTATTTGGACTGGGATGTTATAATATATACCACAGAGGAAACATGGTTTAGCTGTCAGGTTTTATTGATTTTGCGTCTAGAAGCAGTGATGCTAGAATGTGTCATGTGTCTGAAAGCTGTTGAAGCTGCTTTAAGTCATTGTTCCTGATACTTTTTTCTTTTAATGTAGTAATGTTTGCCACTGCGAAACATTCAAGAGGAGGGTAATTATTAGTCTCACTCACCAGACCTTTCTCAAGAAAAGAAAGGGAATTATAAACAGATAACACATTAATTTTACTTTATTTTCATGTAGATGCATAATCAGATACATATCCATGACTTAAATATGAACTTTGACCTTTCACATTTACAGAAGTAAAGAAAAGCAAAGTGGTGATATTGATGAAACCAGTGGGTGTTACCCCACCAAACCATCCAACAATCAAATAAGAAGGAAATTTATAACTAATATTACTAGGGGTTAGAATTATTGACAGTGGTAGTAAAAGTATTGAATACTGGTCAGAGGTGGAGGAAGTACTCAGAAATTTAACAAAAGTAACAATACTATAGTGCAAAAATACTCTGGAACCAGTAAAAATCATGCATTTAAAGTCTTGCTCAAATAAAAGTATGCAACTATAACCATAAACATATATTTAAAGTAACAAAAGTAAAAGTGCAAATTTCTTTAGAATGGGCCATTTCAGAATAACTACTTTATATACTGCTGGGTAGCTTAATCTATAATAATACATCATAATTTAATCACTTGTAAGTACATTTATGAAATATAAATACTGGAGTAAAAAGTATGTTTGCCTCAAAAATGCTGAGTAGTAAAAGTATAAAGTAACATAAATTGAAATACTCAAAGTACAAGTAAGGCAAGCTTGTACTTAAGTGCAGTATTTAAAAGTAAATGTACTTAGTTACATTCCACCACTGGTACTGATAAAGTAGGAGTACTGGTGGGGTTGGGAGTAAAGAGAAACATGTGTTAAAATAGCACAGTCATAATGTTTTACGAACAATGAAAACATTATTTTCCCTCTCACAGCTGGAACTCAGCACCGCACCTCTTAAATGTAAGCAGACATGAGTAGAAAATGTATTGAAAATGGAAACAGCTGTGATGCACCAGGATGTATTTTATGACCATGTACCTTTGATGTGAAAATGAGGGAAAGAAAGAAAGAAAGAAAGAAAGAAAGAAAGAAAGAAAGAAAAAGAAAGAAAGACAATAAATCTGGTACCTCTGCTGCTGAGCTCATTTGAGGGACATAGTGGTCTCTTTAGAGAGTTACTTCCTCGGAAAGACTCTCTCTGCACCCTAATACACCTCAGCCTCTGAGAAACAACGCAAGCTTGCCAACCTAAGTTGCAGAACTTTAAATGGATTTGTATGGAGAAGCGGGTCATTATGTTGGCACAGCTTTGCCTTTGGAGCCTGCTGTGCCATCACAAATAGTGAGCCCAGCCTCCGCCACAGCCTCAAACATGTGCAGGCAGTCTCTCGTGTTTAGATGCACTGTAGACACAACACAGAGATCATTTTGCTTGTGGCAGCAAACCAAACACTACGTCCATATTTAGTGAGGGAATACTCTGTGGTTTGGGAATTTACTTGTAAAAAAAATCTGTGGCAAACTTTACATGTGAGCTCCAAAAATGCTACTGAACACTAATACTGAATACATGGTTTTAATCCCAAAAGGCTGCTAAGCATGGGGATTTACCAGCCAACCCTGTTGGCACTGTTGACGGGCAACGCTCCTAACCGCAGGCAGCAAAGTACAACGCTGGATCAATTTATGCAAATGTCTCCTTTTTGGTCGAAACAAGAATGCTGAGGCTGCAACATGTAGGCACTGTTACTAATTAGAGTTGCCTTCAGTATAACTGCCTTGTTATGGTGGTGATTTAAAGCGCAGAGAATCCACAGTTTGTGCCTGTTTTTGCAGTGAGAGGAGAAAAAACAGACCACAGTCTCAGTCCTGATAACATACAACTATTGTACATCAAATCTCAGAGAGCAATGCCGTTTCCTTCACGGGCAAGAGTTGACCATGGTATTGTGGTACAAGCAATTCAGCAATTTCAAATTTAAATCGGAATTACTTTTAATGCTTTATCTCTACTGTTTTGTGTTACTGGCACCTTTATGGTGTTGTTGGTCATCTGCTTTTAGAGATAGGCACTGGCATCAACCTGTGAAAAGCTCAGCACTGACCTGAAGAGATACTCCAGCAATTACTAGTTCTGGAGCACCTACTTGAAAAATAATGGGCAAAATAAAGCAGCAAAGGCCAACATAAACTAATTTTTAGTTGAGCCACAGAGGACACTGAACATAGACAAGCTGAGCAGAAGTAGTCCCATT
This sequence comes from Epinephelus lanceolatus, assembly GCF_041903045.1. Classification (NCBI taxonomy): domain Eukaryota; kingdom Metazoa; phylum Chordata; class Actinopteri; order Perciformes; family Serranidae; genus Epinephelus; species Epinephelus lanceolatus. The sequence goes on from NC_135739.1 coordinate 20,677,255, forward strand.
GACTATTTAACTGACTTTGATGTGATATTATTGGAATCCCCCTTTAAAGACAAAATAGGTGTATTTAGCATGAAAAGACTGGCATGCTCACAAAGCCCTTTGCCATCTAAGTAAATCTGTACAGGATTTGTCACCAACCTTGACCATAACATAGCTGTTTCTTTTGTTCTAGGTTACATCATGGACCTGACCCTGACCCTTCATGTGCTCCTACTTCTCTGTTCCCTCCATGCTGTTGTTTGGGCGTGTCCAGATGGATGCAAATGTCAAGAAACCAAAATACTTTGCAGTGGCCTCTCGGAATTCCCCACAACTGTGCCCTCATCTACCACTACCCTCTACTTCTCCAATTGCAGTATCTACTCCCTAAGACCTGAGGATCTGGCTGATTTCTCCAATGCTCTTGGCATTTTTGTGATTAAAGACACTGTTTTGAGAGAAGTGCGCACTGGCACATTTGATTCCACTCAAAACGTAGGTGCCTTAGCGTTTACTACCACGGAGCTGCAGGATCTCCCTGAGGCCTTGTTCCAAAATCTTCAGAAGCTCGAGTCTCTGAATCTGAAGAGCAACAAACTCCTAGTACTCCGCCCCAACTGGTTTACCCCACTGGCACAGCTGAAACTCCTTGACCTCAGTAAGAACCTTTTCACTTCTGTACCTGTGGAAACTTTTCACCCTCTTACTGAGCTACAGTACCTTATGCTTTCTGGAAACAATATCAGTCAACTACCTAGAGAGACATTTAAAGGTCTCTCAAACCTAAAAACCTTACGACTTAACAAAAACTCACTACAGGAACTCCCCCTTGGCATTTTCGATGACCTTGCAGACCTGGAGGAACTATCCTTACATGACAATCTAATCACTAATCTCCACCAGGATTTGTTCTCCAAGATGTCGAAACTCCAGAAGCTGTTCCTCTCCCACAACAGGCTCACATCTCTTCCACAAGGGATCTTCTTAAACATGCCCCTCCTTTCCCAGATCTCCCTTTATGAAAACCAGCTGGAGAGTCTGGGACCAGGGGTGTTTGGGCCCATGCCCCTGCAGGAGTTATGGCTGTATGACAACAAACTGAGGCATTTGGAGGATAACACATTCAAGAACCTGACTCAGTTGCATCTCTTGGTGCTCAGTCGTAACCAGATCAGCTCCATATCCACCAGGGCCTTTGAAGGGTTGGAGCAGCTGGGAGAGGTATCACTTCACACCAATCTGCTCTCAACCCTAAAAGCTGGGACTTTCCAAGGTCTGCCGAATCTAGTCAACATTTCCTTGGAGCACAACTTTATCAGCTCCCTCCCTTCAGGTTTTCTCAAGGGCCTGAGCAACCTGGGACAGATAGACTTGCGAAATAATTCCCTTCCCAACCTGCCACAGGAGAGTCTAGATGCCCTCACTGCAGCAAAGGAAGTTCTTTTGCAGCAGAATCCCTGGAGGTGTGACAAGGATATTCTGCCACTTAAACACTGGCTGACACAGCACCCAGCCAAGACCAACCAAACTCTCGTAGTCTGTGAAACACCTTTCAGTCTGAGCGGTGAGATAATCGTCCTACTGGCAGAAGAGAACTTCCTGCCTCTCAGCTCTACAGTGGAGCCTGTGCTGACCTCAACGGAGAAGAGGAGGAAACCACATACTCCTCCAACTAAACGAAGCACTCCCTCACCTGCTGTCAAGACCACCCCCACCTCAGAGCATGAGGAGGTCACCAGCGGCGGGCAAGGGGACAAAGGAACAGTTTCTAATGATACTTCAATCATCCTAATCGTCATCGCAGTAGTGGCCACTGTCATCATCAGCACTGTCATTATCAGCTGTGTGTGCTGGAAGAGGAACAAGAGAGGCAGGGGAAATATAGGCCGCAGAAGTAAGAACTCTGTGCTGTAGATTAGACCACCCAATACTAGCAACCCAAGAACTCTTAAAGCCAAGGGAAAATGCTCACTGATTACTGTGGTTTATTCGGAAAATGTGGAGCCCAGAGTTGATTTTAGGGCCTCGAAGCCAACAGAAAGGACCTCTTCATCTTCATCCAGATGGACCAGCTAGAACAAACTAGTTAACCTTTGAATTCATTTGTTTTTTAATGATCATATTTACCAACCAGTATTTATGTGTGCTGTAAAAAGAGAGCAGACAGTCTATGTACTAACAGTAAAAAAACCCTCATCTTGTGGGCAACCGGACATTTGGTGAATGTAAAATCAGATGCACTGAAACAGTGAGCTTTTTAAAGTAGAATTAAGACTGCATTCAGTATTTTGTTCAAACTATTTTCCATTTTTCAGTATTAATAACTGCAGTTTGATGATGGCTTTTTGTGCTAACAGCAATACATTTAGGACACAGTTTTATTTTTTGTGCAAAATGGCTATCCATGAAAAATCAGAAGTGGCATTCTGACTCAACTGTAACAGTTCATTCTATGGTTTCTTACAATGCAACATGTTATGTTGAATAAATGCACTACTTTTAGTGGGAGCAATCTTACATTGTGTTAATCATTCAGTGTACTAAGTGGTATTACATGCAAGCTTGTCCTTTATCAACACATTATTCAGGAGGGGGATAAAACTCCAAGTTATAACTAGAATTAACGCCTCGTGGTTGTATGCCTCCATGAACCAGTCAAGTTGCAGTTGACATCTATGTCTGTCCAAACTCACATGTAGCCACGACAGCTGACAATACAAATTCTAAGACATCGATGCTTCACAAACATCTTCAACCCCACAGCACAGAGGATCCATACAATCAGCGCAGTTTTAAGTTGGGGGCCAAAGATTTGTCACCATTTCAATATCCGACCAAATGCCTCCCCTTCTGTTCCTGACACAGCCAGAAAAGTGCTTTTGAAGATCATTATAATGTCACAGTGAAGTTGACCTTTGACATTTTTTTAATAAAATGTCATCACTTAATTTTATTCTATTTGACGTTTCTGTGAAATTCTGTCAGAATTAGCATATGAGTTCATAACTTATGGCCAAAAACATGTTTTGTGAGGTCACTGTGACCTTGACCTTTGGCCAGTATAATCCATTCAGTTCAGTCTTGAATCCAGGTAGACGTTTGTTACAAATTTGAGGTACAGGCCATCTGGAAATATTGCATCAATGAGAATACGATGGACGCAAGGTCACAGTGACCTGGACGTTTGACCATCAAAATTTAATCAATTGTTGATCAAATGTTGAGCCCAAGTGGACATTTGTGCCAAATTTTAATATTACCTTAAGGCATTCTTGAGATATCGCATTCATGACAAGAGGATGGACAGATGGTTGGATAGATGGACAGATAGATACCCCAAAATATAATGCCATCAGCCATGGCTATCACCAGTGCCAGAGGCATATAAATAGAGAGTGGCATTATACTGACATACTGTATCAAACTTTCAGTGTTAAGACTGGTAATAACATATTACCAGCCAATCATCTAACTTGTGTCTACTCTCCTCCCTATTAGATCAATTATATATAAAAGGCTGCCATCTAATGGAAGGAAGTCCGAACAGTGTTCAAAACATTTGATTAAAATCCAGCTACTCCACATTTTCCTTTTCCTGCAATTACTGATACCAGCCAAAACAAACCAGTTACAAATGAATGTTTAACTGTTGTCTGACAGTAACAGTGTTCTGAAAGGAAGTTAAAACAAAACACAATCAACAAACTGGAGATTAATGCATGTGAAATACAAGTTTCTGTTTTTCCTGATATAGGAACAGATACATGTATGTTTTTTAAAAATAAAAACATTGTTACATTCCAATGTACATTCCAACATGCTGGCATGTACTGTATGTGCATGAATGATGACTATTCAAGTTTTAATTTGTTGTTTATGCTATTGTCCAAGGTAAATAACATACCATACCTACCACATCAGGTGGCAGGTAGTGCAGTGGTGAAATCTTATGCCATAAGAAGTACAGAAGTACTGTATAAGAGTATAAGAAATGAGAAAATATGTAGAGCAGCACAGTAAAGGCCTAAAATATATTAAAAAAAAAAACTTCTGTCCTTGCTCTTATCTCAAGCTGCAGAAGTGTGTTACACCACGCCTCACATGAGATGCAACACACTCTATAGAAAAGATAACTAATGAGACTGAGCTTGTTTGTGTCTCCCCACTGCTGTAACAACTCGTTTCATATTGGGACAGAAAATAATAAGGTAGGTTTTGGCATTTGACTGAACAACATGTAGATTTAATGATAACTTGATATAGCAAATTTTTTTATGATGTTATTTGATACTTGACCACTCATATACCATCACTAGGAAGAGAAATTATGCCTACAACTGCCTTCTAAATGTGTATACAAGTTAAAAGTCCGAGTTAAATCTACTAGGTTTTATAAATTGTACCTTCTCACATTTTTTTTTATAGTGAATGAACATGGCAAGAGGAGAAATTGTGGTTCTTTTTCTGTCTTTACTGTTTGAGTCCTCATTAACTCAAAAACAATGCGAAAAGGAGACAGACTGCCCCAAAGAGAACCAGGCTGTTTTCAGTACCTCTACAACAGAAATCCCACGCATCCTAAAACCAGGTGTGACAGAAGTTTTCTTTGTGGAAAGCCTAATTGACACAATCCCCAAAGCAGCCTTTGTTGAAAACCCCCATCTTGAAAAGGTGGAGTTCATGAGCACTACCACGACATCTATCGAGCCAGGAGCTTTTGAAGGTTTGGTAGACCTCAAGCATATTGAGATCTCCAGCACTCCATTAAAGTCGATACCAGTGGGAGTCTTTAAAGACCTCAACAACCTGGAGAAGCTTGTAATAAAGCTTAACAAGCTCCGTAGTCTGGAGAAAGGCTTGTTTGAGGGCCTTACAAAATTACGAGAGCTCCTTTTACACATGAACGAGATAGAATCGATTGAAGATGGGACTTTTGATGAACTCAACAACCTCACAGTGCTCCATTTGGCTAAAAACAACCTCTCCGCTGTATCTACCAGCTGGTTCTCAAACCTAAACAAACTACAGACGCTACGGCTTTATGAGAATCAACTGACCACCATTCCTGAAGAGATTTTGCAGAATCTGCCAAACCTAAAGGAAATTGGCTTGCAGGGAAACAAAATAGCAGAATTGTCACCTAATCTATTTCCACATAAAGACCAACTAAGTAAGGTGTACCTGGATAGTAATCACCTGACTAGTTTACCTGAAGGATTCTTCGTTGGCTTCCCTCTGCTTAAAACGCTGACCCTACAGAAGAATAAACTGACGAGTCTACCACCTGTGCTTTTTGGAGAAATGCCTAAATTGACAGAGTTAAGCCTGAGTCAGAACAATCTCAGTGCTCTTCCTAAAAGAATATTCAGCCCTCTGAAGAAAGTCAAGAAGTTAGATCTGTCTAAGAATCAATTTGTCACCTTTTATGCTGAGAACTTTGAAGGTCCTGAGAGGCTCACAGACCTGAATCTACAGTACAACAAGATAAAGTCACTGGACATAGATGTGTTTGAAAAGCTACAATCACTGATCACACTCAAGCTAGCTCACAACGACCTCCAGACGCTTCCTGGGGATATTTTTGAGCCTTTAACAAAACTGAGAAAACTTTACCTCAATGACAACCCATGGCACTGTGACTGTAATCTGATAGAGCTTCACCTCTGGATGAAGACGAACTCTGACAAGCTTGTGTCTCCTGCTGTCTGTGAGTATCCAGAAGATCTAAAAGGACAAGAAATAAAATCATTACCAGAAGATCAACTTATCTGCCCCACCCTTCCACCCACAACCACAACCACAACTACCACATCACTCCCAACTACAGAACCAACAACCACTATTCTCACTACCACAACACCACTTCCTACTACAACAATAACAACAACCACAATGCCAACCACCACTACACCCCTCACAACCACCACACCCATCACAACACTTCCAACCACAGAACAAACAACCACCATCCTTATTACCACAACAACGACCACTACTTTGCCTACCACCACAACACCTCCCACAACCACCGTAGCCATCACCACATTGCCAGCCACAACACCAACAACCACTTTGCCAACTACGACTCTTGTCTCCACCACACCACTAGCCACAACCACCACAACAACACCAACAACTACTTTTCTGCCAACAACCACACCCACAACAACAATTCCACCTACGACAACTAAACCCACAACTGCTATGACCACAACTACACCTCCAACAACTACGCCCACAACCACTACAACCACAACTACAGCTACAACAACTAAGCCCACTACCACCACTCTTCCAACAACCCAAACAACGACACTTCCTCCACAAACCACTCCAGTGAACTTCACCTGTTCCATGGAGCCAGTCATTCAGGAGCCATCCACTTCCTTCATGCATCAGGACAGAGACAAAGTTCAGGGGTGCAAATCTCAGATGATGATCTACATCGCACTGCTGGTGGTGGAAATCACCTGCACATTGGTACTGGCTAAGTTCACACTGTCTATTTACCGCCTGCTGCAGCGCAGGGAGAGGATGAACCACAGGATCAAACTCACTCGCTTCACCTACAGAAGGGAGGTCATCCTCAGGCCTTTATGAAAGGCAGAGACTGAAGGACAGCACTTTAGAGGAGCTCACTCTTTTGATGCCAGTGATGGTAAATGGCCTCATCAGCAGCCAAAGCATCCCTAGGTAAGATGCTAAATCCCTAATTACTCATATAAAGAGCAACATGTAATATTAGCAAAAATGTTAATTGAATAAAAATATTCAATGTGTATTCCTAAAATTATCATGTTATGCTGCTTGTAAGCATAGTAATGTGTTATATGCATAATGTATTCTACAATGATTAAAAAACTCTGTCATGACATGACATGATTGAAGTCCAGGAACACAATCGTACAGCAGGGGGAGACAGAGATCCATGAGACTTAATTTTCTGTCTCATTTACAGAAAACACAAGGAGATATGGAAACTTTATCTAACACAATCTAGGATTGATGAATACGTGTCTGTTATTTAGATGACATTTTGTAAATTGAATAAAATGTATTGGCTTGTTTATTAAGTATTACAGCTTTACCTTTTCTTTATTTGTAGTTTTCTGTTAAAGTAGCAAACTTACTTTATAAAAGCTGAAATTATTGTATTGAAATTGATCTTTTTATCTAAACAAATGAATCCCACAGGTCATTTCATGAAGAGAAAACATTGAACAGGGGTATAGGACTGGGATTTGTGTTTCATAGGGTTTTCTTCCTGGTAACTGAGAGTTAAACACATTAATTAGGCTTTATTGGCAGTAGCACAGAAGGACAACGATAGGCCAGATTCATTCAGTCTGTGTGAGCATACGTGTGTGCACATATGTGTGTGAGATGATAAAATAAAAAGCTAAAATTCCCTTAAAATATAGTTTACTAGAGCAGAGTAATGACAATAACATTGGACAGTATCTATGAGGTTAAGTGTCAACTTTCTTTTTGAGGTTTTTACATAAAAGTTTAATGAACTTTATGTGGCTCTTTATACATTAACTAAAAGGCATCTAAAAGGTAAAGGGGGGTTTGAAACTCAAAACTGTCCACACCCTAGACTGCCTTAAAACTTAAACCTCCTTGTTACCAAATAAAGCCATACCAGTAAAAACATATCACTGTACAGTATATCACAGAATAACTACAAATACTGCAAGTTGAACTTTGTATTTTGTTCGAAATGCCACTATTTCTAAGATTTACATGAGCAAACAAGCTTATTTATGACTGTTATAATCAGTGTTTTTGTTATAGATTTTTATTAAAATGAAAACTTTCCTTTCCTTCATTGTGGTCTTCCATGCTTCTTTATTATATCATTGTTGTTTTTTTATTTGTGTTTTTACTTTTATGACTTGTTCAAACTGTAGCCAACTACGGTTTCCTCTCAAGGGAACTCTAACAACCAAAATTGCATAATTCATTAATATGTTTTGTTAGCCTTTAAGGCAAAAAACATCTGCGCAGTAATGTTATGGTTTTATTTTCACCAAACCTACATAAAATAACACTCACTGAGTAACTATTTTTGCTCCGAATACTGACTGAAACAACAACAGATGAAATGGAGAAACAGAAACGCTACAGGATAAAATGTCAACAACAGTATTAATAGTAACGCTGCATAAACATAGATTAATGTACATGAATCTGTTCCTCCTGTGCACACTAGGAGACTTCCCACTACACCTACCCTCCTGGAGTGTGAAAAATATCAATTATTTCAGAACAAAGTGTAGGTAGAAACAACCCAGCCCACTATGACCTGCACATTTCTGTCTGTCATGTTGAGAGCATGTACAGCAAAGTGTCAGCATCTGCTCTCAGAAGCCACTGCACTTTGGATGCAAATTGTAGTATTAAAGATATAAAGATGTCTGCCAGCTGAACCACTGATAAACATTCATTCATTTTTTTCATTCATTTTCCATATCCACTTATCCTGTTAGGGGTCGCGGTTAGGCAGAAGCCCATACCAGCTGAAGGCAGACAAATTCATGCCTACAGGCAATTTAGGGTCACATTTTTGTTTCTTTGTTGGTGCAAAAAAGAAACTCAGTAGTGTGGAGATACATAGCTATGAATCTCTTCCACTAGAGGGCATTTCTGTATTGGATAAAGCAGCAGCTTACAAAAAGAAAGACTACAGAAAGATTTACCGTTTCACTTGTTAAAATGTCCCCAGTGATTTTTCCTCCCTCACTAAAACTGTTGTATTGAGTAACAGAGCAGATTCCTGTTGAAATCAAGCGACACAGACAAGAGAATCTGGTTTAAAGTAAAATAAAATATGTGTTCATATTTAATCAGATGGGATCCAATCTGAGACTACTCCAGACACGGCAACTTATATAAATCCCTTTAGAGGAGTCTTCTGAGAGGGAAAAAAATGTTATGAAGTTGTGCCAGACGGCAAGGCTTGTGAATAAAGAGACTGAATGAGGGTAACACAACTTTGCTTTATCAGATTTACCTTCAGGCGTAGACACAAAGAGATGGCTGTGTTACATCAGATAGTGTTCTGATGCTGTGAGAAGGAAATAATAAATAAGTAGCTTCATCAGAAAGCACAAAATGTTAACCAAAATGAAATGCATTTGTTAATATCAGCTTCTAAATCATACAGCAAGTCTTAACCGGTCACTGAAAGTACAAAATCAGATGTCTGATACTGACACCAACATGCTGCATAACTCAACTGTAGAGATGTGCTGCTAAATATTTCATCCCGCTCTGAATTGCAGCTACGTGTCATGCACGGTTCGCTATTGTTAAGTCCTCTCCTGTGATGTTGCATCACAAAGCTATTCTCGTCTCCAGATGAAGTAAGCAGTCTGATGTCTTTATTATTTATCCTGATTTGAGTGACTGGTGTATTTTAGTAAGCTCTACCCTTGCTTCCCTGTGTCTCTGTGATTGCAGATGAAGCAGCTGCAGTTCAGCGACTTTGTGATTCTCTGAAAGGGCAAAAAAGGAGGCACATGTGAAAACACCCAGTTCATGACACTGTTGTTACTCTGAAACATTTATTGATTTATTTATGGGCCTAAAAGTTGTTAGATTTAAATATGAGAATCACCTAATGAATACCCCCCATGTGTAAATGTTTGACTGTAAATTCAAATTGACAATAATACAAAAAACAGAAATACAGAGGACGTGACTTCAGTGTGTCCTTAATGGTAGCTATGAGTCTTCCGAGCACTGTAACGTGCAAGCACCTCAGCATATGAGTGAATTACAAGTAATCCTTAACAGGTGATCTTTATATTCAGTAATTTCTGTAACCACTTATCCTTTTAGGGGTCGCGGGGGTGCTTGAGCCTATCCCAGCTGACATCGGCCAAGGGGCGGGGTACACCCTGGACAGGACGCCAGACTATCGCAGGGCTGACACATTCACATTCACACCTACGGCCAATTTCACCAATTAACCTGCATGTCTTTGGACTGCGGGAAGAAGCCGGAGTACCTGGAGAAAACCCACGCTGGCACGGGGAGAACATGCAAACTCCTCACAGAAGGGCCCGACCACCCCAAGTCCTCATTGTTTGTTCTCGCTGTAGAGAACTCCAACACTTTCAATGTAATCATTTTGCCTCAGTTATTATTGAGAAGAAAGACTTATTTATTAATTTCAGGGTCAGTTATGGTCTTTCTGGTCCATCCTAAACTTTGGCCGTGTTAATAAAAAGTATAGAAAGTTAACATTACAGAGTGTGTATTTGCCCAGGCGTATACACCAGGGTGTAAATAGACTTATTGGTTACGGACACCTGGGCGATTGCATCTGCTATGATGCTATAGCCTACGCAACCAGGTATAAATAGCTTCAGTGGCTATTCCACCACAGGCACAAATTGTCTGACAAATCTGACGTATCTGTAGACAAATTGTTGTCTACAGATACCTGGGTGCAAATAGCCTTTATCATATTACTATCATGCTGGCCTCAAAATGATCACTGTTTCTCTGTTTACCTTATTACGTACGTCTTAACATGTGCCCTGACTTTAGCGTTAGATAAGCAATAACTTCCCTCTGCTCAACAGAAACAATACCAAGATACATGAGTGGTCACAAGATGGTGGTGGTTAAGGCGATACCTGGAGAAAAGCATATTTGTTTTTCTTTTCTGACTTTCCTCTTATTTTTATGTGTTTTTATTTTTGAAATACTGAATACCCCCTTGGAGCCTCAAATGAATCAATCTGAACAGCAAAACTCTTCAGTTTAACTGCTTATAACTTTATACTTACACGAGGCAGCAAAAGCTGGGAGTCTACTGATGTACAGTATCCCTACTTAGGATATCTGGTGTAAGTCTGGAGAGGTTTCTGCATATCCTGAACAGCTCTCCTGCGTGAGTGTAAAAGCCATAATAGCATCATTATAATGCTTTAGGAAAAGCAATAAGAAAGGCATAGACAGGATAAAAAGATCTCTTCTTACACTTCCTGTTTTATTCATCTATGGGTTATTTTCTCCCTTTTTTAATCAGCTCTGTCACTTTGTCAAAGTCCCAACATTCACAATTCTAACACCACCATATCCGACCAATCATTATCTTTCTCCCTGTATTCCTCGAGCCAATCAGACCCCAAAAGCTACTCTTTCAGACCTGCTATTGCCCCACCTCCCCATCACCACCATAAGCTCCAGGATGTTCACAAAGATTTAATCGAGAGTTTCCATCAACCACCTGCTGGCTTCACTCCACCACCAGCGAGATCATCATCTTAGTGAAGTCCAAATGCCAAAGTCTCTTTCTGTTCCTGACCTCAATAAATATCACTAAAAACTTCCAATTTATCTTTAATTATTGAAACAGCTTTGGCGTACTGGCAGCTCCAGTTGTACATTCAAAACTATGTATCTGTTTCATTCCAGTGCATCCATCGAAATGTCCTACTTTACTTCTAGGAACTTCAAAAGCAACAATTCATATCCTTGGGTGAGACTACTTCCTGGTCAGCCAACCCCTGAGGACAAAGCTCCAAATGTGAACTGCCTGACCACCTCAAGCAATCTGCATTTTGAAAACAATTTCTTAAAAAATGTTACTACTGGCAATTTTATGATTTATATTAAATTAGCTGTCTCATTCAAGTTTGCTGCTCACGGCTCTGTCTCAGAGCAGTTTTTCTCATAACAACTTATTACATTTTTTTGTTAAAACTCACAGTGTAGAAGTCCAAGTGTACCTGAGACAAAACAATGAATTTGCCAACAATAGCTGACATTAAAAGGCCAGTTATATCTTACAAGCTCATAGGTGACCTTGCCATGAGGCAGTTAGACTATAATGACTGGCTGGAGCTACGTATTTGCTGACTATGGAGTTTTATGCCCTGCTCTGAAGGTTATCTAGGTTTAAATCTTTCCAAAGCAAGGTAATTGTGCCTCTGCTACATGGGCTTACATTTGACAATACGAAACCGACCTCTTTTATCCACAGAAACGTGCAATGAGGTGGAGGGCAGAGGATTACATTGTTGCTCATAAACATAAAGAAGGGTTGCATGGTTATTGTAGGGATCAAACTCCTTTTGCACTTTCTAAAAGCCCTCCTGATGGATTACAACCAGCTGATTTAAAATAAGCACGGAGGAATCTGCAGCAGAAATCCTTGGAGCTAATAAAATATAGTGCTGGTAGCCAAAGTGATTAAACTATAACTTCAATAACTTCAAACTTGCACTTATCTCCCCTTGGTGATCCTTTCTATTATAAGAAAACATGTGCTCAATTCAGCTCACCTTAACTTTTCATTTTTAAATTCGACGGCTTCACAGTTGCACAGTTTTAGATGAGCTAAACGATCCTCTTCCAGAGGCAAAATAACTTGTCATATCCCTTGAAGCCTCTGCTTTTAGGGTAGGATAAGCCTGCAAGTCCTGCTAATGAGCCTGAAATGGAACTGAAGAGGTAATTGCGTGTGAAAAGGGCAATGTGCTGAAGAACATAAGAGGCCATAAAATGAGGAGGAGCCCATTACAGCCAAACTAAGACATTTCAACTGGAAAATAGCATGAAGTAAGCAGGTGGATTTTCAGCTGGGGTGGAACACCTGATTTCCTGGGGTTAATGACCAACAGAGGCCTATAATAGAGAATATGTGGAACATACGATAGAGATGTGGCTGACTGAATTTCGAGCACTCTGCCGCCCATTCTTCACAGTATTTTCTTGCTTTATGAAGTCATAAGAGAAGAGAGAAAACTCTTGGGGGTGATTCAATTCTTGATTAACTGTGGCTTCAGAATAGTAATCTTAAGTCAAAAGTCAGTTAGAAAAAAAAGCATACAATCTCGACTGATGTGCATTTCTGCAAGACGTTCACATCCCCTTTTGTGACTCTTGACAAAAGTCATTTTAGGAAATTGCCAAGTAGAAGTGGACCCGGCGGACTGAGGGGAATTGCAAAAGGAATGACACTGCATTGTCTGCCAAAGTTCAAACAGATGAGAAAGACTTTTGCTTTAATGATTTATTCCATGCTACTCTCACAAGATTGAAGTGGGCAGGGCTTAGTTGGAAAAAACGTGACATCACATATTCCCATGCACCAATCAGAGTTTGGCAATATTTGATTCAAAATCTGATGACAGTTGTTTGTTCATGTGGTCAATCACTTTGGGTGAACCCACACAGTCCTGGTGAAGATTATCTGCATTTTTGGGTTTTAACCAGAGCATGTGAGCGGAGTGGGGAGCGGAGGGATTTTGTGTTGAGCGAGGAGCAGCTATTTTTTTTTTTTAAAAGGTGGAGCGGAGCCTTATCTCTTGCTCCAATTTCGCTCCAGTTGCTCATGCCCCACGCAGAATGCATCTTTGCACCTGCGCACACCCACACTATTTTCTTTCAAAACTATGGAGTTTACTGTGTACTTCAGAAAAGAAACTGAGAAAAGAAGCAGCGGTACCTTGGAGAACAGTCCCTAAGAGGCAAGAGGGCTTCCCCGGAGGTCGGCCATTTAACCTGGTCCGTCTCTTCCACACTTTGACTTATTTCCACCCTGCCGACAGCGGTACCGTGGAGAACGGTCCCTAACTGCGGGGAGAGGGGATAATCTACCAAGATCATGTTTTATTTGTGAATAGAAGATTACAGAGTAGGGTAGTACGATGCAGTTTTTTTGAGCGGAGTGGTGAGCGAGTGGAGCAGGATAAAATTTATGATGGAGTGGAGCGGAGCGGAGCGAAGAATGCGCAGAACCAAGTGGAGCGGACAAGCGGCGCAAAGTGACAGGTCTGCGAGCGAGGAGCATAAATTTTCACCCGGTCCGCTCCGCTCACATGCTCTGGTTTTAACACTTCATGAATAATAACAGAAATTAACTTTAACTTTGGCTTTTTAGCTATTTTTCTTTAAATTTCTTTTAGTATTTTTAGTAATGAATATCTTATGTTATAGAGAAGTACTTAAGATTTGAAACCAAGTTTTTAGAGGCATTAATAGACCCTTTTACAGTTTGTAAACGATGATGTAGACAAGGTGCGCACATTTTTTGCAATGGACGTATAACAGATCACAACAGTTTGTCAAGCTATGCAAGGGCACTAACCACCAAATATTGCAAAAACTACTTCAACAAATCAACTTTGGCAAGTGGCAACTGACTTCCAGATCTGTACGGTATTAGTGACTGGCCAGAAGACATTAGTAAGTGGTCCAATCTGGTATCTGTGGACACTCGCAGATCATCAAATACCACGACATAGATTCAGAGTTTTGTGTGTTGAAATGAAAGATCCTTCCTAGTCAAAGACTGCCATGTATGATGCGTGGGTTACAATCAACAAACTAGAAAACTACGATAGCTTGCAGCCATAGGTGCAGCCAGTTGCTCTGAAATGGTTGTGATCCTCTCGGAATCCTGTGCAACTTGACTCCACCAATAAAATATAAATTCTGACAACCATACACGCAACAACCAGACATTTTGGTGCAGGTAAAACGTCTAATTCAGTGTTTGCAGCTTGATATCTCATCTGAATGACTGGGGGAGAACGCTACATCTGTTGCCAAAATGTGCACACATCTTTATGACAACATCAGCTGTAAAAGGGTCTATAGTATTAGAAGGGTTAGGGTAATTACTCCCTGTAATGTCAGAGGATTACTGGTGCCACTTTTATTACATTCAAAGTACAAATAAATCCCAGTGTCAATCAGTTTATTTTTATTATGAATTAGAATGTGAATAATTGACTATGAAGAACGTGAAACATCTAGCAAGCGAGAGACCCAGATTTTTTTGTCAGAACTTGGAGGACCAGGTCAGAGATTAAAAAAAGCCAGTGAAAACAGGACTTACATTTGGAAAGCTGTGACTGTAACTGCCGGAGTCTTGTCAGGGCTCTGTTGCCATGAGGGTGCTTTAGAATCTGTCAATCCTATAATGGTCAAATGCAGCTTAAACCACCATATCACCTGTGGGCATATAGGAAATACAGTAGTGACCTCAAAGCTGCAAAACCCAGATGTTTTTTTCTTGTTGCTCAGAAAACACATGCTGTCTTTATTTTGCATATAAATCTTTAGTTACTGCATTTTTTTGCATTTGAAAAACAGTAATTATTCCTGCCTTGACTTTCAATGACTGTGTGGTTTGTCATGTCTGACACACAGACGGTCAGTCATCGTCTCTTGGCTCAGTGGACTCAGTCCTAAAGCTGCCCTCCAGCCTCCAGAAGCCTCCTTATGGTGCATATGCAACCTACTGTTTTCAACAAACACATGAAAATGTCAACAGACATGCAGAAGAACAGTAAATTCTTTTTACATTTTGAGTACTTTACTATATAAATAGCCTAGAAGGACAGATAAGGACAGATCAGGACAATTCTTTGAGCCACAAATGTTCACTCAACATTGCCCTTAAGAACCAGGTAAAAGCCTGCTGGGACTTGTTTTGTTTCTGTGGGAACAAAGAGAGCCTGGAACAAACTGTCCAATCATGAGGTTCATCAGATAATGCAGAGTACTGCCTCTCTGATATTGGACTCAGGGTTGGCAGAATTAAATTTGATCTGTAAGGGCTTCATTTGCATACAAACACAAAGTTTACCCTGTGCCATATTTCATAAAGACACAGAACACCTGCTGCCGATTAGATCACCTCCTGGTGTCTCGCTTTGACTTTTAATCCTCTATTTTTATCCAACATCAGAAAGCTGTTTATTGAGTGAACTGAAAATTATCATTATTGATTTTTCAGATACAAAACCTCTGTTGGCATTTCTCATTTTTCAGTTTAGGTATGCAAACTGTCATGGGAATAAAAAGCCATGTCATATAACTTAGTTTAGTTTAGTTTATTTACTTATCATGCAAAACAAACTGAATTAAGTGTATTTCACTAATATGTTAAAACCCAATTACAACCCATAAAACCCAGACTGTAGCTCAAACTGTGACCTTCAACACTACTTGCCTAACATTTAACCTTTACTCTTCACCTAATCCTAAATTTTACATTAACTTCAAGTCGTAAAATGGGTGAGGACCAGCATATTGTTACCACAATCAGAGCAGCGTCCTCGTCCTTGTGTTGTTTTAAGCAGTGGTCCTCATAAGTGTAGAAGAACAAGAGCACATACACACACAAGCAGCCTCACACAGGCAGACAGAGCTGAGGGGCAGTCCTGGCCTCTGGCACTGGAAAACACAGCCGCCCTGGCGCTGGTGTCTCACGCATCCGCCCCCCCCACCCCCAATCCTAACCTCCCACCCGAGGAGTCTCCAGCAGTGCCAGCTGAGTCCAATCTCTGCCTGCCAGCTGCACCCCCCCAGGCGAGCTGCAGCTACATGGAGCTGGGGTCACCATGACACCTTCTTACTCACTGCTAAAAATGGAATCTGTCAGGTACTGATACTTGTCATGGTGGAACAGTGGACACAGAATTTTACTGAAGCACTTTAATACCATTTATTTTGATGAAATAATTTACTCAAGACAAATGGTCCCTCAGTGAATGAACAGATTATTTAAATGCCTCCAGAGATGTAGATTTATCTTTAACCTTGAATCAGTAAATGGAATCTTTTACTTTTACAGACCTGAGTTTTTCCAAGTAACATTTGCATGACTCATGGAATACTTCTGCATTTTCATACAGCAGTTTGTTTAGAAAAAATCAATAAAAGCACGAGTGTTGATAATATGGTAGATGGTAGGGCTGGATACAGTTTAATTACATATGGTACCAGAACCCTTAAAGTACCGATACCAATAGAGTACTTCCTTCGATACCCACAATATGAATGGAGTGTTGTGTAGTATCTCATATTTTTGAATATTTTGGTGGCATCTTGGCACACTGAACAGCCAGCTCCGTCAAATAAACCGCGCTCAGCTTCACCACACAGACTGTATGGAATGTAGCTTCTCCTGCTGGAGTGTGAGCTCCACATCAGGGATAGCTGTGAGAGTCTGCCTGGCCGCACACACTCAGAACAGGGCTCACTATTAGCATTACAAGGCTAACATTACCTAACAGTTTTTAACAGGTTTAATGAGTTGAGCCGTTCCGGTGTTGGTGTGAGTTTGTTGGAATCATTCGACGGCTCAGTGTTGGATGTTAGCTGCTGCTGTGTTAGCTCAAGCTAACTGGGCAGACGCTGGACGTACCATGCGCCAGGAGGACAGCATCTTCAGAGATGGCAGCAACAGAAAGTTATTTGATTTAGGAGGGAGTTGGAACGGTTGTTGATCAGACCCTCGGCTTTAAAAAAGATCGAACGAAGGTATTGTTTGACTGGAGACATTTACTATTACTTGGCACTATGTCCTAGTGTTTTGGTCAATACCTTAAAGGTATCAAGTACTGATACACAGCCTTAGTTGGGGTGATCACTGCTATTGCGGCGATGGTTAAACAAAGAAATCACGGAATGCTACCAGAAATTAGATGAACTGCAAACAATAATAACAGTAATAATCTTAGGAAAACCGTCACCCTCCTGTCCACAGTGTGGTTGTGCAGTGATAAAATATCACATAACAGCTGCACATGACAAACATATCATCAAAATCCACACTGAGAATCTCACAAATGGGCCAAAGAAGGAAAAAATCTGTATTAATACATTAATTGGGCAAGATTATTGTTAAAAGTGCCAACAAAGTGCTTCACATATACCATTATATCACCATAAGTCCCAAAATAAGAATCTAAACAAAAACTAAAATAAAATGTGAAATAAAACGACACTTTACAGGGTGGAATATTTCTTATTTTTGCATCTCTAAAGTACTGCCACAATGATTCCCCTGATGTTTTACTTAGAGTCTAATTTGGACATGTGTAATTATGTGATTGTAAAGCAGGATACATGTGCCATGGATGCAGTAATTAAAGGGTTATCAATATGTTACAAGATTTGAGATAGGAAAGTGAGCTGTGGGAGGTGCTGTGGTGCTTCGGCTGCTTCTGAAACCCAAACAGCTGCAAATTAACAATGGAAGCATTAGCACCCTGAGCCACCGAGATGCCTCTCAAGAAAATGTATAAGATTAAAAAACAAAGTTGTCAATACACAGTGAAAACGTGCCAAAAACACACAATCTGTACACTGAGAAAATGTTAAAAATAAGAACACAAACAGAGCAGCTAATGTGCCATGTTTTAAAAAATTATTGCAAAGCTATAAAATCTAAATGATAGTTTCAACCTTTAACTACAGTGATTGCAGCATCAGTAACTACAGTATATTAACAGCCCCTGGAGAAAACTTAGAAAAAAGGGAGTGAAAAATGTTCAAGCGCCTGAGCTGATGAGAAGATGAATCTTGGATGATACTTTGAATAACGATGCCAACGACCCAGCTGCCAAAACAAGAAGAAATAATGGCTTCAAATAATGACTTGTCAGGATTTGTATGAGGAAATGAGACAGAAATAGCTCCGCTTGAAAAAAAAAAAAGAGATGTGCCTATTTTTACCCTGTCCTCTTCTCCTTTGTCTAATTTTAGTTAAGAATTACTTTTGCTGGCTGCCCAGGCGGAGGTCTCATCCATCTGCACAAGGGTGTTTAAAAAAATTACAGGAACAACTTTGTCTTCCACATTTAAACACCTGGAGTCACACACACAAAAATGCTTAGCTCTCAAAGTCACATCATCTTGTAAAGTTAGGGGTCAGTTTGAGTCAGTAGATTAGAGGGAAGTCTGAGATATTTTAGGATCTAAGATGTCATTCTAAAACAAACCAGTGATAATGATGTCATTGACTTAATGAGCTGTTTCACCTTCGCTATACCCCACGTAGGCCTGGATGGTGCGGCATTAGACCAGCGCATAGGACACCAGAGAACACTTTGCCATTCAACCTCCAGATTCATGAGCAAAGCATTTGGCTCTTAATTGGCCGTTTGCAATTAGAGAGATTCTGTCTGTTCTGTTCTCCTACCCCACAGGACTGCTCTGTGGGTCAACTCTGTGTAACGGTTTGGGGTTTAATTAGAAGGAAATTAACTATAGTGCAGTTTTCAACATGACCTATAGATAATTCTATATCAAACTGTGCTAAGAGTGACTGACAGTATCTTTCTATACTGTGCCGCATTTGTACTTAAAGTCAATTACTTTTATAAAAGCAACTTCAAGACTAAAGGAACAGTCAGGGGCTTAAAAACAACACTTTGAAATGGAGGCCAAACAGGGGCAAAGACTGAGTAGAGCGGCTGCTGGTGGACAAATATCCATCCATCCAGCCATTTTCTAACCGCTTATCCTCTTGAGGGTCACGGGGGGACTGGAGCCTATCCCAGCTGACACTGGGCGAGAGGCAGGGTACACTCTGGACAGGTCACCAGACTATCGCAGGGCTGACATGTAGAGACAGACAAGCATTCACATTCACACCTACGGACAATTTAGACAATTTAGAGTCACCAATTAACCTATCCCCAAGCATGTCTTTGGACTGTGGGAGGAAGCCGGAGTACCTGGAGAAAACCCACGCTGACACGGGGAGAACATGCAAATTCCCCACAGAAGGGCTCCCACACCAAGGATTGAACAAGGAACCCTCTTGCTGTGAGGCAATAGTGCTAACCACCACACCACCATGCCGCCCGGTAGACAAATATGTTATGAAATAAAAAAGTGATTACAGTTTTGGAGTTTTTTTTTTATACATGTGTGTTTTGGTATTGTAGGTGGTTCTTCACTAGGTCATGGTAGGTATGTGCCTATGATAAAAGGAAAACGCTGAACTCGAGGCCTAAAAATGGGAGTCCACAAAAGAATGGATGACGCCATGGTGAATACATCCATTAATTGTACAGTCTATGACCTTTCCAGGTATAACCTGGCAAAGAAACTGATGAACTGCTGGGACCATTACAGCATTACACTCAGACATTAAAGGCATTAGATAGCTTAATACAGGCCTATATATGTGTTTCTGAAAGAATATTTTTTTTCTTTAAAACAAAACACCTGCCTCAATAAATCACTGTAACATGTCACTACTGACATTAAACCTGTATTAGCCAATATTTTAATATTTACATCAAATCCAATGTGAAAGAAGCTTTGTATAAATAATTTAACCACCTCACTCTGAAGCTACAGTATACAGTGATTTTAAGCCTCTTTTAGCTCATTTGTTTTGGCTCTCAAATATTTATTATTCAGTTGAATCTGAGCAGCTGTCTTCCATAGGCATCAGTTTCTTTAAAAACACGCTCTGACAACTCAGTGTCTGCTAGCTCCTCAGCAAGTTAGCAACTAGCTTGGGGAGAAAGTCAAATATCTTAAAGCTAAAAACACACATAATTTTTTCAGGAGTTTCTGGGGAGCAAACCAAAACTGAAAAGAGTGAATATTGGACTTACTTACTAACTTATTTGTTAGGTGGACAGAAACACCTCTCCAAATCAACACTAATGTTTGCTGGAGGTGAAACTGTTTTACCCAGACAATAAGCTGGTGATGTGGCAACGGCTGTGAATTTTGATATTTTCTGCCCCCTTGATGGCAAAAATATGATTTTGACACAGAGGTTTTTTTTTTTACCTCAAGGGCTTCACAGTGCTTTAGCAAAAACGCCAGGCACATAAAGCGTAGAAACACAAGGTGTGTGGCAACACTAAAACAGCAAGCAAAAAGCTTAATTCTCATTAAAAACAGTTGCAAAAAGCCACGTCCAGCTGCTAAAATGCTTTCTGTGTGACCAGAGCCTAATGCAACTTATTTCTCTGTGCATTTATGACCATTAAACACTTTGGAGATTTAAACAAAAAGACGCTCCTGATTTGTTTGGCAGTTTTGTTTATTTTGGAGCCAGAAGTGACCACATTTAGAAGAGAGGGTGGAGCTGTGAAGGACGAAGGGTGGATATGACTGAGAACCCGAGGACACCGCTGTGGTAGCGACTTGTCAATTACAAGGCAGCCATGTCACTCTGACACACAAAAAGAGAATAAAATTAGCTTTTACACTGATTTACACGCAATCTCTGTTTGTCCTCATTTGCACTGCCTCATGTTCAAACTGGAAGGCTAGGTATTTTTAGATAAGAGTATCACCATTCTGTCAAATTAGACTCAAATGTTATGAGACGGCCAATGCAATCTTCCAAACAGTCCAACAGCAAAGTCTCATCAGCTGAACCGCTGTGGATAGGACAGCCAATGCAGCTGATTATATCACACTGCTCAACTAACACACACACACACACACACTTGGTATAACTGTAGTAGACTCCCTCTGATCTCGTGCAGTAGTCTCTCATGACAAAAAGGCTTTTTAAAGTATATCAGTGGAATTTTATATTATTTTCATGAACATCTATGAAGAGTCCAAATAGGTTTATTGCAGGAAGAAGCTCCTACTGTTGTTTTGCTGGAAGTCTGATTGCAAATTTGCAAGACACAGACTTCCACTCGTTTCCAAAATTCATGAAAAATAATTATTAAAAAATGCAAAGAAACATTTTATTCATTTTAAGGAACGAGTAGGAGACTGCTACACTAAACATGTGACTGCTGAAACACTCACAGCTTCTTATTTCTCTTTGTTTGACGAAGTACTGTACCTATTCAGTGTAGCTTAGGTAACAATGTACCCTTCATCTACCTAAACAATAGAAACGCCATTTCTTTGTGAATGATTAATGTTCAGCATGTCTCTACTCTGTCTTTTATCGCAAGAATCTGTGCAAGCTCATTTGCAGTGACAACAGGCATTTTTGGACCAGATGAACTGTTTCATAGTTCAAAGAGCCCCCCTTTATTTTGATGTGTCCCTACTGCAAGAACTACAAAGGATCGTAGTTCTTAGAACCCCTTTTTAAGCTGCTTTTTGGGAGGAAGTACTCTCCCAGCACAGCAGGAACTGTGCCTAACGCAAGAGTGCAGTGATTGGCCCAGACACTATTGTATGTTGATTGGTTGAACACAGCCAATGCAGCACCAGCAACCGCCATTTTAAAAATCCATTCGCCGTGTAAATAACAGACAACACAAAACACAGGCTACAGCTCATAACAAATAAAAAAATGGAAGAAAACACAGACAAGGGAACAGACAGTTAAGCCCACGCTTTACTGAGCATATATGTAACAGTGCAAATTGGCTTTGACTGGACAAAGCAAAAGTGACAGTTGGCTTACAGTACGTCACATCACCGTTCCAATTCACAGTACAAGCCCTGTCAGGGAGTTGCCTGATGACATGAACTAACGACTGAAGGTAATGTCATGTGAATATTTATTAAATTGATGATCTTATACCACTTATTTTATCAAATGGACCAGTTCAACATTTCTCATCAGCAACTTTCTCCAACCACTCACAGTTTCTTGTGTTTTTCCCCCACAGTGCTAAAAAATGTTAAACTTTAACATCAGGAGGGGTGTTGTGCTTTCACAGAGGAGCTGGAGGGACTTTGACCAACATTTGGATAAGGGTCTTAGGAATCGCTGAGACATTTTCATTATCAATTAATCTCATGATTTTTTTCTCAATTAATCAGTTATTTAATCAATAAAATGTCGAAAAAAAGTAAAACTTACTATTATAATTCAGATGATGTTATAAGATTACGTGCATCGTCTGACTAACAGTCTGACAGGTATTCAGGCTTATACATGTCAAAGACAATCAGCAGATCTTCACATCTGAGAAGCCAGAACCAGTCAATGCACCTTTGCTTGAAAATGACTGAAACTATTACTCAGTTATCAAAATAGGCACCTATTAGTCACCCTGGGCAGGTATTTTGGATAAACAAGCAGCACTAATGTGGCTTTCAGGTTATACAGCTTGGGCCTCATGCTGCAGCAGCCTGGATCACAACATCCTCACTAAATGCACCTGTGTAGATGTGGTGAAGTGTCACCTCAGCCAGAAATCAATTGTAATGTGCCTCCACTCTAGTCTCCAAGGAGGTGCTGTTCCTCCACCCTGCAGTCCCACACTGCCTGCACAGCACTGAAGATGGGTACTGCTGTATCTGGACACATGCCTGTGTTAGTTTTTAGTGATGGTGCATAGAACACAAACTAATATAAAGGTACAGAATCTCACACATACGTGTAAACTGTTGTATCTCTTTGGCGCACACACTCGTGATGATTAAGACATCCAATTTCTTGTGTGCAGTTCACAGCGCCTCTCAGTCATTGTGAAGTACGACTGCAGGGTGAGATGGAACAGCAGGTGATTTGGAGCCCAGCAGGCAGCCGTCATCAGACAGATTTACACTTTGGACAATAACAGCGTCCACATGATTTGTCTCTGTCCACAATATTCTCTGTCAAGGTCCAGAAAAATGAGTGTGATTGTTGGTTTATCTGTTTGGGGAGAAAATGGGTTTCATTTCATTTCAGATGTCATCTTAAAACATCAGATTGAGGATTATTCCAATTCAGTCAACCTCCAAGTCAACTCAGTGAACAAAACAGCCAGTAGTAATTTTAATTAAGACTTGATTGCAGTGTCATTTGAATCATCCCAGTTGCCATAAGAAAATGTTGGCAATTCTGCAAATCACGACTACATTAAATTTGTAGGATTCATACGTATCATATCAACCAACAACAGGATGTGGAGGGCTTGACACCTAAGTAAGATGCCTGTCAAGTTGCAGACCATCGTAGGCAAATGTTTGAGACCAACAAACAACCAGTTCATCACTGTGTTTCCAGCAGCAATGCATGGATTAATTTTTTTTCCACCTGGGATAATGCCAAAAAAAAGTGGTTGTTTTTTAACAAGACATTGCTGCGTTTCTTGCCAGAATAATGCCACCAACGCCACGTTCTATAAGCTCAGACATGATCTTTTTCTAACCATAACCGATTGCTTTTTTGTGTCTAAATATAACCACACGTTCACCACAGCTTTGCTGAAATGTAAAGAAATGTAAAGGTTCAACATACCCGCTGTATAATAATGTATAAATGTAACATAGCCATGGTTTGCAGGAATGTACAACAGAAATATTTACTGTGGAAATTGGGTTGTTTGAGTATTATTTCGATTTCGATTTTAGAACATCTTTCAACTCAGCATCAGAAAGATGCTTAAAGATTCAAATATACAGCCAGCTATTTTTTTTTGTAGGAATTTAATCCATTAAAAATAAGGTCTGTGCCAAATTTGCCATACTAAACTAAAGCACAGATGTCATCCTACTGTATACAACGCAAATAAATAATGGTTTTGAATCTGTAAACTTTTCTTGTACTTTTGAAATCTCTTCTCCTTAATGTGTCCTTTTTTATGTTGTGTTATCAAAGCTTTTGAAGCTGTATTATTTTTGTTATGATGCATACATTGAGCAGTTAAATGTACATCTATAATCAATGTTATGTGCCATGTCAAAAAAATCATTTGTTTGCCATAATCACTCTTGTTTCACACATTAAGGCACCATTTGCTCAAATCCCAAAGAAATTAGCAAAACAGACAAATGTTTCATTACTCATTGAACTCTGGTGCAAAATGCCAGCTCCTCAGGAAACTGTGACGAAGTCTGATAATAAGTGTCAATGCTGACATAATGTTCCTTTAGACAAAAGCTCTGATAATCTCTTATCCTGAACTTAAAACCTGGAAACAAACTGAAAAGAGCCTCACAAAGAGTCTGTTAAGCTTTTGGTTTCTGATCTTGTAAATTCAGTTCATATGTGAATATCAACTGCATATAATTTAGTTTATTGATGTATTTACTGAATACACAGGAGCATATCTTACTCTTATGTTCGTAAATATTACTGATGTGAACAAATGTAAGATAGATATAAACAATAAAACTTTGACTTAGTTGTGTGATAGTAGATCGATTGATATATCTATCTATAAGCAGATGCTTGTTTTACATTTGAATGATGTTTTTTTCATGTCAGGGATTTATGGTAACCAACAACCAATAATGCTAAAAAAACACAATAAATACTTATCTCAAACATTCAGTGTCTTCAAAGACATACGCACACTTACTCTCTGCTCGATCCTCCCTCCTAACTGACATTCAGTTGACCCACAAGGAGTCGTCTCAGTACACATATCAGCAGTGTCGTCCCAGCGAGGGGCCTGTCTGCTGTGTCAGGGTGCACCCACAGTTAACCTCACTGTGAACATTAAGTAGCAATATAAATGGAGATTAGGCCCTCCAATGTAGAGAAGATAGAGTGCGAGGAAACAATGTACGTCTCCCGATAAGTAACAATGATAAGGATGCCACGGAAATGACTGTCTGGATTAGGTGCTTGTTGAGAGGATATAATCCCCAGAGTGAATGCCTCTTATGAGAATTGTGCTGTTATTTCTTGATGTCTATTGTTAACTAGAATAACTGCTTTGCGGTTGTATTCCTCCGCGGGGTCAGTCAAGTCGCACTTACAGTTTACATTCATGTCTGTGAAAGCATGCTGAAAGCATACAGTCAGTTGCGCACCTAAGATAAGTCTCACCAATTCACTATCATCATTCATGTCTCCCCTTCTGTTCCTGAATTATGACATTGAGTAATGGCCAGAGAAGGGATTCTGCAGAACATTATGATGACACAGTGAAGCTGACCTTTGACCTTTTGGATATAAGATGTAATCGCTCCATCATTATATCCTTTTAGACATTTGGGTGAAATTGTGTCATAATTAACATATGAATTCTTGAGTTATGGCCAAAAACATGTTTTGTGAGGTTACAGTGACCTTGACCATTGACCACCAAATTCTAATCAGATCATTCTTGAGTCCAAGTGGACATTTGTACTAAATTTCAGGAGACTCGCTCAAGGGGTTCCTGAGATATTGTGTTCAAAAGAATGAGACGGTTGCAGGGTCACACTGACTGTAACCTTTGACCACCAAAATCGAATCAGTTCATCGCTGAGTCCAAGTGGACATTTATGCCAGCACTTAAGTCCCTCAAGGTGTTCATAAGATATTACGTTTGCAAGGGTGAGACGAATGCAAGATCACACTGACCTTGACCTTTGACCAACAAAATCTAATCTCGTAGCCACCCTCTCTCTGTCAACCTCAAGGCATGGCTGCTGTTGTATTTACAGTGGCAGCAGCAGCAGCAGCCATCACCTGACTGCAAGCACCTTTAGACACACACATTCATGTAGACATTTTACAACAGCTAAAGGTTCAGTGTGTAGGATTTAGGGGGATATATAAGCAGAAATTTAATATAATGAATATATTTTCTTTAGAGTATTATCACCTACAAATACAAATGGTCATGTTTTCCTTACCCTAGAATGAGCTCTTTATATCTGCATGGGGAGCAGGTTTTTACCTGCGGAGATCGCCATGTTGCACTGCCATGTTTCTACAGAAGCACAGAGCAGACAAACCAAACACTGGCTCTAGATAGGGCCATTCTTGTTTTTATTTCGGGCACCGTAGTTAGTAGCCTCTCTATGATGAGCAGCGTTGGAAAAACAGATTTACTGAGATAGAGACCTCTGTGGATATTTCAGCTCCTGGTAAAAACCTCCTGAACGTCTGGATCTTAAGTTATCAGGGTAAAAAGGTGAGCAAACATGAGCAGGTGCTGGGCTAGCAGCCAGCTTGCAATGGTAAAAATCTCCTGAACAATTAACACTGATCCTAGCTCAGAGTTCATGCTTGGCACATGGGAGAAATTTCAGCTGGTTGCAATCTGCAATCCTCACCACTAGATGCCACTAAACCCTTCACACTGTCTCTTTAACTAACCATTGAACAGCTATGTTTTCAACAGATACAAAGCAGCCTGTACTATGTAGTCTGGGTGCATATGTAATGTCTCTCCAACATAATATTTATTTTATTGCGTTTGTTTATCTGTGTTTTATCTATGTGTGTTTTGTAATACGTGTTGTCTATTAAGTCCTTTATAAAGGGGTAATAACTTTATGTCAACACAAAATAAATCAGATTTAGTTAACTATTTGTATTAAATTACAACTACACAAAGTTTACGTCACTTCTCATACATAGTAATTTTGACAAAAACCACCAACGCTGTCTCACTTCAACGTCGTCAAAAACTGGCGCTTGGGCAGTGACTGACGGTGTCAGATACCACCGAAAAAGCAGACCTTCAACGTCGGCATGATACGTGGCCAGTCGCTATTATAGTTAAACTGCTCTCTGCAGCATCAGGGGGAAACACGGCGGGACAAAAACAAAAGTTAAGGCAGCGAAAGTCCAAGGTGGACGGGAAGAAGGATGGCTGGGTCCAACAAACAACGACTCTCACCCAGGACAGCTGTATTTGCGTCACGTAAGATCATAAAGCCAAACCGTGTTCATTTTTCTTAAACCTAACCATGTGCTTTTGTTGCCTAAATCCAACCATGTGTGTTTGTTGTTTGAGGTAAAAAAAAAAGAAAAAAAGAAAAAGTGTGTTTTTTAAAATAAGACAATGTATTTAACAGCCATAAGTTGCCACAGCGTCCCAGAGCATTAACAACCAACGCACCCAAGGTACCTTTCACATCATATCTGGACGTGGAAGGTCCATGACCAAATGTTGATAAGTTTGTATGGATGTATTACAATCACAGTCTTTTCCTGAACCTAACCAAACTATGACTATGGCGTTAATGTTCTGAATGTCCTATACAGGATCTTAATCTCTAAGAAGCATAATGAAACAAACGAAGTAAAGTAAAAAGTACAGTATTTTGCTCTGTGGTGTAGTGCAGTAGAAGTATAAAGTAGCATAAACTGGATATAAATAAATAGGAGTACTTCAGAATTACACACAAGTGCATTATATGATTAAATGTACCTAGTTACTTCACATCACTGCATTTTGTCAATTAATAATAAGGCATCTGATTATAGGATTTATGATAATAAGGTGTGAGATAGACAGACAGCTGAAAGACGCCTCTCACCCAGTGCGTTCTGGGATATGCTCCAGCCCTGTGTGACCTTGCTCAGGATAAGCGGGTATAGAAAACGGATGTATGGATGTTTGCTGTTGTTTTTGTGTGGAGAGGGAACGTGATTCAGCGGTCAACCCCCAGGACCGGCAGGTTAGAGGGGAACAGTCTGTTTTCTCAGAGTGCTCAAACGTCACATAACAATCGCACATCTCAGCCCGCCTCAACCTGCCACATTTCATTTGATGTTTGTTTATCAGACTGGGGTCGCACACCTCCTCCTCCTCAATCAAAAATACAAGACTTGTATTTTTCGAGACAAGGTACTCTGAACAATACATAGTTTCAGCAAATGTTTGCAGTTCAAAACAAAATGAATCATGCAAATGCTGCTTGCAGAATTATGCAAATCAATTATCACAGCGAGACCCGGGAACAGAGAAAAAAAAATACATATAAATAAAACAAAAGTGCTGATAGACTGAGAGGGATTTAGATAAGAATAAAGACAAACAGCAAGCAAGAAGAGTCAAAGAGGTATGGATCATTACATTTTGAGTGCACTAAATTAAATGTCCGTGTAAATATACATATTGCATTAGATATAAAAACGTGCTGTAAACACAATGTGCAGATTAAAATTTCGTATTTAATTTTAAGAAAATCCTTGTTGTTAGTGACACCTCCTTCTGAGGCCATTAAGTGAACTGCACTAAGCACTGTAGCAAGCAGGCATCTGCATCGGCCAGCTAACACGAGACTGACCGTGACTGACCAGCACCCTGTTGATACTGGAAAATAAATCATAATCATATTTCTATTTCATTTAGATGATACCAACTCACAATACCATGATACCAACTAGCTTGCTGTTTGCAAATTACTTTATCAGCTGACATTACAAAGCAACCAACACCAGATCCACGCAGCATAACTTTACAGCTAGCTGGTTAACCTTAGCATGGATTAGTTCATCCACTGCCCAGCAAGTTAGCTACGCTACATGGATCTGCTAGTGATTGCTTCACAGCTGATAAAGTAATATAAAAACCAGCCCTGGGAATCTGAATGAATTAGCTGCCGTTATCCACTCAGTACAGTGTTTTGCTATGTTTGCTTGCTAGCAATTCTCGTCCACATTGCAAAGCAAGCCAAGGCTAGCTAACATTAGCCAGCTAAAATCACAACATCACAATATATCTCACGTCAGTGTTTCCTCTGTGATTCTTTCAGCATCAGATGGCACCGAAATTATGATATGGAGCAGCTACTTTATAATATGAGGCACTGAATTAGATGGAAACTGCTACCAGTTTCTCCTCCATTGTTTACCAACTGTAAACTTGTTGTCATGACCACCACAGAAGACCCGCCTCTCGAATCATCTGATTGAACAACAGGAAAAAAGATGACGGAAAAAGAGATGACGTGGGATGCTTTTCCGCTTTGAGCTGAAGTTTTTTCAACTCGAGGACTTCAGATTGCTCCAGCAAAGATGTTATGCGCCAAGAGCGCAGAAACACGAGGTGCGTCGTAACGCAAGAACCACAAAAAGCTTTATTCTTATTAAAACAACTACAAAAAGCCACCTCCAGCTGCTGAAATGCATTCTGTGTGATTGGGGCCTAAGTCAGCGGCTGCAGCAGCTCAAATTCAGCCAGTGCAAACCTCAGCGGTAAGTGAAGGTCAGTCTTCAGGATGCCGTTGCAAAATGTATGTGACGGAAACATTGCATGTCCGGACTCTGTGTTGTGGTGGGTGCCGTTCATTTGGTGACATTAGCGAACTCCATTTCTTAGCTAACGTTAGCTAATGTTACTGTTGCACATCGTGGTGGAGCTGAAGAGAGATGCAACACACTTTTGGGAGAAGGTGGCCTTGAGGGCTGTCTGCCAGAAAGGGATTACTTGGTTATGGTTCATCACGTCTTTTGGATCTCCACAAAAAATTTGGCCCAAGAAAGTCAGTTAAGGTATCTGATTTTAAGTTACAGTCCGTTTACCCATTGGCAATAAAACAGGATGAATACATGTATAAAGCTACAAACAGTATGTTTGTAGAGATGTGTGTCAACTCTCCACGTACTAAAATTCCAAATGTTATAATGACTGAGGAATACTATATAAATCATGCAATGGCCCATTAGATGAATTTAAATGAACAAATCAGTGTGCTCTGTTCTCCCTTGTGCTGTGTCTCATGTTGTCAAAACAGTTTTTGTTAGTTGTTAATGTACTTGCATAACTAATACATGTCTACGACAGCGACAGATTTCAATGCTGTCCTTCTCCATTTGCATCTACATCAGTGTATAAACCTCTCCACCACTACCACCAGACTCCTCTCTCTGCACAGGACAATACTGCACAGGTGCAGAGGAGAGTCAAATGTATCACCCTTTTAAAGTCAAAAGAAACTGAAAATAACTCCTTTCCAGCTCAGTGCTGCTATATTTATTCATTTACAATGCTCAGGAAAATTCCTGATATGTAAATTAATAAATGTACCAGCAGACGAGACGCTGTGTGGGAGAGTTTTCATTCAAGTTGTGCTTTCCTCTGATGCGCCTGTCACATATTCAGGCGTTAAAAGATAAAACAACATTTTAAAGTAGAAGTGAAGAACTTTCTATCAGAATTACACATTTACTCATGAGCCCCTGAGGATCTGCATTATTATCCTCTTTTGTTTTCATAAAAAGATTAATTAAGAAGCGGTTTTTATGTCGCAGCTACATGCCAGATACTCACCCTGTACAGGAGAAATCTAAGTCACTCATTCCCTTCACATTTCTTTCAGATTTCCGTCTTGACAATCACCCATCGAGAGAGACTAATTACCCGCGATGATTAGTAAAAAAAAATTACAGGCTGCTGTCAGTTCACAGACTGAGGAGTTGCACAGAGTGACAGTGATGTGACAGAAAAGTCTTAATGGATGTGAAGAATTTAAGAGATGATGCACTGTGATGCAGAAAACTACAGCAAAAACTGACTGATTGTCGGGGTGTTGGTGGCTTAGTGGTAGAGCAGGCGCCCCATGTACAAGGCTGTTGCCGCAGCGGTCCGGGTTCGAGTCCAGCCTGTGGCCCTTTGCTGCATGTCATCCCCTCTCTCTCTCCCCCTTTCATACTTAACTGTCCTGTCCATTAAAGGCAAAAAATATCTTTAAAAACTGACTGACTGTATTAAAATTCAGTTTTAAGTCCTCTGATATTAAACTCTACCATCAATCTGCAGCTCAATCAGTGTGGTTAACGCCCATGATAGACATGATTACACTTCAAATTCAAATTCATACCAATTTCTTTTTTAGTTGCAATTGTTTTCTAAGAGTTTCTGAATGAAACACTTGCGTCAAAACTTCAACCAGTGGTCAAGGTTTCCTCCGGCATTTTGTGGATTGCATTCATCTCCAGAGGAAAGAAAATGCAAATTAAGTGCAGCAATGTCTTGAGGCCTTTCAGGCAAGCGACTGCAAGGTCACACCTACTGGTGGTAAGTGGCCTACTTGAATTTTCATGAAGTGAACACATTACTGATGTGAGGTCAGGAGCTTTCTCAATGGCTTTGAGCGTGTGCCATTGGGATAACCTTTTGATATTCAGTATGCTTGGTGTTGTATTGTATATACAGTAATCTCTATAAACAGATTCTGCATATGTGTATCCCTGCAGTCTCTCGCTGACTCCCTGCTGTCGGTTGAGCAATGGCTCTCAATTGTTCTTTCAAGGTAGCCACTGTACAATACATTATCTTTTAACAATTAGCAATTAATGGCAACAAAATAAAATCAGAAAAAACAAGTATGGTGGTATTTTGAAAGTAGCAGCTTGTTTCTCTGAAAACGTACAACTCCACTGCTTATTTGGTCGTTACGGAAAAATCTCACCTCAGTGAGTTAGCAAAGTTCATGTTGAAGTCAGCCTGCTACAACAGTTACAATGGCAATACATAAAAATGTCTCTGACCATCCTGCTATGTTGATTCGAATGGGACTGTCCATTCTACTCTCATTGTATTTCTATGGTAGTCCATTTGTAGTCCGAGTAGTGCTGACCAAACATGTTTGAATGGCAGGTAAATTGTCAGTGTGGAGACATGGTACACATCAGCCAAAATGCAGTCTCTTTGGCAGCCCTGGTCAAAATTTTGTTTACTGCGAGTAGTTAAGTAAGTAGAGGATGAACTGATCTCCAAAAGGCATGAAGTTAAAGACACATTTCTAAAATATTTTGAGCAAGATTACTTATTTAATTTCAATCTTTTACAGTTTCAAAATATCAAAAAAGGAAAATGGCCTGAAGCAAGAGTTTGGGCACCCTGCATGGTCGGTACTTAGTAGCACCCCCTTTGGCAAGTATCACAGCTTCTAAACACGTTTTGTAACCAGCTAAGAGTGTGTCAGTTCTTGTTTGGGGGATTTTCACCCAATCTTCATTCAAACGGCTTCTAGCTCTGTGAGACTGTTAAGCCGTCTTGCGTGCACTGCTCTATCCACAGATTTTTAATGATGTTTAGGTCAGGGGACTGTGAGGGCCATGGCAAAATCCTCAGCTTGCTCTTGAGGTTGTCCATTGTGGATTTGGAGGTGTGTTTAGGATCACTGTCCTTTTGTAGAAGCCATCCTCTCCTCATCTTCAGATTTCTTACAGATGCTGTGATGTTTGCCTCTAGAGGTTGCTGGAATTTGATTGAAACCATTCTTCCCTCCACTGACTGCAACACAAACCCAAAGCATGATCGATCCACCTTGGTGTTTAACAACTGGTCAGGTGGTCTTTTTATGAAATTCTGCATTTGTTCTCTTCAACCTTACTTTTGCTCACTGCGTCCAAAAAGTTCTATTTTAACTTCATCAGTCAGCAGGACTCTTTCCAAAAAGCATCAGGCTTGTTTAGATATTCCTTTGAAAACTTCTGAGGCTGAATTTTGTGGTGAGGATACAAGAAAGGTTTTCTTCTAATGACTCTTCCATGAAGACCATATTTGTGCAGGTGTCGCTGCACAGTAGAGCAGTGCACCACCACTCCAGAGTCTGATTAATCTTTCTGCAGGTCTTTTGCAGTCAAACAGGGATTTGATTTGCCTTTCTAGCAATCCTACTAGTGGCTCTTTTGGAAAGTTGGTGTTGGTCTTCCAGACCTCAACTTTGACCTCCACAGTTCCTGTTAACTGCCATGTCTTACATTTATTATTACATTATGAACTGAGGAAACAGCTACCCGAAAACACTTTGCCATCTTCTTATAGCCTTCCTCTGCTTTATGGGCATCAGTCATTTTAGTTTTCAGAGGAGCAAATGGCTGCTGATTGATGCAATATTTATAAAGCTTTGAAATTTGCATTACATGGCAATATTGGCCCTCAGCCTAGACAATCCTGTTTCGTAGAGGTATGTCTGTATGTTACTAAACTGCTTTCCTAATTACATTGTTATGGCAATGTAACCACTGCCTGGATTATGTACAGATTTCTTTCAAGCAACGAAACACTACATTTATGTACCGCATAGGCTTCAGAAGAAGGTTGTTGGGAAGGATGGTGGGCGTATAAAGTACAGGACCTTGACCTTAGAGCCCTGGGGTTGCATCCAGATTCCTATCTTAGGTTTAGGCCACAAAAGCACTTTGATAAAAGTTAAGGAAAGATTGTGATTTTGGTTAAATGCTGTCTATATTAACAGAATGCATGATATGCTCTCCATAGCGTTTCCATCAAAACCAATTTACTGTTTTAAATTTGTTGTGTATTAATGCAATTTCTAAGAGATAGGGCTGCTCCAGAGGCTTTATCGCCATCAGACAATAGCCGATGGATTCTTAGATTGTATTGTATAGCAAATGATCACAACCAGTTAGGGCAACTAGCTTTCAACCACAGTGCAGGGTACTTCTTTGTTTTTCATTTAACTACTAACCTACTATAACCTGCTGGAAGATGTCTATGTTCTTGTTGTATTATCTACATTGAACCCAATATGTACATGTAGGCACACAGGAGCTGCTTGCTGCTGGCTGTAAAACCTTTACAGATTCAGTGGCAGAAAGGAGACCCAACTGTTCCCAAATAAACCATTTTTATCTGCATAGAATAGCTGTGTGTGTATATGTGGATTTTTGTTGTTGCTCACACACAGGAGACTTGTTCAAAATGAAGAGAGAAGGACTGTGAACTCCCTTGGAGGCAATACAGCGGACTTGCCAGTGTTACATAAGGCAGTGATTGCTCCTTTTAAAGACACTGGCACCTCTGTGTTTTCCTCAATTCCTGGCTCACATTTTTCTACATTGGCACAGATTGGATCTATGACATGCTGAGGTGTCAGCGGTTTGGCTCTGACTGGAAAACAATAGAATGAATGGGCCAAATTTATCACAGATTTTTCTCAGTTCTTAAAGAAAGAGGGACATTTGCTTTTAATCTGTAAGAGGCTTAACCCCCCTGCTGTGAGAGGAAGTAATGTTTATAATCCCTAAAGACACAAGTTTATCAAAGTTGCGGCGTTAGAGATGAAGCACCCCCACAGCACTGTCCTTCACCAGAATCAGTTCAGACTAGTTGGAAAGAAAACCCACCTTCAGATGATATACTGTTTACTAATAACACATAAGTGATCCTCATACAGAAAATACTCTGTTTTGGGGGTATGCATTTTCCCTTGATATGTGTCATCAACTTGAGCTTGTATTTTATAAGTATTATCCGGCCTGATTTTCATGACATTTTCTGCTCTCTTACGGACTCCACTGTTGTGAGCAAAGCAAATGTCCCTCCAAGATTATTATCAAAACAATAACTAAACCAAACCCCAACCATCTTAAACCATAATATAAAAAAATATTATCTCCAACTTAAACCTGATAATCTCAAGGCCAAGATCCAATAATTTTTAATGTGTCTGATTTAGTGGCATCTGGCAATGCCGTTGCCAACATGGAAAGCAAGCCTAAGGCAGAGAGAGCACACCTCTCTGCCCTTCCACGTGCAAACAAGGAAAGCCTGAGACAGAGACAGCAAACCCCCCTGCCCTTCCATGCGCCTACATGGAAAGCCTAAGGCAGGGAGGGCAGCAGCAAGAAACCCCCAGGAACAGCGCAGAGCAGCATCAATGACAAACAGAAATGACATTGATAAGTCAGACACAGCAGGAAAAGGAGGAGCTGGGGTGGAGGAGCAGCTTGCAGAGGAAGCAGCATCAGTAGGTAGGCCAGAGCAGTTTAACTAGGGCGCCCTGAATGAGATTTGCCAGTTGGTTGTATAGAAAGAAATCATGTGTTCCTTTGTGCTGTATCAAGTCTTTGTTTTCCGGGAGATTTTACCCAGTCCATCCATCCATTTTCTGAAACAGCTTATCCTCATAAGGGTCACGGGAGGTCTGGAGCTGATCCCTGCTGACATTGAGCAAGAGGCTGGGAACGCCCTAGACAGGTTGCCAGATCGTACGCGGTGGCAAACAGAAGTGCATTGTGTGAGGTAGGCCTATGGAGAACCAATCTAAACACCGATAATGTTAGAATTCTATATCCATTACATTGTACAATTAACATGTACTTCATACTGATAAGTTCAAAGCAAAAAAAAATTACCACTTAAAAGTGGATTTCAGAAAAGTAGATAATGTTGTCTATAAAAACATATCAATAAAGACAGCTTTCACTGAATAAAAACACTGTCATATACTGCAGGGACGAAAATCCCATTTCATAGTTGGGGGGGACAATAAACAGTAAAATTTTAGAGAATAATTCCAGGGGGGGACAAGGAAAAAAAGTTGTAGCTTGTCTTTTATACAACATCTTTTACCGCAGTTTGACACTTTAATCTTTTCTCTATCTCTCCAACAGGCAGGCATAGGACCTTTCTTAGCACTGGCTGAGTCCACCTGCACATGTCCAGATTTAAAACAAAATGATTGAAATCAAATTAACATGTACACAACAACAACAGTCAGGTGCGCCGTGCTGTCCAAGGTGCTGAGTGTGTCTGGAGCAGAGCAGGTCTCTGTCTCCCCGTGCGCAGTAGTGTGAATATTTATGCTATTAAGTAAACGGAGAAAACATGTCTCTCATTGTTTAATAGCAGCAAAACAATAAGGCTTCATTCATCAAAGACCAAAACTCGATCTCTCTCCTTCTCTCCCTCTTTTTCATCTGGCTCAGGTGTGTGGAATGGATCTTTCTCTCTGGCTGGCTGCAGCAGCAAACTGTTTTGTTTGTTTTTTTTCGTTTTTTTTTTTTACCGGCAGTGAGATAAACATTTCCTGCAATTAAACTGGTGAACTGGTTTATAAACAGTGTGCTGTGAGATCTGCCGCTGCGCACCTCAAAACCGTGCGTAATTATCGCGTGTAATGGCTGCTCCTCGTCAGTTAAACTGCACGTCTGTCATGTTTGTCTCACTGACAGGTAGAGAGCCTACAGATATTAACTACGAGCCGCTCCGTCACTGACTGCTCTTGTCCTGTCCTCTCCCTCTTCTTTCTCTCCTGTCCTCTCTGACTATCACTAAACTTTGGCTTTTGAACAATGCAGGAGAAATGTTGCAGACAGTTTATATTATCAGCCTTTGCCTGGGGCTTGTTGTAACAGTAAATGGTATGTGTTGTAACTTGTGTAAGTTAAATTGTGTCTGTGTGAGGGAACGTCTTACCCCGCGCGATGTGGGCAGCTGGGTCCAGCCACACGCTGCAACTGCTGCCAAGTACTAACGGCTGCTAGCCCCGCCCGTTGGAAAGAGTGTGGGATATACCACTACTAGGAATGGGAGGGGGGGACTAAATCTTTTAAGATTTAAATAGCACTAGCACATTATTGCGCTTTTATAATGAGCACCGCTTACATTGTGCTTTTAATAAATACTACTGCATTGTTCAAAAAGTATTAATTGTGTCTCAAATTATTCTAGGGGAGTACAGCTTTATTGAAGGGGGAGTCATGTCCCCCCTGTCCCCCCCGGGATTTCCACCCCTGATATATTGTTTTCCCAGTGTAACAAACTCTTATGTGTTTTAGTGCTGAGCAACTGTTTCCCTCGAGTTGTGCGGTATTTTCTCCCCTCAGGGATTCCCATCCATCCTTAGGTGTACTGTGTGGACCGAGCTTAGTATTGGCTCGTGACCACCATATTAAAAAAAACAAAAAACTCGAACTTGACTCAGCTTGGCAGAGACACTGAATGCTGGGGGTGCTGCTGTTCGAACAATTCATTCAGGTGCACAAAACCAGCACAGTCAGAGCTCATCTCCTGACAGCCTGCAGATATCTGCTGAGGCACACTGCTGTTTGTCAGTAACAGACTACTTTTTATGTGTAATTAATTTAAAGCATTTAGCATTTCTTTAAAATAGAATCTTTTAAAATGATTCATTTTCGTAACTACATTCGTCATAGGTAATAAGTGATGATAATGAATTAAAATACAACAGTGGCACATCCCTCATATTCATGCCCTGCCCTCCACAGGCCTAAAGCAGTCACTACACTGCCTTTAGAACACAATGTAAAGTACATCTACGATATGGTTTCTTTTCTTATTGCATTCAAGTTTTCTGCCCTACCTTGTCTGTAGTTTTGCCAGACTGTTATGCAACACATTAATTCTAAGTCAAGGAAGCAAAAAAAGTTCATCTCAACTTGTTCCTGTAAAAGCAGGGGACATGAATATACTAAAAAAGGAGCTAAAACAGCCTAATTTATCATAAATCTGATTCCCCACACTGACTCAACACAAAGATGACTGTAAACTAATAAGCAGAGCAGTCGGTTCAGGGAATGTGAACACAATTTAAAAAAGTAGATTTTCATTTGTGATGACTCACAGAAGCTGCACAAGGATAGAGGACTGAGTAATGCAAGTGTCAGACATCCATACAGTCTCCTAAAGCCCTCACTTCACTGCATGAGATCGCTGTGTCAAGATCAGAGGTCACTAAAGGTCACCAGTAATTGGTCACTGATGAATTAGGTGTTTCAGATGGGTAGAGAGATGGCTAATCAGCATGTAATCCGTGTGCGTTCACTCAAGGAAGCAAGCTAATTTTCTGACTGTGCAATAGTGGAATAAGATGTTGTTCCTGACTTTGGTGGCATATAAATTAGCACCTGCAATGCTGAGTCACCTGGTGTGCAGACAATACAATGTACAATGACTAGACTCATTTACATATTGTGGTGCTATTTTTAACTCTCACTCTGGTCTAATTAAAATCATAGAATGCACAAATTGCAGCGAGCTGTTCCTTTCGGAATTCGTGTCAGTGGTCTCTCCAGTAAATCACATGTGGCAAAGATTGTTCACAGATGAAGGGAAACGTGTGTGTGTGTGTGTGTGTGTGTGTGTGTGTGTGTGTGTGTGTGAGTGAGTGACAAGGGGGGCTTGCTTGTGTCAGTGATGAAGAAGCAGAGACGGTAAACATGACTACAAAAGAGTGGGAGGAAACTAAATCTGTCCCTTTCCAGACTGCGACCTCATATGTTCCCTAAAAGGAGAGAGCACAACAAATATTATACCTGAATACCTTCTGCTTTTCCTCCTGCTCACCTGTCACGATGGTGACAAGACTGGGCTCCAAAAAGACAGAGACAGACAGGCAGAGGGAGGGAGACTAATAGAGATAGCGCTTCTTTGCTGCATTGCTGGGCTTGTGTCCCATCATTTCTCCATCTCATTTAATTTATCAGATATAGCCTGGCTGAATCACCCGACCTTGGCAGTGATTATGCTCACCTTGTCAGTCATTCTCTTAAGATGTGTCTGTGGTGTCACATGAGAGTTGCAGCATTGCTAAGAGCAGTACCCTGCAAAGGCATGATAAACAAAAGGAGGTGGATATAGTATGGTTTGGATAGCTCTCTTTAGCATGGGTTTATTTGGTTATGTTATGTTCAGACAGAGATGCATGTAAGCTCTGCTTTGTGAAATTAGGTTTTTTTTTTTTGTCAACCTTCTCAAGGTTAGGGCTGGGCAATGTATACATTTTATATCGACATCATAATATGAGACCAAGCGAGGCTCAAAAGTGAAACCAAAAAGGGAGTGCCAAAAACTGCAGTTCCTCAAATGGCCACTTGAGGCTGGCTCCAGAAGCCAGTCAATCCTAACAGACCCCTATGTTAAAATGCCCAATTTTACAGCAGAGATAAACATGTTTACAGCCTGGTACAAAAACAGTTTAGGTCTCTCTAGCTAAATTCCCCCCCTTATGACAACTGTGTGGAGGTTGAATTTTTGTATAACTCACACGTTTAATTTTATTAGGCTTAAAGTGACACATAATTAAGGGTGGGCCATTTTGAGTGACAGGTTGCTCCAGCCTCTTGCCCAAATATGGTCACTCAAGGCTCCAAAGCCTACATCAGCGACCTGTGCTGACAGCGTCAAGACGCTAAATCCAACTTGTGTTGCATTAGTAATAAGCAATAGGACAACATGAATCATCATTATGTTTATAAACGGACTAATGGCAATGGCAGTGTTGGCAACATGAAGGAGATCACATTTCAGGAGATGGGAGGGGCAGAGCAGCGCACATGGTGTTTGTTTACAATGAAGTTCATGTGTTTTGGGGTGGTGAGAGTAGACATGGCAAGAAAGCTAACACTGCACGAATACGGCAACATTTTGAGATTTTTGGATTTGAAGCAGATGTAAAAGTTGCTGCTGTTGTGAGTTGAACCTGTCAGAACCCTGTTTCAATTCATATCTGTCGCTCACTTTGAAAGCTCTGGAGTGGATGAGGAACAGCTGATTCCTGAAGTTAAGATGAGGAATTATCTACATGAAACATCCTTACTTCAGGACAACAACCTAAATAAGGTGGAGGTTGGCTGCAGGGAGATCGCCAGGGAGCTGAAAGTTGCTGTGAGCTAAAGGACCATTGCTAACAACAAGCTAGGCTAACGTTACTTGCTGGTGACTATATTTTTAATGGATTCGGTTTGGACAGAGAGCTACAATATTACATGATGCCACACTAAAGTCAGATGTTTGTTTTCTTTTGTCTCACAGTGTCATAATGTTCCACATTATTATGGAGCAGCTGCTGAGTCAATTGCGACACCTGGTAAAATTCGGTATACCGGTGTGGTCTAGTGTTTGACTTAATATCAAACCAGTTTTTACACATTTTTACACTGGCCAACTCTAGTTGTGATCTCTACTGCACAACTGTAAAGTTTCGTGACTGAATCTTGCATGATTGTGATGCTGATGATGAAAATCTGTCCACAGACAGACAGACAGACAGACATTTAAAGTCCTGGCAAAATACACAAAGTAGTTCTGTGGTAGTTTCTGCTATAAAAGGAGTCTGCAGAAACAGATTTTGCCATGATGACACACACACACACACACACACACACACACACACAGACTCACGAGATGAAAACAATCTCAGCCAGCTGGTAATCAACACCTCTCTAAAACAGCTTCAACAAAAACTGAACATTATAAATCATGATGGTAGCATTTATAAGACTGTGGTGTTAAACTGCTTTAGGTTTAACTATAGGTGTACCTCATAAAGTGGTGGACATACTGTACGTCATGTGCACAGAATTATTCCAAAAACATACAGTGGGCACAAAAATTCCCTCCGAACCTGACGCAGCATTTAACTGTTGAGACACCATATGGTGATGTGAT
This sequence comes from Epinephelus lanceolatus, assembly GCF_041903045.1. Taxonomy (NCBI): domain Eukaryota; kingdom Metazoa; phylum Chordata; class Actinopteri; order Perciformes; family Serranidae; genus Epinephelus; species Epinephelus lanceolatus. The sequence continues at coordinate 20,717,769 of NC_135739.1, forward strand.
TAACACATGCTTACTTGCATGTTCAAGTCCCCAGTGTCAATTTGTCAGAACAGCAGCCATCTGCTGTGGTGTGAGGGGTCAGCACAGGATTGTCTTGACTCCATATGACACCACACAGCTGCAAGGGTGGGTGACATGATGACACAGTTGGGATGCGGTTTCCATCAGTGGTTGTTATGCCAAGATGCCCTTGAGAAAATGTGAACTCCCCAGCAGGCCTGCTCAACAATCTGCTATTGGTTAATAGCAACTGTGGAGGGATGAGACAAGTATGCAGCCCCCATATGAGAACATAGATGTAACAGTGATTTTAAGAGAGGGGCACAGATGAAAGGAAACAAGCATGCTCTGTATGAACAGAGCCTTCAACCTCTGGCAGCCACAGCAGGGGGCAGCTCCCTACAACTGTGACCAGGCAGGGCAGGGATTATTCTGCATTTGTTTTGCCCAGGGGGCACTTTTACAAAATAACAGTAGCCCAACGGCCAGTTAATAAATCAGCATTAATAATTTATATATAAATAATTAGCCCGTACTTCTGTTGGGGACTTTTTAACACTGTGAATCAATTAATTTTCACTGTGTACAGTGTTGGGCATTAACACGTTGCCAGTAACTGTAACAATATTACTTTTTCCAGTAACAAATAGTGTAACTAATTCCTAATAGAATTTCAGTAATAATATTACAGTTACCCCAAAACCAAACAACTCGTTACAACGTAACTTTTCTTATCAAATCACCACTGACATGAAATACAACATCACATCAGCAGGCTCATTTTCGCAATCGTCGAGCTGCGCATGTACGTCACAAAGCAGCAAGCTAGTTTTGAAGATGGAAACACTTAGCGGCTGGAAATATTCCCATTACTTTGATTTTGTCGGGAGGAAAGATGACAAGAACACTGCTGCTGCAGGTAGTCAGACTAAAACTCTTTCCACTATGAAAAACACGTCCTCAAACCTCCTGTCTGAAACACCTCGGCTACTGCAACCGATGTACACGAACAACGTTAAAGGGAAATTTTGGTTTATTTCAACCTGTCTGACATAAAATAAATGAATGAACTTTTCAGGCCACTGTCCGGTTCTGCCTTCCAGCTGTTGCTGCTTGTTCTCATGAGATGAGATCGCTGCTTGTTCTTGCGATATTTCGGCCGCACTTTGGAAAGCAGAGCTAGATGGTAAACAAACATGGCACCACACCGGTAAGGTAAGACAACATGTTTACATGTTGTTTTCTATATGTTCGCTGACATTTATCCTAACGATATGAGGCGGTCTTTGTGGAAAAAAAGCTTGTTTAGTGGACTAACTTTGCACTTGAAGTATGCCCTTTAGGGTTGGGTCGGTATGAGAAAAAAAAAAAAAAAAAACGGTCCGGTTTTTGTAAAAAACCGCATCAAGTCGGTAATACCTGATTTTCGCCACTTGGGGGACGCAACTGACTCATTTAAAATAAAAAAAGGACCTTAGGACAACAGAGTGACAGTAACAAGTTGCTTCTTTTATTCCTTACAAATACATTTTGCAGCTTACTCAATCAGTGCAAACAAGGGTTGCGTCCTTCGTCTGGCTCAAAGCCAAAGTGTTGCCATAGTGGCGCATTCCTTGATTTCGTCGAGACTAAATTGTCCGCCATTATCGACTCCCCATCACTATTAAACAAACTCCAGGCTACAGTAGAGGCGCATGCGCACTCGCACCTCCTAGCACAGTCCCCGCCCCACCCCCCTCTCTCCTGCTTGCTGTGCGCTTGGTGAAGAGGCAGACACAGGTGCTCACAGACTCGGGCTTACTATAAGCGGAGCGGACTACGTGTAAAAATGTCTGTGAAAAATCCCCACGATGTGAAAAATACATGCCGAACAGTCTTTTGTGTGACACTGGTGCGCGGAGCGAAGTCCGCGCAGTCGTGCTTTGCGCGCACAGGGCCTGCGGACGTCCACTTTTACCAGGCGGACCGCGGTGTCCACTCCGCATATGTTCTGCCCGAGTATGCAGTCCGGTCGGTCTCAAAAAATAAAACCCGGTCCAAGATGGAGTACCAGACCGAATTGGTATTTCCGAGAACCGACCCAGCCCTAATGCCCTTTCACTTAAGTTTTAACAGGTCTGACGCTACTATGCACCCCGGCTGTATCTAGGCTAACGGCTAACATGCTAACTATTATTTTTATGTCACTAGTCACTTGAAACAAATTTAGGACGATAGGAGACAGGTTGAAATAAACCGAAATTTCCCTTTAAGCTCCAAGAAATACACCCCACCAAAGGCGAGCCCTCCTCGGCCACGGAGGTCGGCTGTAGCCCTACACTGACTAAAAAAACAAAACTGGATTTTAACCGTGGGCAGCTTTGGCTACAAAGAATTAATGAAGCTTGTGACTGGATATGTTGTGAATGAAATGTTGCTCCACGAGTGACTCCCCATCTTTAAGGCAGATATTTGGGAAAATACCAGTCACAGGCAACCGAAGACCTCCAGGTTAGAAAAAAAAAAAAAAATTCCAAGTGATCTAGCCTTAGCTACACTTATTGGAGATTACCCTGACATTCACACAGAGGCACACAATTTTGGCTATTTAGAACATTTTTAACAAATTGTACTTTAAAAAGTGATGGTGAAAGAAAAATCGCCATTTCAAAAAGTTGTGGCAGCAGTGTAAATTAGCATTTTTATGCTGATGAACACATTCACATGTACCCTAGTTTTCTATGTGTACTCAAGTGACTTAGAGTGCCTGTTTAGAGTTTTGCATGTGTATCCATCTCCCATTCAGAAAAGAAACTGAGAAAAGAAGCAGCGGTACCTTGGAGAACGGTCCCTAACTGCGGGGAGAGGCGAGAGGGCTTCCCCAGAGGTTGGCCGCTTAACCTGGTCCGTCTTCTCTACACTTTAACTTATTTCCACCCTGCCGACAGCAGTACCGTGGAGAACAGTCCCTAACACAGACAGGGGAGAATCTACCAAGCTCATGTTCTATTTGTGAATAGAAGATTACAGGTTAGGGTAGTACGATGCAGTTTTTTTGAGCGGAGTGGTGAGCGGGATAAAATTTATGATGGAGTGGAGCGGAGCGGAGCGAAGAATGCGCAAAACCAAGCGGAGCGGACAAGCGGCGCAAAGTGACAGGTCTGCGAGCGAGGAGCGGAAATTTTCACCCGGTCCGCTCCGCTCACATGCTCTGCTGCATAAGCACATCTTCAACTTGAGTGATCCAAAATAGCTAAAGCTTTTCCCTTTTGGTGCAAAGGACAAACAGAATTTTGTATATTGGTCATAAAAAACACACTTTTATTTGGTGCAACTTCTAGTCATACAAGTCTATTTTGTCATTCCAGCTGTAAAAACAACCTGTCCATTTAGCCTTAAATTCTACTAACCGTGCACTCAGGAAAACACATTATAGTGGGGGTAATGAATACCAGTCTGATATAAAATGACACTAGGATCATGAGGATGATTTCCTAGGTGCACAACATTAAAACATGACAGATGTATGTGATGTTTCTACGAGTCGAAGTAATGCTGTCCCGAGGAGAAACCCCTGACACTGTCTCCACATCATTAGTCCTGTCTCTGAACACTTGTTCCTTCAGTCTAATACTGACAAATGATGAGTAATGCAGTTTGGGCTCTGTTGAGTTTTGTCCTTAACTCTCAGAGGCACACAGGGAACCATCCGCTGGGGTCTGACCTCAGATAGCCTTCTGGGACTCCAGCCCAGAATGTTTTCTCAAATCTCGAATCTTTTCAGTTTTTTTAAAAAGACCTTCAACACTGTCATTCAGATAATGAATTATGTCCATGTTGTTTATCCCATTATGCTGCTCCCTAAAGAAATCGATTTATAATTATACAGATAATTGAGTAAATGTTCTTCTGTTTGCCTAATATTCAATTCAGAGTATTAAAGATTTTATTTGCATTAGAGCAGCCCAGATTATTATGGCGTGGATTCAAATGTAGCAGATTTGTCAGCTAAACATTCAGTGTGTGAACTCTACTCCAGCACAGTATAACAATATAAGGTTTCAAAGTGAAGCTGTTTACACTAAATTCCTGCCCTACCTCTGTTATGTAACTTTTTAGATGTCAGGAGTGAAAATTAGTCATCATCAACATTTGTTGTGGTATGGTTTCAGAATGATGAAGACAGCTGGAGAACAACTAAAATAATTGGAGGTGGGCTCTGGCATTAATCATGTTTTTTACAAATGCTGTACAGATTTTTTGGTGTTCTATTAACTCAGATGGCTTTAAAAAAAAACACACATATAGCTTCTGTCAATAATCTCCTAGGGGAGCATGCCCCTACTCTCCCTTATGGTTTGGCTAAGCCCTGGATCTTTACAATGTCTAGCTCTGTCCCTGGTCCGCACATGAACCCACACAAGTGACTCCGCTTGGAAACCATCTCACCAGAGCAATCCATCTTAAATGTTGTTCCAATTGATCGAGGAGCACAAGAGCGATCTTTAATAAGCCAAACAGCTGAGAGAGGGTGGGGGATGTGACCCTATTTCTGAGTTTTAATGTGTGTGTGAGGAATGAGGAAATTAATGAGGCTTACTATGGATGGGCATGTATGGGATGGTTGGAGCCAGCACTGTGTGTGTGTGTGTGTGTGTGACAGTACAAGTGCCCTCTAACAAGGTGAGCCTGCCTGTGACTTGACAAGGGGTTAGACAGTGTTTGCAATTACTAAACATAGTTTGTTATACAGCAAAGTAGAAACTGAGTTTGTTGTGCCGTGTAATGACACCAAGATGAGCTGGACAGGAAGGTATTTAAATCAGTATAGTGGATTATTTAGCATCTGAAAACATATCTGACCCTCACTGAAAATGCTAAATTATCTGTTGCTCCAAGAGAATATAAATACAGTTAGAAGTATATCATATTAGGTGTAATGTTGCTTATCCAATTGGGATAATAAGAATTGAGGCTAAAGTCTGAGATGATGATATATTTCAATAGAATTACTCCCATATTTTGACCAAAAAATCATTCAGGTATGTGCTTGACATTAAGAATAAGTTAACTCCTCAGTGCAATAAGCATCATATTCACAAAATAAGTCACATGCAATTGCAGTCTTCTGCTGTTGGCTACTGAGCAGTTTAAGGTTTAATTAATTTACTCCCTACATGTAACTACTGAATTCAGAGAACTGTTAAGGGAACTTTTTTCGGAAACTCTGGAGGAAATAAGTTTGGATTCTGAGCCAAATTGGTTTTACTCATTTGTTGCTTATCTATAGACCCTTACCCTTACAGACTATTTGTAAACAGTATGATGTTTTTTGGTGGGCGGGGCTTAGCTGGAGGCAAAACAATTCTCCACAGACATTAGCTAACGCTAGTTAGCAAGTTCTGTTGGCTTATTTTAGACAATAGAGGAAGATGATACTTCAGAAATACGCATTTTGAGTACCTGAGCGCACTCTGGCACAAACTGGACGGTCCGTAGATTCAGAGCACTGTCAGAATGTACCAGTCCAGAGTACCGCACTCTTGGAGTGGCAGAGTGCACTCTGGGCACTCTGTCTGGGGACAAGGAGCAGCAGACACCAAGCGGAGTGAATGTGTGATTAACTTAACCTTTGTTACTTCATGTAGAATATATAAAGCTTTGTTTCGTTACAACAGTAAATACTTTTTCTCTAACGTGATATGAAGTGTGCACATGTAGCATTTTTGATGATCACCTCCATCCAGTCCTTTGGTTTTATCACATTTAACCATAGCTGTCTTCGTTTTTGTTGACAAGCAGTGGCAGCTTTTATGCAATAAAATTTAAGTTTTGAGCCATGACTCCTTCTTTTCTGTCTCCAATAACACAACAAGACGACATTTTAAGACTCCTACGTAGCCTACAGCCCCGTGGTGGCGACTCGTATTTTGCCTCCAGAGAATAAAATGACGTCATTGTGGCGCTAGCCCTAAAGGGGTCTATGAATCAGAGCAGAACTGTAAACTCAGTCTTGGCCGTTTTCCAACTGAGGAACTCAGAGCATCAAAGCTTGCACCTGGCTTTTTACATGTTGTTTTCTTCTTTATAAACGATCATAGTGATATGTCACGTGGAGCATAGGGCAACACGAGTACATGTGAAGCCCACAGGCCCATGTTGTCCCAACCTTCCTGTTGTTTATTCATTTTTTATCTTTTTTAATAATCTAAGCTTTTGCAATCTGAAAAATGTGTTCTACAACATTGCAACGTTGGTTTGAATGTGATTAATTGTTCATCCCTGATGTAAACCATATAAAGCCTTACAGTCTGATATTTACTGCATATCAGCGTTGCCACATACCTGCTCTTTTGTTGCGTTCCAACAACCTTGGAAACTTCAGCAGTAAACACGGTCTGGATCGGCCTGTCTACTGAGACTTGCATGTTGATATTTCAGGAAAACTGTTTCAGCTCCTGGCTGAAGAGAAGAATGAAACGGATGTCACTCAAAATGGCTGAAATTCCACAATCCACAGGTGGCAATGCAAGAGTCAGAAAGTAATTACAAAATACATGAATGCAGTCTGGCTTCAGTGTTCCATCTTGACCTTAGAGTTGGAGCAGTTGACAATGTAGTGTCACCTCATGCTTTCAACAATGTCACATGAGCTTCATTAGCAGTATGAGTTGTCATGGAAACAATGTTTCTGAGCACTTTGAGGACTTCTCAATCATAGTGACACAAAGGTCAAAAGACAATGATCAGAAGCTGCAGCTAAGATTTTACTTTTCAGGATTAAAGCATATTTGTTTTGACATTGGCCACTGTGCAGTTTTGACATACCCAACATTTACTGAAAGGCTTTAATTATCATCAACATGAAAAACTGACATCATGAGGTTTTCACATTGCGCCTGCATGTGTGTATATGACTGCGACTCCATCCAGCTAATTATCCCATGGTGCTGTTGCGTGTTGGGAGGTCACAGAAGTGTTATTGGCTGTCACCACTAACAGGCGGCACTGAGAGATGATCGCACCATCTCTGTGTCAGCCCAAGAGCCTGAACACACTGCACCCGGTCAAAACACACACCGGGCGTACAGCCAACTCTGATAGGATTTACACAACAGTACAAAAAAAACACTGATGTCAAATCCTTTGTGAACCAAATGTAATCATTTTTTGTCAGGCAGGTTGAATATGAAAATATCTGTCACACTTGGCACAAATGTTACTTACTCTAAATCCAGCTCAAAACACAAAATACAGGCTTATGTAATGTTGTCATATTAATACACTTTGAAATAATTTGATAAAGTGACTGAGGTTTTAATCCTCCTCACAAATTCCTGTCACTCTCAGTTTTTCTCTCTCCTATAATCTCGTCTCTCCTGTCTTCACCACCACATCTTAACTCTGACAGGCTTCTAGTTTCAATGCAGCAAATGTTTAATTCCCAAAGCAAAACACTGGTTTGCAAGACACCTGACATGTGAATCAGTACAGCTGACGCCAATGGACTAAAAGGGTGGAGATAATTGAAAATAAAGAGGTGTGTTGGGTTGTTTGTGCACCAGCAGTAAACCGTATCATAACCTTTAAACATTACATGTTTTCAGATCAGTTAAGTTTACATTTCATCATTATAACACTGCAGCCTCCAGACAGATTAAACAGGATCTTCCTGAGCACACATCTCTGAACAACAATCCATGAGTTAACAGGGGATAATATGTCATCTCAAAAAGGAACCATCCTCTCTGCATTGTCCAGTTCACAGAGAAGAAGTCTTACAGCAGAAATAACACATGATGAGTGCTGTAAAACGGTGGGACTGCAAATAAAAAGACACACTTACTTACTGACCATTACCCTTAATAGTCCATTTTCTGTCATTTGGTTTGCAGCATCCATCAAAAATATAAAGAGGAGGTTACAATGGATGAATAAAATTCGCTACATCTGCTCCTGTGTTAGAGGAAAGCATTATGCTGGGGAAACGTGCCAGCATGAGTAGTGCAGGATTCCATAAGAAAACCCCCCACAAAAAAACACGTAAACAATATGTCACAAGAGGCCGTGGTTTACAGTGGTTTTAGAACAGCTGAGGGGTGTTGTCAGGCAAAACACGGACTATACTTTAAAGTAGTGTTATGCTACAGGATCTGTCATTTCCATGCTTCCTAATCACTGTCTATGTAAGCAGCCACGCAATCCATTCTGGTAGTGCTGTATTAAGTTAAAACTAGGCTATTAAATGCAAACCAGGGGTGTCCAGCTTGATTCAATGCCTCTGGAAACTACCGAAAAACTTAAACTAACCATTATCGGTCTAAAATAAAAACAAAATGGGGCACCCGGCGGCTCAGTGGGTAGAGCAGGCGTCCCATGTACAAAAAACTGTGTCCTTGCTGCAGCAGCCACAGATTTGATTCCAACCTGTGGCCCTACGCCACATGTCAGTTTTAATTCCTGGAGCAGACACCCCTTAGCACCTACCTTAGCATGCCTATCAAGCGTCCAATAATGGGAGGCAGTGCTACCCCTGGCTTCCAAAAATGCACCTGTGGACACGTACCATTAAGTTGAAGCTCTCGTCTATTAGCTGATGTTTATCCCACTTGATGGTCCCAACTATATATTGGTGTTTACCAACCCCGCTGTGGCAGTAGACACGGGTTATTTTGTAGTCTCACTTTAACTAATCCTGCATATATCTGTGCAATCTGTGATAAGTTTTCAGTCCGACAATTACAGTGTCACAATGTCACGACACATTTTGTTCTCCAGTGCTAAACTTGAAAACTAAAAGCTGAATTAAAGGAGCAATCTGATGGTCTTGGGTGTGTGGACCCGGGTGCTAATCACATGCCTGCTTTATGAAAAAAGGGCTAACATATTGTAAATACTTAGAATTAACTTACTGAATATAGACTTTTCTACACTGAGTCTGTTTCTTTCTGATCAGTTTTTTTAATCCGTCATCTGGAAAAAATTATTACGCACAGAAACCTTGCGCACTGATTCCGATGTGTTTTATTCTTCTATTCGTTGTGAAAACTCGCAATATGCGACAAAATGAAGAGACACATTTCCTCCTTTGCCTCTCTTCACTGGAGTTATTTATCAGGCTGTCACCAGTCCCTCTCTGTCTTTCATTTGGCATGACAGCTGCATGAAGGGGCGGAGCTGTCCTGCCTCTCTGTCCTCTACATTCTGTGTGCGGTCCACAACCTCTTTCTCGTCATCAACATCCAACTGCATGTTAATATCTGACCTGTTGAAAGTGAGCTATCCAAGTTGTGAAATTATTCTGCGCACCCCGCTCCTCTGTCTTGTCGTCGCTGTGTCCTGCCGCCACATTTTCTTCTTCTTCTTGATTCTTGGTCAAACGTCTCTTAAGGCTTCTGACAGATGCGAAAACGCAGAAAATCAAACCTGTTCCAAAAATTTTAATGATGGATGAAAGTTTCGGACTCAGGGCTGAATTCACAAAGAATGAACTGTGGCCACTGATAGCACCTTGAATTGCACTTCATTTGCACCCGCAGTTTGCTCCGTCTTAATGTCCTATTCACAAAGGATATTGCGCTAATGATATACCAGCGCAAACACGCCCACAAAGTTTGGCAGCTGAGTGTAGTTTGCCCCTGATTTGCCCCTGATTGCAATAAGCCACACATGGCAAAGTATAAATGCTGGCTTTGCGCCAAGAACACGTGGCAGAACAATGGCAGACTTTGTTTGGCAAAGTACTGAATACTGTATACCCTCATGTAGTGATGTCTGCGGGTGAGTCAGTCTAACAGTGTCGGATGGGTTGAGGCTGTGGATCTGACCAAGTTTGACCACTTTATCACTATTCCCTCTCACTTGTAACTGTTTTTTCGTTATCTTTTGAATTGAATATGAATTATGGAACCATTTTTGTTCACGTTTGTTTCCCCCGTTTCGTAAAATAAATTATTGAAAGTTGCTTTTGAAGTGCGTGACAGAAGTGCGTTTTGAGAACGACTGCAGACTGTCACCTGTTCAACGCATCAATATCTTCGGATGCCATTATAGTAATAATGATTATAATAATAATGTCAAAATATTATTTACAGACTGATTTAACAGACGATTACTGCTGCCACGATCACTGGAAAGTCTGGGCGAGAGGCTTCCACAGAGGAGCGCCCAGTTTGCACCAGCTTTCTAAAGACGTTATTTACTTCACTCAAACTGTGTGTGGCTATTAGCGCTGGTGTTAGTGAATTAGACATTGTTTATCAATGAGGCTCATTTGCATAGAAATGAGCAATTTTTCCGCCAAATATATGCATATTACCTCATTTAAATATGTGCAAATAACACTGGAGCACCGAGACACAATCTGCTTGGCAGCGCAGTTAGTGGAGCATTTCACCCTCTGCGCGTGCTTTGTGAATTAGACAGTATCTGTTTGCTCCATTTTTACCGGTTTAGCGGCTGCAAAAGCCACGCAATCCTTTTGTGAATTCGGCCCTCAGTGTGCAAACGTGACTGACACAACATGAAGTCGTATTTATTTTTAGACGTGTGACAATTTCAGACGAAAGAAACTGACGCAGTGTGCAAAGGCCTTAACTGTTGGACAAAACCGAGGTCATTCTCGGATGTATTGGTGACTAGCATGCTAGCTAACAAGATACAACATGTAAACAAGATTATTTCTAAACATTATGAAGGAGTGTTTGTCCTCCTTTGGTGGAGTCTAGCTGTTTCTGCTTGCTTCATGCTAAGCTAGGCTATAAACACACATTGGACCAAGCTGCCACATGTACAGAGATGAAACTGGTATTGATCCTCTAATCTAAGAGAGTAAAGAGGTGTAGTTTTCAAAATGGCAGCATATTCCTTTAACATATTTTACTTTAAATGAAAACGTTTCTACATTTAAAATCTCAGTTCCTTTTAAGCATGATGTCCTTGTGTCACTCTGACTTGGAACTGTGTTGTTGTTATGTAGTCAGCTGCACACGATGACGGCGCACAGTTTACTCAGTTGAGGAACTCCACACCCACAGACACGCTGCAGTATGTGGGAGTCCTGGTGCTAACAGGATGCCTAATTAGCATCTGTGTGAAACTCAGGTAGTTATCAACCTGCTGCGACAATTAACCACCCTCCGGCTACACACTCTGCCCCCGTCTGTCTCATATCTCATCTAATCATATCCCCGTCCCTTTGTTGTGAAGGTGTCAGGTTTCTGTTCGTCAGGGTGAGCCAACAGATGAGACAGGAAGGGGGGAGAGAGAGACAGACAGATCAGATACAGGGACGAGTGCTCAGTGTCATGGATGGTGAGCTTGTTTACATTTGTGCCAACCTGTTTGACACAGTAACGCCAAACTACCATGACAACTTGTTCAACGTACAAATGTGCCTCCTCTCCGTGGTGCAGGATCACGGTGCAGTGTTGTTGGAACAGTCAAAGAGGATAAAATGCACAAGATATAGATTTGAATGAATGTTTCACTCAGCCATTGACTGATTTATCAGGTTACCCTTTATATTCATTTAAGAGGCTGCACACAAGAACGTGTGGCTATGGGGAAATCCAGCCATCTAAAGTCCTGGTTTTATTCAGGGTCAAGTGCATTTACTGTGTCAGTGTACTTCTGTGCTGATGAAAGAGTCAAGTAGGGGCTTATGTTCAGGATGGAAACACGAGTCACCAGCCAAGTCCTGCAATGTTTTGGCCATGACACAAAAGATCTTACTCCTCATCCAACCAACAGGTTATAAATGGGACTTACACTATAAGCTTCTACGAACAGCCAAGGTGTTTAGTAGCAACTGCCAGGGGACAGCGGACTGATACTTAACACCTATACTACACAGCCCTGTAGAAGAAAATCTTGGCATCATATGTGTCTGTAAACCATGGATAAGCTACATTTGTATGTTTCATGCATAGCACATCAACATGTCTACACAGATGTAGTTCTGGTTACACTTATATGCGGTGGATGGCATGAAACCTAGGAAAGATGGCTGACAAGCTGCAGACCACCGAATAACAAAACCAGGTGTGTTTTAGTGAACCATCGCAGCATTTACAGCGCCGATTTTGGCACCAAAACTTGGATGTTTTTTTTTTTTTGTGAGACATCAAGACATTTATTTTTGGCATCAAAACTGGGCATCTGAAACAAGAGGTTTTCCCAGCTCTAAACACAGTAACCACAGCATTGCTGGAACATAAAGAAATGTTAAGTTTCAACCAACAAATTTTCACTCTGACCTTGTCACAAATCGACATTTGGTCCACCTCCAGATATGATGTGAAAGGTACCACGGATGCGTTGATTGTTGACGTTCTGGGACGCTGCATCAAGTTCTGATGGTTACAGGTATTGTACGTCAGTACAACAACGCGAATTGACTTTTTTCCCCTCCAACAACTAACGCAGGTGGTTGGGTTTAGGCAACAGAAACACATGGTTAGGTTTAGGAAAAAAGAACAGGGTTTGGCTTTATGACCTTCGGGACACAAACACCGCTCCCCCAGGTGGAAGTCAGTGTTTGTTGGACTCATCCACTACCCCTCCTACCCGCCATACTTGGACTTTCCCCGGCTACATTTTCATTCTTGTCCAGCCACGTTTCCCCCTGATGCCACCAAGCACTGTTCAACTATAACAACGTCAGGCCGCGTATCATGCTGATGGACGGCTTTTTTCATCAGTGTCTGATGCTGCAAGTCACTGTCCAAGCACTGGATTTCGACGACTTTGGAGTGAGACCGGGCTCTTTCAACACATCTGCAACATATGAAATGTACAAATGTGACATATCTATGGTTTGCAGAAATGTACGATGCCGACATTTATTACAGGGACACTCTTCCAAGCGCGTGCACTTTCCTTTCTCCTTTGCTGCTGTTGTGTGCACAGGCATCATTATTTCAGATAATTTGAACAACAGACAAGTAATATTGTGGTAAATGTCTGGCAAATCATTCGATAATAAGGAAAATATACTCAGAAGTAGCTCTAACGATGCATTCACCTCATGAATCATAACATATTGCTCTCCCTTACATGATAGCACATTAGCTGCTTTTAATACTGAAAAGTACCAATGTTGGTGACTCTATCTTTGAATTACTTGGTGTTGGAGTGAAACCAAATGTTTTTGCTGTCACCCACTGCTGCCAATGGCACCGCTCCATCCTGTATATGCTCCATAGTTTCCTCATTCTAAACAGCTTATCCTGCTTGAGGTCAAAAGGGGCTGGAGCCTTTCCCAGTGTGCATTAGGTGAGAGGCAGGAGTACAGCATTTAGGACTATCTCACATTCACCTAGCCTGCCTGTCTTTGGATTCTGGGAATAAACCAGAGCACCTGTAGGTGACCCATGGTGACAAAGCAGGAACGTGACCTTATGTAGTGCTTATCAACAAACACAAAAAAAGCATAAAAACAAGTGTGTTTCACTTTGTAGTATCCATAAACATGGATAGTGCTTTGCTTCTAAAATTGTTTGTGCTAGGTGGTCTTTCATTGTGTTTTCTGCCATGCTGGGAGGAACAGAGCTCACCTTTGGCATTAGCTAAAGAGGATCCTTAATAAAATACAAATAATCTCTGTTGCTGCAGTAATTGACCTTGCCACAAATAGTAAAGAGCATAGATAAAAGGAGAGGCACTGAGGGGGTCAACATTGTTTGAAGGCGCTCGCAGCTCGTGAATGCAACCTGCTTTTATCGGTCACCAAACAACTAAATGCAGCGAAAGCGGGCAGCTGCATTTGCATTCTAAACACAATCAGCGTGTAGTAATATCAAAGCACTCCAGACCCCCTTGATCTACTTTTGTATTCATCAAGAAAATCCCTGCATTTGCTGATAAACATAAATACTTTTGCATATGAATATTCCTAGTTTGGTTAATCTGGAGCAGTTCAGCTGACATACAAGTATGTGTTTGCATTGGAGATGAACGGGGTTTCTGTGTGTGCACGCATACTCATCTGAGGGAATATTTGAGAAACATGAATTATGAATCCCATGCCGTGCACAGATAACTGTGGTAATGAAGCCGACAGAACAACTGGATAGGCTACATATTTAAAGAGGCTACTTCCTTTGTGGACATGTCATCTGGGCATTAAAGATTTAGACGTTGTGATAGCCCAACATTAGAGAGGGCTGCAGGGTGAGTGGGTTGGAGATGAGAGTATTATCTGGCCGGTGTTATGGGGCTGATGCTTGCAAGAAACCAGAGCTGGCAGGGTGAGGCTGACGTAACATGACGGCACATGGAGGCTTAACTGTGGAGTGTCCATAATAACAGTGCAAACACTTCACAAAATCCTAAATTGTAAGTGTTCAGGATATTAATAATATTCACATGCTAAATATATTCAGAATCAGAGAATATACAGAAAAAGCAAATATGTGGGATTATGTATTGCTTACAACTTCAAAGTGTCTACAAACAACCTCTATAATCACATTACAGTAACAGGAGTGAAACATTCTCTCACAGTACAAACCATAACACCTTGGTTCAGGTAGTATTAACCCCCCAGAATGAAGCATCCACTTTCTTCAGACAGTTGCAAAATGTTTTTCACCAAATTAGTTTTTGTGTAATTAGACATCTCTGTCTACGTCATCTAGTTTCTCTGCAAGATTAGCCTCACGTGATCCCTATCCATGTCTGTGTTACTGTACCAGGCCACAGACTAAGAGCGAAGCCAACACATGTTGTTTAATCCTCCAGTACATCACAGCTAACCAAGACCTTTTGTTTAATCAAACTCCACGTGGAGTCAGTTCACTGATAAAGAAACAGTATACCACTGCAAGGGCCTGGCTGTCATCAAAGCACTGAAAGAACATGTCAGCCTTTGGCCAGGTGAGCTCATAGATCCACTTACTGTTGGGTGTGTAGATGACTGGTTGTGTTGATGGCTGTCTTTGTGTTGAGCACAAGTGTAATAGTTATGATTAGCAAGCTTGTACTGTTTACTAAATGGTGATTTTAGCATCACGTTTCACTAGTTGCAAGACTATGCTTTAGTTTTTGCAAAATATAAATAAATACATAGTGATTTCTTTAAGACCCTGAAGTGTAACAATACTTAGCGCTGTTCTGACGGTATTTCCAGAATCCTCTAACCATAAAGAAGAAAAATATTCTGTTTATTCTAGCGGCATTGCTCTATGGATAGCAGTGTGGGTCTGAAAGCAAAAATATCTCAACAAATATCCTATGTATTGCCAGATGATAAATCCTGCTGACTTGAGTGATCCTGACTTTTTCTCTGGCGCCACCATGAGGGTGATATTTGTGGTGCAGAGTGAAATACCTCCACAACTATTGAGTGGATTCCCATTTAAACTGCTACCGATATTCATGGTTCCCAGATGATGAATCCCACTGACATTGGTGATCTCTTGACTTTTTATTAAAATATCTGCACAGCTATTTAATGCACTGCTGTGAAAATTAAGACATTCATGTTCCCCAGAGGATGAACTGTAAAAAGCTTTGAACCCCTGTCTATTCTTCTAGTGTCATAATCTGGTCAAATTTCCTTTCTGACCAAATACTTGACAAACTGACAACACATTCCCTTCAGCCTCAGCTGTACTTTATGTTTGATGCTAATCACAAAATGTTAGCATGCATGCCTAAAGATTCAGTTGGTAACTCTTATGAAAATAACTGCCATATTTGCCCAAAGTGTTATTATACCCTGAAAGAAGTACATGATACAGAACGTCTGTGAAAAAAATCATGTCCCTCCTCCTCTTCCTACTGCCTCTAAGTGCATTATCTAGAATCAGATTAAAGCACAGTCAGCTACAACCAATTAGAGCCAAGGAGTCTGTATCATGTCAATCCCTCCATGAACTGTGGTCAAACTGTCAAACAAGGCGGTGCTGATCAAACATGAATCAAGATTCTGCAACCACATTGTCTATTTCTCATCTCAAATGTTTCAGAAACATGCTTTAGTGTACTGTTTAACTGTAAATGAGAGAGTTTGTCCGGCTGGTGGGTGGTTCTTGGTACTCCAGTTATTGCATCTTAACTTGGGCAAAGTGAGATCAAGTAAACAAACGTTGCAGCAAAAGTACAAATGTGTGAAACTGTAACCAGTCTTTTAAGAGCACTGACACACAAGCATGACAGTCAGCCATAGGTCAATGTCAGGAAGTCAGTGACCGTACCACACGAGAAATTCTCAGCACATGAGAATTGTAAAGGAAGTGAGGAAAGTGGCTAAAGTCAAGACGGTGTGAGATCAATGTTGTTGTTTTTTAATATTAGGTAAGGTTTTTTTCTGTCATGGAGCTCTCTAGTTGTGATATTAATGTGCTAACAGACTAACTAACATCTTGAATCCATCCTGTTGGTCTTTCAAATACCCTTTTTTTTAATACAAAGACAGACTACTGCCACCTGCTGGTATGGAGAGTTATTTCTTCTCACACAGGCGCAGAACATATGTGCTGGTTGTGATGTGTCCAAGTGCTTCTTTTTGGTGGAGACACAGAGTAATGTCTGGGCCTTAACATTAATAAATTCAGTAACAGTAATATCACACTTTGCATTTACTAAAAAGCTGATGCAACCCTGAACCCGAGGCACAGCAGAGGCTCTAAGGGAAACGTGTTTGTCGGAGTGTAAACTGGTACAAAGTGTCTGCCACTCTAGATCATTTGACATAATTTGTTTGCTCTATTAACTTTTCGTCATTCTCCTCCCCTGCTCTGTTTTGTTGGCTCACTGTTAATGACTTGTCCTCCAAACAGCAGATTAGGTGTTAGCGTGGTAGTTACACCGCGCGCTAAATCAAAAATAAATCACATTTTGTCTGAGGTGACCTGATGAAGCATGTAGTTTTCAGGGGTTATAGATAAGAAGGAGAAGAAGTAACATAACACTGCAGTCTGATCAAACAGTAAAAGAATCAGCTCTGAATTCATTCTTACTGTTGATCAAGCAGAAAGACATATTATTCCTCTGAGTGTTACTCTGAATAACCACAGTACCAGGGTCTCTCTGGTTATACGTGACAAGTACACACACAAAAAACAACACTCACTTCCTCTAATATGTTTGTTTGTGAAAACACACACACTGTCAGTTTTCTGGGTGCCACTGACTGAAGGTCAGACCAGTCTCAAGCAAACAAAGCACAATGGTGACGTCACTGTACTCTATTGCACCATAAAAACAAACACACAATACCCAGACTGAAAAATGACAAAGGATATAAGACAGCAATTTCCATTCAATCATGCCTTGAGGTACAGAACTGTGTTGACTGACACAGTCTGTGACCTGTCGCTTGTGGAGAAATGGCAGTTACAGGCTGAGCACTATGCTTCACTGTGAGAAATGTGCGACTGCATTTATATGAGGGACGACTTTGAAGGTCCAAAGCGCTTTGTACTCTCTGCTGTATGCTAGACTGTGTGAACAGTGTGGAAGCCACCTGGCACAGCTTCAGGGACTATTTTACATCAAACACGAACCCTAAACTCTGTTCAACAGAACTTGATAATCCTTCATGTGCTTCGCCCATATGTTCAGCTCCAGTCTTTCCTCAACGACAATTAAGCCAACTGTGATGTCACGTGACGTACCTAACAGCCAATAGATAACACATGAGATAAAATGGAGATTTAAATTTTTAATCAGCAAATTTGTCTGTTGAATTTGGTGTACGACTGCAAGTAATGGGCTCACCAAATGTGCCGACTCTATTTTGGTCCTCATTCATAATATTCAGGCACTACTTCATTTCAAACACTGATATTAATGTACTCTGACATGTTTCTGAGATTTATGACATTTTTAGAATTCAAAAACCTGTCCTCAGAGGCTATTTCAGAAACGGGCATTACCTGATCTGTGATCCAGTTCTGAGCGCTGACAGGTAATGATTGAATTATGGTGGAGTGAATACATGTCATGAATACACAGAGCCTATACTGTAACAAAGGCTGCTCACAATATGTTTTTTTGCACTAGAAATGCCACTGCTGATGATGATCAAAACCAGTGTGTCAATTGTTTTAATTATCATAAATTTATCGTAATTATTATAAACACTCATCTGGAGTGGCACTATGCCTCTTCAGGTGTGATTCTCTCATCAAAGTAATTGTGAAGTGAAGCCTCAGTGTCTTTATGCAAAATCAGTTCACACATACTTTAAAATTCCTGCTTTCATCGTCACTGAATGGAAACACCCAGCTCTGGTGATTTTAATATTTTCAGACAGATAGCATGCTTGACTATAATGAGCTGTGAAAAAGCTTAAAAATGAGCATAATAGTTGGGAAAACCACGACACATTCGCTTCTCTACCTTAGCTTCATCCACACTCAGTGCAGAGGCTTCTTCAGTCTTTACAGTTTAATTTCTTTAAAGGAGCTGTGTGCCACATTCAGAGCATATCTATGATTCAGAGTCTGGGCTGGGACTGACTGCGCACAGTTCTCAACATGGAAATGGTGGAGCAGCTAACAGCTAACCGTGCTAATTTGATGAAGGGTGATTCCAACAATGTCCAATTCGACCTAAAAGCCCATTTCTCCGGCAGCCAGTTTTCCCTAAAAGAAATGGCCATGGCTCAGAGGTCCTGTTTCTGTGAAAATACACACTCTGCAGTTAAGACAACCCAATCCCAAGAAAAAATGTTTGCATTGTTCGTTTCTATAAACCACGGACATGTTACATTTGTCAGAGACACTGCAGTGAATGTGTGGTTAGGTTTACCACAAAAACACAGAATCCACTTGGTTATGGTTAAGGAAAAATCACGTTTTGGCTTAAAACACAAACATTTGATGGCTCAAAAGTCGCTCGAAAAGCAGGGACAGGATGGTTAAAAACATCTGAGTTCGGTGGCTCAAACAGCACTGAGAAACGCTGCAAAGGGTCCATAAAAACACCTGGGATCAGTGGTTCAAACACTGCCGGGAAACTAAAACTAACTGCAGGGTGTGTGTATTTTCGGAGATACTAGACTTCTGAGCAATGGGTGTTTGTTTTTGCTCTCGGTCTAGTGGGAATTTTTTCAGAGTAATGGTGCTTTGGCGTTTTGGGCCATTGGAACAATGGCATTGCACCCTTACAGCTGCTACAGTGCTAATAGAGCAAACTCTGTTGACCTGGAGGGAAACTAGTGGGTGGGTGCTATATTTCCAAAACCACACTGTCCCAGTATCAGCGATAATGGCCATATGAGCACAGTTCAAAGTGGAGTAGAACACACTCATAGGGACTCACATGCACTAAAATGCACGTGGTTGAACCATCTACCATAGCAATGAACAGAGAAGTTGAAATTAAAACACACATACACATGCAGCGTGACTTCATTCTCTGCTGAGGACGCCATTAATCCTCTATATCTTTACACAGCAAATAGTGGTTTGCTGCTATAATAATGTTCTGAATGTTGCGTCTACAACCTTAAACATGAGTCTTCTGAAACGTGTTCAGAGTCCTTTAGATAATTTGTTGTCAAGTCTAAAGCAAGACTAACAGTCTACAGCCAGGCTCTACTGAAACTTTCTTTGTGTACCATATTACATGGCATTTCAAGTGGTGGACCACCTGACAGACCAATATTGCCATCCCTAACTGGGTCACTAGCCTGCCTAGTTACATTTCTTATAGGAATGACAGCTGCCAGAAATCCCCAAACATCAAAATAATTTCCCTTTTTGAAGCAGGAGACATTTTATAAACCAAATTGTACCTGAAGCAGATGTTAGTTTGAAAAACAGTCAGTTTCCAGCATGGACGTGCCACTGAGTGAAGTGATGACTGAAAGTAACAGAAGATGGTTGTGGTGTAGGTAAACTGCAATTCTCCATGCATGCAAATGCCTGTATGACAGGATTTATGTGCACAAACTATTCATGTGCATGTATTTCTCTTCGCATGACTTTTAGGGCTCTAGTTTCGCAGACCGGGCGAGGCGGAGGCGCAGCGCACCTGCGCTTCGCCAACTGGGTGTGGCCAGGTGGATTTTGCAAGTTTGGCACACCGTGCGCCTGGCGCAGCTACTCCTCTATCCCACCTCCGTCTCTCCTACCTGCGCAAGTCGGAAAGAGGGAGGAGAGAAGGCGTGAAGTGGGTTTTACACAGCCCATTCACATCACACCAATCAAATGAGCCCCTCTCCTCGCCCTTAAATGCGGCGCGCGAAGGCGTAATGAGAGTTTACTCAAATCGCCATGGCAGAAGAGAGCAGCAGCGTCAGACGGCCAAACTTCTCCCAGGAGGAAACTGATGTTTTGGTTCGGGAGGTCCAAGCTCACAGTGTCCGAATATACGGAACTGCGAGCTTGGACCTCCACGGGCTGATGATGCAAAGGTAGCCTGGGAGGAGGTCGCCACAATTGTAAATCAATGTTGCGTTTCTCTCGTGCATGCACGCGCTCTCTCTTTCTGTCTCGCAGTCTCACTCTGTTCCTTTCTTTTGGCTTTTCTAAGATGACAGATGCTGAATATATACTCCCTATCTGATGCTGTGGCTGTTTGTGGTTGGCTGAGAGGGATGTGAACTCACTAGTTTGCAGCTGTGTTAATCAAATCAGGTTGGGTTTCCATTACGCGTGCCAAACGTGCCAAACGGTGCCAATCCCCTTTGATCTGACATCAGATGTGACGGGACAGTCGATATAGAGATACATTTATGTGCTGATTGCAGATAGTTGCATTGAATAGTGTTTATTTGGGTATTTATTGCATCGTTAATGTGCCTGACATTCTGGAAACCTGCCTGTGAGGTTTTGGTGACATGTGTGCACTGTCCGCCAGTCAGCCAAACTTTCACTTACACCGGCTGCGCTCCGCCTGCGCTGACAGTAGACCTGGTTTCAGCTCGCGAGCTTTTAGCGCACCTTCGGCGAAGCCTTTTGGCACGAAACTGTCACTGCGCCAAGCTGGATCTGTCGACACCTCCCCCTGCTGCACCGCCACACCCATCTCAGCGCACCTCGGTCTGCCAAACCACCAAACTGAGCGCGCGTCAGGTTGCGCTGCTCAAAACTAGCTCTGCGTGGGGTTCACCACCCTGCGCCACCCTGCGCTGCGCTGGGAAACTAGAGCCCTTAGTCTTGAAATCCACCACTGCCATTAACAACTCAACAACAGTTCACTTTTATTCCAGCTAAATTCCAAATTTCTTCATCGCTGGGACAAACACGCCTTCATATCTAAACTTAAAATAACCAAAACTAGATTCTGAGCTGTTTACTGAGCACACATGGCATAATATAGGCATACAATGTATGACCAGTAACTCCAGTTATGTATTTTCTCATTAAATTTACCTGCTCAGTGCTGAAGAAAATTTTCCCTGTCAGCTGGTACATTTCAATTTGGCTGATATAAATGTCCATCAGAGAGCGCAGGCTGCCTGGTGCCTCATTCAGAGAGGTAATTCCCCTCGTCTTAACATTAATTATGTTCGCCTTATGTCTGTCAACACAAGGAGATTGATGGCTGAGCGAGGGGGAAAACAACAACACAGGACCACAGTCCAATGAAATCTAAAAATAGATTCAAAGGCCAGCATGCACACATCTGTCATCTGAAATCACGTGGGTGTGTAATCATTATTCATTGATAAAACATGTGGCAGCGAATATGAAAGAATGGGAATCTTTTGAAAAACAGCCTGGCAAATTTATGTCTGTGTATTTCTGGTGAATAATATACACAGAAACACAAGGCCTAATAATCATGATGACTTTCATGCCTGGGGGCTGGATTTGTTTTCATCTGGTGAGGCATGAAGAATATCAAAACACTGCGGATGGAAAGGACTGCTGTGTTCCTGTTGTTGCACAACACATAATACTGAGTGTTGGAAGTTTGGGTGGTTGCTACATAGCAGTGTGTTAATTATTGCAATTCTTTCATATCCGCTGAGGTCCAAATACCAGTAAAAGTGGAGAAGCATAAAAAGTCTAAGCTTCACTAACTGATTTTTTGTAGGCCTTGGACCTCCCAAAATGCCTGGTGTCAGGTGTGGACACAGGTGACACTTTTCAGCCCACAAGAGGTGACAGATCAAATATAAAGTTGGAAGACTCATCTCTTGATCACAGGGTTCCAACAGCTTGAGGCAAGTTAGATTTAAGAATTTTTAGGACTTTTTAATGTCACTCAGAATAAAATTTAACTCAATTATGTAGCCTGGTAGAACCATCTTGATGACATGAGCTCACCATTCTGTTTCGCCCTCTGCATTTGGCAAGATATTTGAAATAAAAAAATAGATGTTAACAGGGTTTTTTTTTAACATTTTAAAACGCAGTGTCAGAAGCATTATTAAGAACCCTGTGATCAGGAAAGACTGAGCATCTCTTGACAGCCAACAAAGCCGTATTACATGATTTCCAGGCAATGAGGTTTATATCGCTAGTTACCTCTTGCTGCCATCTGGAGTCACCAGTGTGAGAAGTTGCCCTGTGCAGCTTTAATTCATGTAATCTGTTTAGTGATATAACATCTGACCTGAGTACAGTACAATATAATAGCTGTCCATATGGCGGTCCTCTACTCTACGTCATTTCCTGATTCAGTGCGATCCCTTTCTATTCAACTACTCCTAATGAGCAGCTGCAAGGTAAGAAAAGTGTCTGCATGTGAACATGTGAGATGATGCATTTTCTTTATTCAGAACAGAAGTGTGAAAGGGACACCACACATTGGTATTCAGTGAGAATAAGAATGAAAGGTTTTTAATCATGCCTGGAGGCCTTGATACATAATGTAAAGGTAGAAGAGCATGTTATATCAAGCTGCATACCAAAAGAAAAAAAAAATCCATAGATTTTTACTAACAACAACGTGACATGTGAAAGGGTTGCTTATAGTCATGAACCTACAGAGAATTATCACCTGAATCTGCAGCTCCCCTCAGCTTTACTAAAGTACATAGCGAGTTTCATCTCATTGTTTAACTGTCTTAGATGTAACTTTAGTGTTTCACTCTCACTGCTCTCACAGTGTGATCAAACTCATTGATGTCTTAGGTGCTTATTTATCCGACAGAGAAAAAGAAGAAGCTCGTAAACAGTCCTTAAATCTCAAAACAAAACATGGTATTTAGAGATCCACTGCTAGCCAACAAATGATCTCAGTGTGAACTGTGCCTCTTTCAGAACAGCTGACCAGTGTCACAAAAGCAACAGTTCACAGTAAAACTGTGGCATTATGTCAGAATATAAATAATTTAAGGTGTCCATGTTGTGCATAATGTTACAGTTTTGGAGAGTTGTGAGTGTGTGTCTGTTACATAAACAGCTAGTCAACAGCTTTTTTGTTATCATCCATCCATCCACTTCATCTGCTTATCCGAAGCCAGGTCATGGGGGCAGCAGGCCAAACAAATCACCCCAGACGTCCCTCTTCCCAGCAACGCTTTCCAGCTCCTCCTGGGGGACCCCAAGGCATTCATAGGCCAGATGAGATATGTAATCCCTGCAGCATGTTCAGGGTCTGCCCTAGGGCCTCCTACCAGTGGGATGTGCCCAGAACACCTCTAACAGGAGGCACCCAGGAGGCCTGATCAGATGCCCAAACCACCTCAACTGACCCCTTTTGACGCGAAGGAGCAGCGGCTCTACTCCGAGCTCTCTCCGGATGTCCGAGCTCCTCACCCTATCTCCAAGGCTGAGCCCAGCCACCCAACAGAAGAAACTCATTTCAGCCACTTGTATCCAAGATCTCATTCTTTCAGTCACTACCCAGAGCTCATGACCATAGATGAGGGTTGGGATGTAGATGGACCAGTAAATTAAAAAAGCTTCCCCACCGACTCAGCTCCCTCTTCACCACGGCAGTCTGGTGCAGCACCTGCATCACTACAGAAGCCGCACCAAACCGCCAATCCATCCCACGCTCCATTCTACCCTCACTAGTGAACAAGACCCCGAGATACTTGAACTCCCTCGCTTGAAGCAGTAACTCTTGCCCAACCCGGAGGGGGCAATCTATCGGTTTCCGGCAGAGAACCATAGCTTCAGATTTAGAGGTGCTGACTCTCATCCTGACTGCTTAACACTCAGCTGTAAACCACTCCAGTGTATGCTGGTGGTCACGGTGTGATGAAGCCAACAGAACCACATCATCTGTGAGGGACAGAGATGCAGTTGTGAGGTCCCCAAACTGGACCCCTTCCTCTCCCCAGCTGCGCCTACATATGCTTTTATTATCTCCACAAGAAGAAGAAGAAAAAGCACGATGAAGCATGGCTGCTTCTGGGTATCAATGGCACGGCTCTGCAATGGTTCAAGTCATACTTAACAGATGGGCGTTTTTACGTGGGCATTACCATCACCAGGTCCGGTGCAACAGGTGTCCACTGTGGGGTTCCTCACAGGTCAGTGCTAGGTCCGAGTCTCTTTTCAATTTACATACTCCTCCGGCCATCTTATACACAGGCATAATATCAGCTTCCATCTGTATGCAGATGATACTCAGATCTACTTAAGCTGTGATCCAACAAACAACTATCAAAACATGACTAACCTGCTAGACTGCCTTCATGACATTCACAAGTAGATGTTACAAAATTTCCTGCAGCTTAATGCTGACAAGACAGAGATATTGATCATAGGACAAGACAGTGCAAACGTTCAAATATCAAACAGTCTTGGTTCTCTGTCCCACTCGATAATGTCACACTTCATGTAAATTCAGTAGTTCAGTCTGGCTTCCACCATCTCAGAAATCTCTCCAGAATCAGATCATTCCTTTCCAATAAACATCTGTGAACTGTTACTCATACATTCATAAACAGTCGTTTAGATTATTGCAATTCCTTGCTCTCTGGCATCAGTAAAAAAAAATCCCTCTCGTGCCTCCAGCTCATCCAAAACTCTGCTGCCAGAAACTTGACTAGAAAACATGACCACATCACACCAATCCTGGCTTCCCTACACTGGTTACCTGTTGCTTTTAGAATTGATTTTAAGATTTTATTGATTACTTACAAAGCCCTGAGAGACCTTGCTCTAAGTTATATAACAGATCTTTTATTGTCCTATGTTACTTCTCGTGCACTGAGATGCGTTGTGCGTCCTCAGGTGCATCTTTTCTTGTTGTTCCGAGGTCTAGGTTAATTCACAAAGGTGATGGAGCCTTTGCGGTCAGAGCTCCATGACTTTGTTATGACCTGCCTGAGGAGATCAGGGCTGCAATCTCAGCCTCATCTCACTCACTTCTGAAAACCTAATTGTGTGAAACTGCCTTTCAATCATTTTAACTTTTTATTATTGTGTGTTTTACTCTGTTAGGTGTACTCTGTTTTTATTGCTTTTATCTTTTTTTATTTGCTTTGTCTTTTATTTGGTTTTGTAAAGCACTTTGTAACTGTGTTTTGAAAGGTGCCATATAAATAAAGTTTATTAGTATCATTATTCTCACTCTCTGATAGGTTACAAAGAGTGATCATCTACATGGATTACATGGGTTGAAAATTGTCAATATGCAGAGTTAAGGACATATTGATATACTTTGGTTTGTCATTTTACAGTTAATATTACTTATAATCTGATATGCAGAGATTAGAGCCTAATTTCCACTTCCGTATGGTGTCAGTAGATCCATAAATATATGGATGATGCCTCTAGCATCCAACGCAGTGAAGTGCATTTCTTTATGGATGCATAGAAACTACCTGTAGCCATGGGGGAGAGGATAATTTTGTCAATTTTTCACCATCCAGTAGTTTGGAATATGTGCCTGAAACAT
Organism: Epinephelus lanceolatus; assembly: GCF_041903045.1. Classification (NCBI taxonomy): domain Eukaryota; kingdom Metazoa; phylum Chordata; class Actinopteri; order Perciformes; family Serranidae; genus Epinephelus; species Epinephelus lanceolatus. The sequence goes on from NC_135739.1 coordinate 20,743,509, forward strand.
TACCGGGACAAAAACAGGACCCTATTTAATTAAAAAGACATATGAAGGATTCCTTCGTCTCCATACACATACATAAGTGGAAACGAGGCGTAATACCAGTACAGTTCACATTTTGAGTTCCATGACAATCCTGTTTTAATGTGTATTTATACATGTTAGGCGTCACTGCTCTTCAAATAGGCTGGTTGTCCTTTTCTTTAAAAAAACAAATAAACAGCTTTGATTTGAAGGACTACATTGATTATAAAGAACAAACATTAACTGGGAACAGGCCTTCTCAAGTTTAGTCAAGACTTGTGGGTACCCTCACAGCCCATTTTCATTCAGATATCTTGAGGTGGAAGTTTAAGGGACCCCTTTGAAAATGGCCATGTCAGTTCCCTTGCAAAAATTTAGCGTTATTTGGCCCACCTCCCGACAAGCAATGCTGACACGATTGTTTGCACCAATTGATGTCTTAGGTTGTCCACTTTCACATGATACTACACTCTAAAAAGTTATTAACATATTAGTTGACAACATATTTTAAGAAGTTGGTCAAAATCAAAAATATTTTGACATATTTGAGTGGGTTAGAATTAAAATAAACAAGTTAAAATATCTTAAATAGTTTGACCACTAGATATCAACACAACATTTGGATAAATGTTATGTCAGTTCAACTTAATGACATTTTTAGGTCAAAGCAAATCATGTTGGTTGTACTAAACTAATTGAGTTTGTCAGATTATAAGACTACTTAAAAAGATGCATGACTATTATAACCTTAACGTTCACCTTAACTAGTAGATTCTTTTGTAGAGTGTACTACCTTCATTTAAAAAATAAGTGTGTGACAACCTCTTAAAAACAGTAATGTCAGCCTCCAATTTCTTTTGCCAGAGAAAGCCAGTTGGGGGGAGGGGCACTGTGCAGCTGCATGCACGTCAACACCACGTTATATGTTATATGTTTGTTTGTTTGTTTATTTATTTATGAATTTAATCCCCTATTGTGCACACCTACAGTTTTTGCCTGCATGGCTCAGCAGCCAGCACATAGAATATTTGATTAGCCTACTGGTCAGGCTGCTAGGCTCTATTTTATTTCATTTAAAGATAACTGAAAAACTGTAAACAAGCAGGTCTTCCCATTCTTTTCAAACTTTTTAATAAGGTTTATCTTTTTCGATGCATATAGTTATATAGGGAGAAAAGTTGTGTTTGTGGCTCATGTTCATTTTTTTTTTTTTTTGTATTACCACCGACGTTATTTCACACTCTCTCACTCTCCTATCTAATTACCTACAGCCTATATGACTTGCATAGTTTTGGTTATATAATTGTTTCTTTCACTAATTGGACTACCGGGAACAACAATATGCTCTCCAACCTGCAGATATGACGCTCTTTCAGACATAAAGTGTGCTGTATAAATTTTGCCTTTAGCATTTAATTAGTAAATTGCTCAATATGTTGCATAATAATACAGCAGAGAAGTGAGGAACACACGTTTCATCAACTGAGAATCCAGGTCAAAATAGGTCAAACTTGTTACTTTAAAACTTGCTTTGTGTTGTTTATAGGACACAACGGAAACAGATATACTTTATATAGATTGATACTTCCAAAATAAATTTCGATAGGATGGTGTGTACATTTTGGGCACTTGTCTGAACATAATCTGGAGAGTGAGATGTTCTTGTGTGCCTCCTTGTGGAGCACGTCAGCACTGGAGGAGGCACCAGAGGGCTGGGTCAGAGGGAGTAGTTAGCAAACAGGAAAGAGGAGCGCACTATAAGAAGAGAATGAACCCCGAGGAGCGTCAAAACATTTAGACCACAGCTGAGAGAGGAGGAGAGGAGAGAGGGAGACAGAGGCGAGGAGAGATACGAGGAACACGGCAATGCGTTCAGGATGAAGACTTAAACCGCTGCTGGTTTTATTTTTTCCTACAACAAGGACCGCAAAGCGAATACTTGTGATAATCCAGCGTCAGCACATCTGTGAGGAGAGGTAAAAGTGAGGTCCGACGTCGCACTCCTCTTGCGCCCGGCGCGCCTCGGTGTCACCGCGCACAGAAATCCTGGATGAGCGCAAAGTGTAAAGCTTCAGCACCTGAGGAGAGGACAGCTCCACTCTGTGTGCTCCTCCGGACATCCTGTCCGAAAACTCCGCTACAGCTTTTAATATCAACACTTCCAGTCTGACTCTCCGCTTCATAAGTCTGGAAGAAGTCTAAAGACCCGCTGACGGAGAGATCCGCGACTGACTGTGTGCTCAATATGTACCAGGGGCATTTACAGGTAAGAAGCCGGCCTCTTTTGCTTGATCATTTTTCCATGAACTGTTTTTAGTTGTGATGGAACAGATGAAGTGACGTGAACAGCACGCAGCCTAGTTCATGTCAAGGGCATTTTCACACAGGGGATATGAGGTAATCACGGTTACTTAGTCCGAGGCAAGTGGAGATTTCTGCGATTATGATGGATGGTGTTTTTGTGAATTGGTAACAAACGTGCTCATTTTGACCTCTTAACCATCTGAGGGACGTTTGCTCTCATCAAAACAAATTGCTTAATTTAACAAGAAGGGATGTATGCACCTATAGCCTGCATGCTTTCCAACAGTCACTGATAAAAGCAGCTACTGTACTGTGGCGCGCCTACTGCACGTGCAGGTGCATAACAAATGTAAACACAGCCAAAATGCCTACACTGGTTAAAGCAGGTCAGCCTTTACACAGGGGGGCAACGAATCATTAGTTTCTTTACGTGCATGCTTATGTCACATGACGTCATGCAATCTGACGTCAATTCCCATACAGCAAACTACAGTATTATATACTTTGTGTCACGTGTCGAGGCTGAAACTTAACTCAGGCACCAAACATTGGGAGAAAAAAATTACAAGCTTGATGACACAGTATGCAACTGAGCTTCTAACACTGCACGTTTAACGCACAATATAATCACACATTGTCATTTCAGCACAATAATCCTCCCTCTGTGGTTAATGATAGTCTCCTCTCCATGTGAGACGCATGGATTGTTGGTTGACAGAGATGCTTCAGCTTCCAGACAGTTGATTATGTAATAAAAGAACAGTCCTGAGTCAGTACTCGGGAGCATTAAAGACCAAAATTTAATATTTCATGATATATTACTCAAGCAGCAGTATTCATTGAAAATGCATGAATAGGCGGTTGGCAGCTCTTGTCTGGATTACCCCAGTTGTGTTTGCTAAGGGTCAATGAAAAGCCTGTGATACTGAGTTAAGGTTTTAAAGACACAAAGATTATACACGTGTATTCACAGTTTTACATGTTTCATCACATGATGTTTCACTTATCTCAAACTTTCTATGTTTGTCATCACATGCATGCGAGCCATTACACTGTGCTTTGTTCGGATCACAGCTGAAACAAGATACGTCTCCTTCTCGACCATTATACGGGGCTAATTTAGCAGCAAATGTCCAGTGAATGCAAAGCAGATGCTCTATTTGTCTGTAACGGATCTTTTGTCACGACACTCGCTTGCGTAACTGATGCATTTATCTTGTTGTTGACAAGACTTTCTCCTTGAAGTCAAGTGTGCATGTGCATATGAAATCAGAGCAACATTTGTGAGTGATACAGCCGGAACTTTGTCAGACAGGGAGCAGGAATAATGTACTGCTTGTGTGAGGAATGGGTGGGGTTGGTTTTATCATGATAATAAAATATAAAACTTTTTGATAAACTTGTAATTCTGTCCTTTAAAATAAATGCTCAGAAACACGCTGTTTATGTGTTTCACAATTTAAACATGATGGTGATTGTTGTACAAAAGTTGTATTTTTAAAAGTGAGGCTGCATGGAATTTTTTCAAGTGAGCTTTTTTATATCTTACATGCATTTTAGATAAGTCACAGCATATATTGCTTTAAAACATAGTAAAGCATACATGAATGATAAGTGTGCCCTCTAAAATCTTCTTTTTTACATACTTCACTGTGTGGACGTGACCTCTGAATGCAGACTTGGGGCATAAATCACTGAGAGTTGTGAGTCTCCATAGCTTGAAATTTTAAATGAAGCCAATACTGTGCAGACTTATTGAAGAAACAGCGATGCAGCGTCAGTCAGTCACTCTTGACCAGAGCTATCAGATTTCCTTCCTCAAAGTAAATACACTTGTAAAAAAAAAAAAAAATTATTGTCAGGAAGCAAGATTTGTCAGCTTATGTTCTGCAGCTCAGAAAGCAGTTGGCTGTGGGAACAAGATAAGGATGTCCTATCTCTTTTTGTCGTATTTTTTATTTGTTGACCTTCCCGTTTCCCCTGTCCTGGTGCATCTAAGGCTATGTTCACATTAAAACCAAATGCGGCTCAAATGAAACTGTTTTGCTCTCATGTGTCACAGATTTGATTTTTTTGCTGAGTTGTGTGGACACAGAAATCCAATTTATTCCGATCAGATCTGGGCCACTTTCGTATGTGGTCCTAAATCTGATACATATCCGATCACTGGCCCTGCAACCACTGTGAGAACAGTTATACTGGCATGTGTTTTTCCCAAAATCAATGGTTTTTCAACAACATATTTCAGTGCAAAGCCACAGATTACTCACAATACAGTGTTGGAGCGGTGCAGTGAAACTACAAAAGGCTGCCGTACCTGTACCACTGCTGTGGTAGGCTGCCCCAGTCACCAGCAAATAGAGCCCGACGCTTTCTGGCTGGGACAGTTTGCCTACATACTGTGCCAGCATTGTCGTGAGGCGCTGACTGAGATATTGGATTGTAGCCCTGGGTGTTCTAAAGTTTTGGAAACCCTCCACATTGCAGCCCCACCATTCCTGACTCCTCTCCTGGCTGCACCTACACCTGTCTCTCCAGAGAACCACCAGCAATAGCTGCTAATAGAGCTAGTGGACAGAAAGGTACAAGAGCCTGTAATCCCACAAAATGTACGCCCGTTGCTGTGAGAGAGAGCATTTCTCCAAATTGATGCTCTCCCAAACAGAGGCACATGGCTAATTATTATGCAGAATGACATCATCAGACCCTCCTGCTATGGCAATAATGTGACGTTTTTTGTTGTTTCAACGCGCACTGGTTGCATATGAGGCATCAGGGCAGAGATTCGTTCACACTGATGTCTGATATGGATCACTTCAAACGTTCGGCAGATCTGGAGACATAATCGGAATTGAGCATTGAGCCCTGTAATGTGAACGTAGCCTGTGTGTGGGTTAATGTGGCGCTGTAATCTACGGAGCGTGAGGTATTTCCATAAACACACTAACATGTTTGCATATTTGCTGCAGATCTGCACACAATGATACAATATTGGTTGAATCAAATATCTTGGCATGGGTTTAACATGAACCACGCCACCAGCTCATGGTTGGCTGGTGTAGATTGGGCTTCTGCATGGGTGATATCAAGGCCTGACATCACCGGTGCTGTTTGGCAGAAATATAATGCTGGACTCAGTTTCTCCAGTCATACTTTTGGTCTTTAAAAGTACCATAAACACATGTGAATAAAGGGCTTACTGTATTGTATCAGCATCATCTAGTAGTTTCCAATTTGTGTTGTGCATTTTTGTGAGCAGAGGATCAACTTACTGTATCAAATGCTGGAAATGATTGATGCAGTTAAAGAGAAGCAATTCAGGGGTGTGGATGTCAGCCTCATTGCTCTTCCTGTGAAGGTGCAACTGAAGATGCTGCGAGGCGAGCTGATTCAGCACGGCTACTCATCTTCATCTAACAAAAAGCTACAGAAGTGTCAGTGTACCGTATATTTTAGCTTTGATGTACTACGTCTAAGACAGACCTTGAGATTGTCGCCATCTATTCCCCCTTTAGATGGCTCTTTGCCTTAACGTTCTGACATTATTGATTGCAGAGTAATTGTTGTGGTGGTTTCCCTGCTTCAGTATTCATGTTTACAGTGAATCTAATTACGGGAGCGCTTGTACTGTGTGTATAAAAGACATCCTGGATTAATGAAAGTGATGCTCCAAGGCCTTTGGATATTTGCTCTGTTAAGCATAACATGATTACATAATTTGATTACCATATTCCAAGTTCCCCGGGGAAGAACTTGGATGGATGCAATCGTTGATCAGAAGTAGATCAAGTCTCACAAGATCTCCGTCGTACACACCATCTTTTCATTTAGCTCCTGATTTGTTGATACAGTTTGGTTTGCTGGGTGAAAGACTATTTGTTTAGAGGTTGTCCTCCAAAACTCTGCAAGAGTAAATAGGCCGTTGATACAATCTCAAAATTGCTGAGCTGTTCAGAAACAGAAACAGTATTTCCTGTTTTCTGTTCTGATTTGGTGATTATATTTGTGCCAACCCTTTTAGTTTTTGGTTTCTTATTGTACAGCAAAGCCCTGATAGATTCTTTTACTGGAGTTCCCATTCCCCTCCTAACCTGACTTCACAGACAGGCCTGATTCTGACACATTAAAATGCAGTTAATTAACATAATGAAATCTGTGTTATGAAATGCAAAATAACATGTCACAAGTCCTAATGATTTAAAATATTCCAATTAATGCTAAAAGAAAATACAAGTGGCGTTTAATGGAGGAAATCCTCTTGAAGAGATGCAGATGCAGAATAATCAACCAATAGAGAGTAAAAACAGAGCACAGCAATCAGTCAAATCAAACGACGGACGTACAAGTTGACAGGGCATCACAGCACCAGCAGGTGTCCGTGCAAGCATGCACCCCACACCACAGTTCAAGCATTAGGCATGAGTCACAGTTGCAGAGTCAATCAGGCCATCTTTCGTGAATGCTGACCTCTGATTTAAGTTGACTAAGGCTTCTCCTTTGTTTCATCGTTGCAGTAAGACTTCTCACACAGCCGAGGTGGTCAGCTATAGGCATGACAAAGGGGTCCTGAACGCTTTTTCCACAGAGACTGTTTTAAAGTCTCCTTGATTTAATGAACCATGGTCTTGATTAAGAGTGATTTAATAGGCCTGACTATTTCAGGAGCCAGGATAATGAGTGAAATCAGGTGGTATCCGGCTGGAACGAAAGCTCCACAGACAGTACTGCTCTCCTTGTTGGAGATGTGCGGTAAGGGGACAGGAAACTAATTGTCTATATGAAACATAGTGGAGTGCAAAGCTGATCAGTCGTCATATTTTGGGGAATAGTTTCATGAAATTTGTGAAAAATAAGCAACACTAAAATGTAAACTACAGATATTTATTCCCATGCCAAAAAAATAGAATGAGAGGAGTTGAGTAGAAACAGGCCATTGTGTTAAAGTAACGCTGCTCATTTGTGGGCTTGAGCATAGCCTACAAATGACTTAGATATTAATTCCCAACAAAATGTCACAAAGTATTTCACTGATCATAAATTCAGTTCCAGCCTTCTAACTAAAACAGGAACAAAATCATACTTGAAAGAAGCTATTTGCTGAAACATTTAAACATCACAACTTAAAGTATCCTTTTGGTAGAGGAATAGTATAGAAATGTATAAATGTACATTTAAATTGAAATATTTACTTGAATGGTGTGTAAAAGGGCAAGTTTGACACTGGACAGAGTAAGGTCATTTCAATGGAGAGAACAGCGTGCACTACGCTGATTTTTGAGCAGGGTTTTCAGCTGATGTTGAGCTTTGACTCTGGATGGCAGGCAGCAGTTATGACAGCGACAGTTTTACTGCAGAGAAGAATGCTGGAAAAGTTCATTTCTGCATCTCTGAAAGAAGTTATGTGTTTCAACTGTGCTCTCAGATCTCAAGCATGGCAGAAAAGTACACAAGGTTGGAAAATGAATACCATATACACTGTTCACATTGCATCCACAGCATCCTAATTAGCTGCTTTGGAACGTTAGCGCTACTAATGAACATTATAACTTTCTGAACCCAGCCTTAGAGTCTCATTCCCTGTTTTTACAGACTTAAGTGAATTACTGTGTGTGGTACTGTTGCTGAAGAGACCAGATAAACAACCTAAAGGATTTGTGTTGTGCCAACTGGCTCACCAAAGTGGTTGGCATCCAGTCTTCAGTCACTGGTGACAGTGGGGGGCATATTGGGAATGTCTCCTTCTCCCTGGTTGGGTAGTCAAGGCTCTATAGAGGCTCTGAGCAGCTTGCGGGGCTCATAAAGCGGACTAGAGGGGGACTAAGAGGAATTCAAGCATACATCAGCAGCAGTTGTCCTATAAGCTGATTGAGGGGTTGTTGTTGTTTTTGCTCACATGGCATGGGAATATGGTTATTTTCACTGTCACATCCGCTCTGTGCTCTCCTAACACCCAGCCGGCCATCCTGTAAAATCATTAAGAATGAAAAAATGAGCAATGGGGACAGATGTGGGCGTGAATGATGAAGACGATCTGAAAGATGGGGATGATGGGAGCGGAAGGAGGAGGAAAAGACGTGCATTATTGTCGCGGTGCTTAAACAAAGTCAGTCATTTTATTTTATGTTTATCTTTGTTTTATGTACGCTTTAATCAAGTCACTAATGTGTCCCTCAGAGTCATAATTTCACATGATGAGTCCCTGCTGTCTGACTGAGATGAAATCCTGTGAAATGTATCATACATTGTGTTACAATTCATTATAGTCCAAGTTTGACAGTGAGAGTGTGTGTATGTGTGCAGGTATGTGTGTGTGGGACTTAGTGTCAATCACTCTTCCCTGTTTGAGAATCTAATCCATGGATAAAATCCTGATTCACGACTGACAAAAAAAAGACCCAAAATCCAGAGCTGTGACGGGGGTGAAATGATGAGATCGGGCTTCCTGAGTATTCATGTCCTATCGTTGTTCCCTCACAAAACAGGCTGTCAGAAACTTCAAGAATTAATAAGGCCGTGTTTTTAGACCCATTACAAAGACTGGTTTATACTTTCAAATTTATTTTGACAAGAATTCAAGAACCCAAAGCATTTATTTGTTAAAGTGAAATAATAACAAAATATTTTTCACAAAACTTTTTGTTATTATTCCTCTCAAAACTTCACAGTATGAAGTCTTCCTTCCCTCTCATCCTTAATAACTGAAATTATACATTCTTCCTTTACCTCTGGTCATGTGCCCTCGTCTCTCAAAACTGCTGCTATAACTCCAACACTTAAGAAACCTGGTGCAGATCCTAACCTCAACAATTTCCAACCAATTTCAACTTTATCATTCCTCTCTAAAATACTCAAAAGAACAGTTGCAGCTCAGGTCCACACTCACCTTAGACACAACAATCTGTTAGATCAATTTCAGTCGGGTTTTCATTCCTTTCACAGTACAGAGACAGCCTTGGTAAAAATCACTAATGATCTCTTAATGGCAGCTGACTCTGGGCTTTTACCCCTTCTCGTTCTTCTTGATTTGAGTGCAGCCTGCCATGCCATCTCACAAAACATCCTCTTAGACAGACTTTCTACCACTGGTATCACTGGCACCACTCTTGCCTGAATTAAATCATATCTCTCTGGCCACACACACACTTTGTCCAACTTAGAAATTCCAGATCCAACTCTTTTCCAGTCACTAGTGGTGTCCCTCAGGGCTCTGTCTTAGGTCCCCTTTACTTTATCTTCCTACCTTTTGGCCATATCTTTATAAAATTCGGCATTCATTTCTACTGCTATGCTGATGACACCCAGCTCTATCTATCCACCAAGCCTACTTCCACTCTTCCACCCATTTCCCTTTCTGACTGCTTACTGGATATTAAGTCTTTGCTCTTGTACAACTTCCTCAAACTTAACAGTGATAAAACTGAGGTTCTCCTTGTAGGTCCTGAATCTACTTTGGTTAAACGGCATAGTTTCTCTCTGACCACTGACAACTCAGAATTCTGTCCTCCCCTCAGGTAAAGAGTCTGTGTGTTGTCCTGGACAGCACATCGTCCTTTGAGGCACACATTAACATTGTTACTCGGTCTGCATACTTTCACCTATGTATTGTTAATCACCTTCGCCCGTCGCTTGCACCTCACAGTACCGCTATCCTCATTCACTCTTTGGTTGCATCTCGTATTGATTATTGCAATTCTATCCTCTTTTGCTCCCTCTCAAGTGTCTTCATAAACTCCAGTTGGCCCAGAATTCAGCCGCCCGTATCATTACTAGAACCCCCTCCATAGATCATATCACTCCTGCTCTTCGGCAGCTTCACTGGCTTCCTGTTAAATATCATACTGATTTCAAGATTCTGCTTCTCACCTTTAAGGCACTTCATAATTAAGCCCCTTTCTACCTGTCTGAACTCCTCCATCTACACACCCTTCCGTACTCTTAGATCCTCTTCTGCAATCCAACTCACATCACCATCTGCCAGCTTGTCTACCATGGGTTCTAGAGCCCTCAGCCATTCTTCTCCCACCTTTGAAACTCTCTACCCCATGACATTCATAATATTGACTCCTTTTCTACTTTCAAATTCTGTCTGAAATCTGTCTGTCTGATTTAATGGTGACACACACACTGAGACTTGCACTGATGATGACTTTATGTTGACGATTTTATACCTAGTTTTTATAATTGTGACTTTTGTCAAGTTATTTTATGAACTCATTACTGTATATTACTGCATTGTTTGACTTTATGAGCTATGGATACATTGCTGCTTGTGTCTTGTAAGGTGTTCTTAGGTGCTTTGAAAGGTGACTATAAATAAAATCTATTATTATTATTATTAATAGCCTTGCACTGGTTATTGGCTGATCACTGATGCTCTGCTGAAGGTTACCACAATCCAATGGAGATTTTTAAATACTTCATATTCTCTTATTGATTGTTAGAGTCAGATTATAGATTTTTCTCTGACAGACAGCCATTCATCAATATGACTGACAGACACAAACCTTCACACACCTGCAGACAATTGAATCCTCTACTATTTCAATATTTTGTAAATCAATTGTGGCTGGATTGAGCTTCTTAGTTTGATGAGTCTGTGCATAAAACAAGGTGATTAACTTCAGGAGGGAAGTGACTTAAACATACTGTATGAACATTATTTAAGCTTCAAAAGCAAAAACAGACCATTTGTACCACAAATAGAGAACCTCAGGAAAAGCTATCTACATTTTTGCAACTAACAGCCAAGTTTACACCTCTGGCACAACACTGCTAATGATGGTGCTAATTAGCTTAAGCATGAATTAGAGAACAAGATGAGATTTTGTAAACACACAAAGGTGAAATTTATTGGCCTGATATCAGACAGAAGCATTAACTCGTTACACTTAGTTTCCATCTTCAGTCGGATATTGCGTCAACTCTAACCGATTTCTGTGGGGGAAGGGGATTCTATTTTCTCTGACCAATCCCGAGAGACCAACATATCCACCTGAATCTAACAATTGTAGGTCCACACTGATGTATAGCCATGCCAAAATACCTGTTATTCCAGGGTTTTAGGAGTGGAGCAGAAGGAAGTAAAAACACACTACAATGTTGGGGTGATACTGAGAAAACATGTTGATTTAGAACAGCCTCGGTAGCAGTATCCATCTTCTCTATAGTGCTCGGCATTGGTGTTATCACCATTAGAGTTATACTCCTCATTAGTCCTTGTGCACCACTCGACAATTGCTTGATAATGGCTTGACAACGGCGTTACTCACACCCATGCCACTAATTGGATAATCCATTGTCCCACACAGCACTCACTGGTCGTCTTTTATTTTAACCAAGAAACCGCTGTTTTCATGTCACCATACCAGACGAATCAGGCAATTTGGTGAAGTGGGTGGATTCAAAGGTCCTGTCCCAGGCGAGAATTTTATGATATTTTAGATTGTAAAAGGCAATTTGTGGCATATTGACATCTGACCAATCAGATGTCCAACCAAGGCCAAGTCATGAGCTATGTTGTATTTCAGGCAATCTTCATTTTTCAAGTTTTACTTTCAATTATTATCAGAGGATCAACAAAAAACTCTTCATGCTCCAGCCATAAACACAACGGACAACTATACCTACCTTCCATAGGGTGTTTATCAAAGGACCTTTTCAGTTTCCATAAACTACACAAACCACAATTTATATCTTTTATTTTACTCTGTTTTTCTTTGTAGTTTGATTAATATCTGATTAGTAGATTGGAGGTACAGAACCATTAGATATTCATACTGTATGTGCGACTTGCTTTAATCCTTTTATTCTTAAAGGCGCTGTATGTAAGAATGTGGCCAAAACAGTTACTGCACTCAAATTCAAAATACTGCCGCGAGTCGTGTCCACCCCTCCCTCCCCTACAGATCCTCACACAACATTATGAGTCTCAGCTGAATGTCGTGGGATTGACTTGGCCTGAACTACAGACTCTCTCTCACTCACACACACACACACACACACACACGCACGCACACACGCACACACACACCAAATGTCAACACAGTGTATCAGGCTTTCTCAAACAAGACGCCTGTATCTGAGAAGGGATGTAATCAATGTGAAGCACCCAAATTCACAGCTTCACAGCTCTACATCATTCTCTCTGTTGGTAGATTTCCTCTGGGTATCTTTGTGCTCCAAGTCAGTTAACACGGCAGCCCCACATGGAGAGTCCCCTGAGCTACTGTACAAAGCCACATTCTTCCTCCCACAAAAGTAGGACAAGCCCCAGCATCTTTGTTTCTGGGAGCAGAGGGCTGTGCAGAAGAATGGGTAGCCCATCCATCTCTCTCGCCCAACCCATTCATAACAGTCATTCTCCAACTGGGAATTAATTTGCTCCAGAAACCAGGCGTCTCAGCGCTGGAGAGGAGAGAGCATGTGTTTGGTCCTCCGGGGAGATATGAGCTATCACGGATGAGAGCTGTTGATAAACAAATATGCACTTTACTGTGGCAGATGCTAGCAGGATTTTCACCTAAATATTTAAAGGGACTTCCCAGTGATGAGTTAGTGCCACCCCTCCTTTGTAAACTGACTAAAAGATTATTCAGCTGTGTTTCTCCTTGAACTGTACTTTAATGCTACTTCCCATGGCTCATAATAGCAATTATAAATAAGTATTAGTGAGTAATCTGCCTATTATTTTTTCATTTAACTAATTAAACATTTAGCCAAAGCTCATCACAATTTCCAAGAACCAAAAGTAAAGTCTTCAAATGTCTTGTTTTTTTTCTGACCAATAATCCGAACCCAAAGATGCTGAATTTATGATAATTAAACAAAGAAAAGCAGCAAATCTTTGGCATTTTTGGCCTGCATGATTCTAGGGATCTCAGTGTCGGTCTGTTGGTCGGTCCACCACTTTGGTCCAGGCTGAAATATCACAACTATTAGATGAACTGCCATAAAACGTTCTACCGGTCCCCAGAGGATGAATCCTACTGACTTTTAACAACCCTGAAATAGAAGAAATGTCAGAGGATCACCAAAGTCTCCTACTGTCAGTAATTTAGAGCCAACTGTGGTGCAGTTCAATGCTTGGTTTAGTCCGTACCAAACATTTTAGGCTGTTCTTAGCATCAGAAAATAAGGCATTTTGCCACTTTAAGTGCCGTAATTGCTTCCATGAGCTTTGTGTTACAATCACAGCTGCTTGTACAACGGCCAAATCAGTGGCTAAAACTACAATAACTAAACTCACAACGCTACCACCCGTCAAGTACTGGAAAACTGCGATGAAATTTTGTATTCATGTTTCCCACATGCATGTGGAAAGCAGATGCCCACATGCTTCTATACATACTAGGCTTGTTTGAGGTGAACTGCGACTGGCCTTGAAAGTGGACGAAATCAGGCGGCAGCAGCAGAGGGCATTGGCAAAAAGCCACAGTCAACTTGGACACACTCCAGGAGCCTTCAGTCTTTACAAGAAGTCACAGAAATACTCACATTCTGTTAGATCTGATTCCAATTCATTACAATGTCATTAGACCCACATATCAGTTTGCTCTCAGTCTCCAATTGTTTAAATTATGGCAGAGAAGCCAATTAAAATGCTATACAGACGATCTGTAATTTATGTTCATGGTTCAACCTCCATTTTACATGAATCCTCATGTAAATCAGCATCCTATCATTTTGCTGCTGTATATAAATCAGCTAAGCAAGACAACAGCTTTCATTAAAGATCAGTCAGATATAGTCAAGGCTTCACATCTGTACAGATGTAATCATCCCAGACGTTTTCATGTTACTAAATACCTCAATAATTAAAACAGTCCAGTGTTAATATAAAAGACAGTATGTATAGTTTATGATCTGTAATATGAATGTATTTAGTCTCTCTAACTACTAAATGTCACCATCAGCCACAACATGTATTCTGTTTACACAATAAACCTTCATATCAGACAAACCAAATCAAAGTCTCTCCAATACAATAAAAATGAAAAGTTTGCTGTTAGATCAGGTGAGAGCTATGCTTCCCATCATGCCCTTGGTCTTGCAGTCGCTGGAGAGCAGCTGCGGCGCTGGCTCTAAAAACTGCAGCCGGCTTGATTTCATGAGATAATCATCGCCCACACATGCATAACGTCAGAACAAGTCCAGATCAGGTCAGACACAGATCTAACCAGCATGCACTGTGTGGCAATTGGCAGTGAATGAGCCAACTGCAATCATGTGTCTGCGTATGACAACACGTTCCACACACTGGCGCTAGAAAATACGATGTCAAACTCCTAACAGCAAGGAGAAAAGCTCCTTTGTTGTATTTGGCTGAACGACGTGAAAAGTCAAAAGGAAAGTTGTGTGTGCGACAGCTTAATGAGAATAGGGCTAGTGACGAGAAATACATCACATACACAGAGTACACGAAACAAGCATCCAGTTTACTTTCAAATGTGCACTTGGCGCACTTATGGTATGGACAGGCAGATGATGTTTCTGTGACACGGACACACATGGACCCTGGCAAACAGTACTAATTTTTGTTAATTTTTGTTTGAGAGCACCTCTTTAAGAACGTCTTATTCCGGTTGTTTTGGTGCGCACCCAAGTGCGATTGTTGTGTTCACACCCGCCCAAACGAACCACACTTAGGAGGCAAACGAACTTGAGTTTGACTGAACAGGGCAGGTGTGTAAGCATCCTTAGTCTTTTGTCTTCCTACTTAGCAAATCAATAAAATGAGTTCAAAATCAGTTGTTTTAAACAGATACACTTATGCGTGTTATGTTTGCCTCTTGCTTTGAGCTTTTTCTGACACAGCAGCTACAGTAAAGCAGAGGGTGAGAACAGATTCACACATTAGATGTGAGGTATATCCAAAGGCGGTTGCTACATGGGGAACACGTGAAACACTGCTCCCATCTTCATCACGGTTCATTCACATCACTGTTGTGCTGGGAGAATCCATTTTTGCACCTCGAGCAAGAGATACTCATCTTTTGATTTGCCGGCTCCCGACATCCTGCCTCTGGATTTGAACCCTAGCAACTCTATCTTCACCCTCAGCCCTGAACTGTAGCTCTTCCTCTCTGAGTCGGCGATCTTGTCAGATAATTGCAGGAGTACACTTGACAAAAACCAGGGTCTGCATATTATCACAGCAATTAGCGTGTACCCACAAATACCAATTACCTCCCTCTCGTGATCACCACTAATGACAATTTCAACACTCTCCGTCACAGTCCTGTACTTACAACCAAGTGCTACCCAGCAGTTTACAGCAGGGAGAAGCAAGCTGTTTGCAGAGGAGTCAAATAATGGAACGTAAACTGAAGCTGCTCTAATTTCCCTTAAATTAATTTCAAGAGCTTTTTGCCGCATGAACCAATAATTTGTCTCTCCAAAGCTCTCTTGTGTGAGGCTGGAGTGGAAATAGGAATCTTTGATGTTATTTGTACACGCTGAATGAAGGATGAAGTGTGGAGGATAATGATACTGGAGCTGAAAAATGTGGCAATTTAAAATTATTTGCAAAGGCAGATGCAGAAAATTTGTGTATATTTAATTTGTTTAGTGTTTTGAGGCAGATGAATTTACAGCAGTTGTTCCTCTAAGCGAAGTAGTGAAGGAGGGAAGAGGAAAGGTCAAGTTATACCACTTTCTTTCAGTTGTTCACTAAGCGAATCTCAAATCTAGTGTAGTGTATTTCAGTGTCTGTGTTCCATAACTTTCTGTAGGAGTTTGTCTGTTGGAAGCAGGTGAAAGGGAATTGCCTTGCATTTCTATAAATACCTATGAGACATGCAGTTAATGAATTCTATGGCAGGAGTTGAGGGCTGGGCTGCAGAGCGGAGCGCAGAGAGGAGCTGGGTGTACAGATGGGATATACGCAGAGTTCAAGGGTACACCAGCTGAGAGGTCTAAAGACAGGAAGGTTTCGTGGCAGAGCAGGACCGACTCCTCACCTGGAGCAGCCCCACAGGCTTTAATCTGACTCTGACTGCATGTACAGCTCACTTCACCCCTGTTCTGCTTGTGTTGTTTTTCAGATGCACATGAAATACCTGCATGCTCCTGTGTACATGTGTGCATCTGTATATATGCCCCCGAGCATGCAGGCATGCTCACACAAGTGTGGGTAACAAGGCAAGGCATGGATGTGTGATTCATTTTCCTCCACATGACAGCAGCTTTAGCACTGTGCCAGGGAAGAGGTCGAAGGCCCTGCTCCCCCCTTCCCACCATACATGCAGGGAATGAACAATGCTTCTTGGCAGCCAAGTGAATGATGATACATGTGTTCGTATGATGGTGCATCAGACATTGCACAGGTCATCTACTGGGGTCAGTTTACCTCCTAAAATCATCTACATGTTCTATATGAACAGAAAAAGTTTGAAATTTAGTGTCTTGCACAACTTTGGAGGCAGTTGTCTGATTTGGCTGGTATAAATTAACAGGTTTTGTATTGTAATCCTGTTTGAGATATATGTTGCATTAAATGGAAATATCATAAAAGCCAATGACGACCTGGCCAGAAGTACCAGGACTGAACCAACAGAGCTATAGGACATCTGTGTTAGTTAGTTAAAGAGAAAGTTAACCCAAGAGTTTTTGGCTCTCTACCCTGGAAGTTTAAAAATGCCTAGATATGAAGAAGGGGTAAAGAAAGAAGAAACAATCAGACTGAATATTCATTGTGAACAGCTACCTTGAAAGAGATAAACAAATATTTCAATATGATGTGACATTTTAGTTATTTGGGAACAAATATCTTGAGTACCCAAGACAGCACAACAAAGAAATATCTATGTCCTTGTTTAAAAATGTACCTATTCATTTCTACAACCCTCATCTCTTGTGGCAGGATGAACGTTGTTCCATTGTATCTTTCAATTCATTCCTCTCTCAGCGTAATCCATCACTGACAGAGGCAATGAGGGTGTAGGTGTTTCTGTGTGTCTGTGACACTGTCTGTATCAGAGGAAGAGGCCTGTGTGTCAGTTAGGTGCTCGCTGGCTGTGGGAATGTCTAGTTCAAGCAATATAGATACCAGAGTGTGTTGCTATTTTGGGCTGTTTAAGCTTTCCATCTGTATGTGTGTGTGAGTGGTATGACTGTGTCAGATTATTGCACATGGAGAAAGTTATTAGACTGATTAAGTTGTACAGTCCATCCCCCCCTTTGTGACA
Source organism: Epinephelus lanceolatus (assembly GCF_041903045.1). Classification (NCBI taxonomy): domain Eukaryota; kingdom Metazoa; phylum Chordata; class Actinopteri; order Perciformes; family Serranidae; genus Epinephelus; species Epinephelus lanceolatus. Next base: position 20,761,016 of record NC_135739.1, read on the forward strand.
GTGTAACAGCGTGCAGAGGTACCATATACAGTAAACAATGTCAACGCTGGGTACCTCAGTTTCTCAGGCCGTCATCATAATTGACCTTATTTCCTCAGGGGCCATTTTGTCTAGACAAGTCTGAAATTTTGTAAAGTGGGCAAGATATCTTAAGATGCAAGCAGGCAATGTTCTACAAGCATAAAAATAGAAAGGGATATGTGTTCCCTCTGCAAAAGTGCCACTGAAAGAAAGAGGTGGCCATCTGTCAGTGATATAGCACAATATGAAGGGTGCTGTGCCTGCACATATTCACGCTGGATTTATACTACTACGAATCTGATTCTGAATTAAATATTGTAAACATGGTTACTATAGGGAATCTAATTTAGATTCAGGATACAGCTCAATCATGTGCAATACATCTGTCAAGTGTTGAAGGGTTAGGCTAATATCAATGGGTAAAATCAGACACAGGGCCATAAATAAAAACCTACAAACCTCCGCCACGACCCACGTTAATCCTCACCTCAAATAACCACAACTCATTACAACATTTCTGATGCTAGTGAGGTTTAAATACTCACATAATGATGACAAACAACAGGAGACATGCAGAAACCTGTGCGAAAGTGAATGGATCGATCCAGATTAAAAAGGAAGAAACTATAGCACACTGTCATCAAAGATAAATCCATTGTGGACATTCACCCACCTGAGAGATTCCCAGTATAACCAGTGTCCTCTACCGCTTGTCACCATAACTCTACTGGATAAAATGGGAGTTAAGAGCCTCACTCAGGTTCACCTTGATATTTTTAGAGACAGTCATGACTTTTGAACCAGTGGCTCTCAAATGAAAAGAACAGTCCTCTCCTCGCGGAGAGAAAAGCACATGCTAAAGAGCAACAATACTCCATTGTAAGGTAATCTCACAGAAAAGCATGAAATGAACACGACCTCCTAACACAACATTATGTGGTGTTGGCATGTAATGTGTTAAATTATTTGGTGGTGGCACACTTGGGTTTAGGCAGTTTACTTTGTTTGGTTTAGAAAAAGATTGTGTTTTAAAATAAAATAACTATGTTTGTTACATAGCTGACGTGAGTACATTGAAAAGTACATAAAGGATGAAAGTATGTAAAGTGAATAGAAGTCAACGCTGACTGTTTTACACAGGACACAAACAACAGTCTCCTGGGGGAAAGTCCTGTGTTTCTTTGATTCATCAACCACCCCAACCTCCCTCCATGGACTTTCTCCCTCTTTATACCATCTGTGGGGTCGTGACTTTAACCATTGCCCACTGTGTGACATTGTAGAACCAAAAAATTTGTGTGTCCACCATAACAAAGGATCCAAACTGACTTTCCATCGACATTGTTACCACGGGACCGGCAACACGTTACATGTCACCACACATAATGCGGTGTTTAGAAGTTGTGGCCATTTCATGTATCTATGAGACCAGGTTGTCAATCAAGAGTTTAATGTATCCAAAAGTGTGTGTGTGTGCAGTTTCATATGGATGCTAGCATATACAGAAGTTCAAGTGTCTTTAGCTTCTATAATGTGATGTATATGAGTGAAATGGAATATATTTGAAAATACAAACAAACTTTTTGCTGTATGAAATCCAAACACACACCTCTGACAAGCTACTGCTACCTTCTATAACCAACAAATTAACGGTCAAGAAGGGTTTTATAAGATGGTGCGCAGTTGGCCAGTTGCCACAAATCACATTTGATTGAAATAATTTACATGATCATGAGTTAAAGAAAAGTTGTAATGATATTTCAACCTTTTACAGAAGCTAGGAGGAACCAGGAGCAATTTGATTTTATACCAAAATTTTGACATTTATTTATATACAAGAGATAACTTAACAAATAACACAGCAATTAAGGATTGTTGGCTAATTTATGATTTCATGCTAACATTACCAACATAAATGTCTCATGCGCTGTGTGAAACAAATCTGATGAAGAATTTTTGAATACAGCCAATGTAACACAGATCAAAATCCAACAGTCAAAAGTGCTATAGACGCTTAAGTGTTCTTAAACAACAGATGATCTGCTCCTGGAAAGCAGGTGCCTGCTGTCTCAGCTCTAATTAATGTCCTGCAGTGTAAGAAAGTGACGTGGTCCAGGAAATAAATGCACACTATGAGCTGTACATTGTGGAAGCCTAAATGGAAAAAAAATCCAGCAGAGTTAATGAATCACAATCCACTTCTATTTCTGGTCAGTAGAAAAATGCACTGTGATTCATCTCAGCAGATAATTATGATAATCATCAGATAATGTATAGACATTAAAATACTGAATCATAGGGCTCTTTCTGAAAATCTATTAAATGTATGTTTTTCAATTAATGTAAAAAAGAGAAAAGCAAGAATCACTCAAGTTCATTTAGAGTTGAGACCTCACAAAAAAAGATTTATCTTGTTCCAGCTTACAAAAGATAAGCCAGCTGTTGAGATAAGAGTTGCATGTCTGGGGTACTTAAAGCAGCCAGTGGAGTATTTTCCCGGCTTGGCACTGTTTTGTTCCCAGCTCAACCAGAAATAAATCTATACAGCCCCATGTAAAGGTCATAAAAAAGATTTGAGCTCAATTGGGTGCAGTCAGGCAGAGAAACATGCTTCAATAGAAGAAATTCAAAATGACTTTCCCAAATTGATTGAACAGCTACTCTAAAGTGGGGCTGAGCCTCAGGCGTTGCATCTCACAGAGGAATATTTTCAAAACTTTATCCGCAACCTCATTGTAAAGGAAAAACAATGATCACATCATCCTGTAGCGGTCCTGCTGAAAAAAGAAAGACGCTTTAAATTAGAGAGAAATCCCATCACATCACGGTCCGAGGTTGGAAATGTCTTTTCATTAGTTTAGATGACAAAGACAACTTGAGAGCGTAACCTTTATACTTTCAACATTCCTCCATACCTACTCCTCTCCTTCACCTTACACACCTCTAGAATGCTACCATGTCAATTAAAGCCTATCTTCCAGCTATCATATACCCCAGGGTAGTTAGACAGGCTGCCACAGAAAAGGTCAGTCACAGCTTTAACAATAGTGCAGGGAGAAATAAAGACACTGAGAAGTTGGAGGAGTGTTGTTGTTGGAAATGACAGGAAGAGCTGGCACCAAACAACAGCAGGTCAGATTAGTCTTCACTGCTTTACAAAATTTTGTGAAATTCGTCACAAAGACTGTTCAAACTTGGTTTTGTCTACTTCATACCTTCAGTGGATTATAGCACAAATCGGACAAATGCTTCTTAAAGAGCTTTAAGTAAAATTACATTTGGACAAGTTGTGGCTAAATAAGAAAAACAGCAATCAATTGCCCCAGAAAACAGTCACTTTTACTACTGATCAATCTGCCAATCTTTATTTTGCCTGGTCAATAAAATTCGGAAATGAGGAAAAAGACAATTTTCCCAGAGCCCATGGTGAAGTCTTCATATTGCTTGTTTTGTCCAACCAACAGAGCAAAACCAGAGGATATTAAGTTTGCTATAAAAGAGGACAAAGAAAAGCAGCAAATATTAATATTTGAGGAGCCAGGACCAGTGAATTTTTGGGATTTACAGCCATCCTAGCAACTCTGTGAGACTGGACTGCTGTGTGTACATGCTAACACCAGCAAAAGTGTAATATCCAACCCCAGATTAACTCTTGTTTGGTGTTGAGTGTTTTTTTTTGGGTGCTTTATCTCTTACTGCCTGCTGCTTATGGTCTGGCACCTGGTTGCTACCTTTTTGTAAAGCCCCAACCTGTGGGAGTACATGCCCATTAACTACCCGAGCACAGGAAATAAGAAGGAAATAAGAAAATACAGGCAGAGGGCAAAGTCTCTGCAGAAAAATACACTGCCACACACCTCTAGCATGCATGTTTAGCTGGTAAAACTAATTAGAATGTATCCTCAGAGGAACATGAATATCTATAGTAAAGTTTACAGCAATATAGACAGTGGACGGCACTGTCACCTCACAGCAAGTTCAAACCTGGGGTGGGGGAGCCCTTCTGTGCGGAGTTTGCATGTTCTCTCCCGTGTCAGCGAACCAAGGGCATTTCTCAGGGTTCTCCAGCTTCCTCCCACAATCAAAAGACACGCCCGTCAGGTTAACTGGTGACTCTAAATTGGCCATAGGTGTGCATGTGAGCGTGAATGGTTGTCTGTCACTATGTGTCAGCCCTGTGATAGTCGTGATAGTCTAGCGGCCTGTCCAGGGTGTACTCCGCCTCTAGCCCAGTGTCAGCTGGGATAGGGAGGATCACCAAAGTCCGTAGAGTTCACCCTCTGGGGACCATGAATATCAGAAGAAAATCTAATGGCAGTTCATCAAAAAGTTGTTGAAATCTTTCAGTCTATAGAACAATTCACTGAGTAGTGCCAACCATCCATACTGCTAAATGACTACCAAATTACTGACTGACTTATGAATTATTGACTAATCATTTTAACTCTTGTTGCACAATACTGTTTATAGCCAGAGGGAATGTATTCACTCATTTGCCATCCTAACATTCCTCCTTTCATCTGTGCTATTTCAAAGTTAAAAATGTCTCCTCATCTTTCACTTTATGTGCCTATAACTTGTATTGAAGATCCTGCATCCTGCAGATTCATTAACTTCAATAGATCCCTCTAATGACAAAATCCATGCAAAGATATTGCTTCTTATATAAATGACAGACAGCAGTGAATGCATATTGTAAATTCAAATTAGCAACTCAGAGGTATCCAGAGAGACATGCATAATATAAGTTAAAACACCAGCAGGTTCCAGCTCCATCAATCCTGTTAGAGCATTATTATACAGCCTCATCTTTTTTTGTTAATGTAAATCAGTCTGTTGTGCATAACAGAGGATGTGTTCATGCTTTGAAGAGCGAGATAATGCGTGGTATTTTCACTGCGCTGTTGGCAGCCTCTTTTATGGCCAACAGCTTTAACTCCAATAACAGACTGAGACTGTAAAAGAGAAATCATATATCGAACTATTAGTGACGAGATGGTTGCTTCTTCACAGCATGTTTGCTATTACAGTTTGTTCCTTTCTGCATTCATTCGCCGCACAAAGTTTTCAAAAGGCAGCCAGACAGAGCCAAGATGGAAACTCTCCATTTTGGCAGAGGGTAAGAGAAAGTAACAAACTAAGCTGTATGACGTGATTACGTGTGCCTCACAGACCCTTGTGTAATCAGAACCACTGCCCACATCTAATCTTGTGTGAAGAGCACCCTCCCCACACCCAACACACACACACGCACGCACACACATACAACCATCAGCCCGTAGACGGCCAGTAAAGAAATTGTCTTTTGATGATGAACTCCTCAGCATGGTGATTTGAGCTGGAAGTCTGACATTTACATGAGGAAAGCTTCAACAGCAGCATCCGTCTCTCATCAGAAATAACCGCTATTGAGTCCACTTGAATGACCCAACATGAGAAAATCATCATGCTGAATTTATTTTCTGCACTGATGAAGGCAGCTCTCACGCTGATTGGTAGGTCATACAATGTTTCCAGTCTCTTATCATCAAAAGCGTCCTGTTGAAGGGTCCAGAGCCAGATCAAGCAGGTCTCATGGCTGGTGGTTGATGAAGTAATGGCACAAATACGTAAAATAGCATGAAATGACAGCTCAATGACAAAAATAAACTACAATTATTGTGGTTGTATGCCTCAGCAAACTAGTCAAGTTGCAGTTACAGTTTACATCCATGTCGGTCTAGACTCAACTGTAGCCATGACAGTAGACAGTGCTTCAAATATGGATGTTGCTGCAAAGAAGCTTTATATTCTAAACCATGGATGCCTCACACACACCTTCAACCCGGCAGCAGAGAAGATATATGCAATCAGCACAGTTTCAAGGTGGACACATGAGATCACCAGTTAAGTGTCTGACCGAATGTCTCTCCCTCTGTTAATGAGTTACAACGTTGAATAATGACCGGAAAAGTGTTTTTGCAGAACGTTATGATGTCACAGTGACAATGACCTTTGACTTTTTGGATTTAAAATTTCACTAAATGTATCCATGTTTTAAATGTTGGCATAATTAGGGTATGAAGTCGTAGTTGTGACCAAAAACATGTTTAATGGACTGCACTTATGTAGCACCTTTCCAGTCATCTGACCACTCAAAACGCTTTTTACACCACGAATCACATTCATCCATTCACACACACATTCATACACTGGTGGCCGAGGCTACCATACAAGGTGCCACCTGCTACTCAGTTTTTAACACACTCATGTACCGATGGAACAGCCATCGGAGGCAATTTGGAGTTCAGTATCTTGCTCAAGGATACTTTGACGTGCTGACTGGAGGAACTGGGGATTGAACTGCTGATCTTCCTATTGGTGGACGACCCACTCTACCTCCTGAGCCACAGCCACACTAATCAGTTCATCCTTGAGTAAAAGTGGATGTTTGTGCCAAATTTTAGGAAAATTCCCTCAATGCATTCTTGAGATATCACGTTTTTTGCACTTATTATCTTGTATATTTTGCCAGATATTTAATACTCTATTGTTTTTAAAACTGGGTCCAGTGAGTGACCCTGACCTGGGGAACCCACTGGTTGTTACTGGTTGTGAATGTTAAATGGTTGTTACTGTACTTAGTGTTACTGTAATTTGAGGCATTTTCTGGCAAAGAATTTCCTTCAGGATAAATAAAGTTCTATTGAATTGGATAGAATTGAATCGAACTGAATTTATGTGAATGGGATGGACAGACAACCTGAAAAACACAATGCCTCCGGCCACAGCTGTCCCTGGCACTGAGGCAAAAATCTAAAAAGAGCTGTTTTGGTCCTCAGTTTTAAAAATAGGACCCGAAATTGGCCACACACCTGGAAGCTATTGTGGAATCCAAGACCTCCCGATCAATGCTCGGGCACAAAGCCAGCCTCTGCTCCAAACTTGTGGGTGCTGTGTTGAGGAATCCCTGCCTTGTTTCCCTTAGCGAATATCTGTTTCCATACAGAAAACATCCTTCTCACTCATTCATGCAAGCACCTAATAATTACAGATTACCACATGGAACCATGCGTTTGGTTAAAGGACATCCTTTGACTGAAAATAACAATGCCTCTCCTGACATGTTCCTGCTCTGTTTTAGCAGCTGAAGTGGGAGGACTTGGAATAGCAGGCTGATGTTATCACTCCTTTGTGCAAAGCTATGAAGCGGCTCAATGACACAGCGTGTTAATGTGATGCTTTTGTCAAGGAACTCTGTGGATTTTACTGTACAAGCACGTCCCACCATAATCTGGCATGGAAGGGCAACTGTTGAAGTGGGACTGTATGTGTGTTTGCCAAAGGCTAAGATTATAATAGATTGTCCAAATTACATGTGATGCTAATGGGCTGCTAATTCATTGTTTGATGATGAATGAAACTTGTTGAAACTTGCTATCTTGGCTCGCTGGTGTGACTGGCTGCTGTTTGGTTTTAAAAGGAGTAAGCGTCAAAGACAAACGCCTTGAGGGGAAAGACAAAAAGGGACACAGTATTTAAGACGTCAGGACAACAGCAAACAAAACCCAGTGAGCCAGTGTGCGGGGAATTTAAAAAAAAAAAAAAAGAAATCTGGCAATAAAGCTGCCATCAGTATCTCACCTTGCACAGCTGCTCTGCATGAATGACCATGGTCTCCCGAAAATCTGTTTTTGTGATGTTCGGCTTAGTGCTAGCAGTCATATCAGGACATCAGTCTTCTTCTGATAAAAAGCTCAGGGGGAAAATCCAGCCTGGTCTGAGTTTTGCCAAAAGATAGAAGACGTAACACTGGTACTGCGTTTTGATGCCTCCCTTACTTGCAATAAATGGCATAAGGCCACAGTGACCCATGATCAGACTTTGATTTACTGTCACAAATTTCAAAAGGGATTAGCGCTGATTTTAAGTAAAGACTCTTAAAACATTTAATCTGAAAAGTGAGATGCCAAGGCTGAACAGTGACACATCACCTCTACGCTTTGGTTTCGTGGAAGACAGAGATTCATGGCGGTGGACTGCTCTGTGTGGTAGTTAGTGGTGTCTTGCCATGTTGAGTTTGACGGCGTCCTGCGTCCATTGAGATCAATGATGCCACGAGAGGGCATTTATCTTCTGACGGATTCCTTGTGATTGTGGTGAACACGTAACGAGGTGCCTGTGGGCGTCTCCTTCTGTCTTTGTCACAGTTTCTCTTTGTCACACACACATACACACACAGGTGCACCAACACTAATCTGAACACCTCCCCACCTTCCAACACACACACTCAAACATCCACAGATATACTGACAGAGAAGAAAATTCCTGCCCATTGTAAAGCTTCCTCACAATAGAGAACCATATATAACAGCTGGCAGTTCCCATTTAAGGCATGCTCCTCTCTATGGGTCATACTTTAGTCTGATAGATTTGTACTATTACAATGTGATGATCACAATAGAGCCATTAGATGGTTGGCTGCACCCTTTCTTAACATGAAATGACTTTGCATGCCTGGAAGCTACGACGTCATTGTAACAAGGTCCACAAATTCATCCAGTTCATTGTGTCCAGAGAAACAAGCAGCTCCTCATTCAAACTCCAAATTTTCCACTTTAAACAGGATGTGAGGTCATCCACTCCCCTTCAGTTGAACAACTCGCATTGGACTGGCTGAACGTGTCCAGTAAATGCTTTTAAAACATCAGCAACCACAAATGATTTGCTAAGTGCACAAGGGCTGCTTAATGGTCCCTCTGGATGTGCCTTTACATTAAGTTTGCATAACGTTTGAGGCTTTGGCTTCTTCTTGGAACTTAATAATTATAAACTTAGTAATTATAACTCCGAAAAGTTTCTGAGATGATGAACAGCAGTGCTGCTCCTCTCTGAATTACTCGAAAGATCTCCCATGAAACCTCATATTCTGCACATTCAGCTCAGTTCATGAGATAAAGTGAGTTTATTACTGTATATGTTAACAGCGTCCAAAGTCGCTGCCAGCCCACATGACTAATGTTATTCAAACATAAAGTGCTGCTAAAAGCAGAAACCTTGTCTGACAGCAGCCTTCAAAATCCTGTAATTCATCTTCATCATTGAAGTTAAAAGGGCTGCTTTGGATGTTTTTCTTTAGTGGAACTTGGTTCTATATATATATCAAATGTGTGTATTTCAAAATGACAGTGTGTGTCTGTGTATGAGAATGTGTGTTACAGAGACAAATGCAAGGAAACTGATGCTGGCAGTCTGAGGTGTAATTGTGCCTTGTGCTTCGGTAGTTTATCTAATAGCTTTTTAAAATGTTTGCTTAATCACTTGGATCTGTCTATGCACTGGAAGTCCAAGACGCTTCCTGGCTCAGTTTTACTGATAACAGTATCAGCTCAAATAGGCGCCGGTCCAGTTCTTTAGAAAAAATGTCTGATTGGAACAAACTGTCAGTTCACTTCTGAATACAATTACTTACGATGCAAAAAAATGTTGATATTATGGAGGAATCTTTGAGGCTGCCAAATTTTGTGTTCCTCATTTCCAGGAATTACTGAAATTCTGCAATGAATCTCGTGTAAATTGAAAAAACAAACAAACACAAGAATTCTACCTTATTAATAAAAGCACATTGTGAAGGAATAAATCCTCTACAAACAACCAATGAATGATTGCTTTGCTGTCATATCCTCAAGTGGTCACATCTTTTTATGATATGTAAATGGCTGCATCTGAGGAGCATTCATTTCCTCTCACAGCATGGGTGAGCATCCTCAAACAATAAGCCATTACTGGCAGCCTATCTTGTTTGAGCAGCAGGACCTTGATCCATTCCAGCAAAGGACCAGTGAACGAGAGGCAGGCTGGGTGACAGCAGGGAGGTGGGGTTGGGTGCCAGGGCCTTCAGAGTGTGACACCGTACTAATCAGGGTGGGCGAGTGTAACAGGGTACCTACACTTGACCTAGGATTGCTTGTTAATGTGTAAACACTGAAAGCCTGACTCGTGCTTTTTATTTATTCTTGATATGAATCAAATCCGGGGCACACATGCATTAACGTCTTACTTGGCAACTTTTGCAGCTCTAATGGCGAGCACTGGAGAGATTGATTTTTGGATTGTTTGTTGGCCTTTTATGAGTAATAAATGACCCACATATAATGCAAGCAGGAAATAACTTAGTATCCATAATGTGGATATCGACTGGATTTTGATCAGAGCTGACTTGCATGTAAGACATTGTCTTAAAAAATAGGGATCGGCTGTGAAATTGGTCATGATCAGCAGGCTGGGAGGTTGATGTGATGCTGATGCCCGCACGTTAATGACCTATCCCCTCCTCCCTACAATTCTCTATTCCTGCAGCTGCTGTTTTTAAAGGCTTTAATTGGGCAAAGTCACTCAAGGTAACCAGGGCCTCATGGGCCTGTGTCTGAGCAACCTGATTACTGTGTGTGTGTGTGTGTGTGTGTGTGTGTGTGTGTGTGTATGTGTGTGTGGAAACACTGGCTGGGTAAAGGCACCACCCTGGGGCACACTGAAGTCAGCGAGGAGGAGATGTAATTGCTTGTGGTGGCAAAATGACTAACAAAATAATCCAACTTTTTGCATTGATTAAAATTCAATTTCATTGCCAAAATTTTGGTGAGAAAACGTATGCTGGGTAAAATCCTGGCCCGAATACACACAAAGCTGATGATGATGACTGAAAGTGGATTGTGGATTGTTTTGTTTTTTAGCAGTGCTAGCAGCATGGCTCTATGAATGGCAATGTGGTTCTGTCAACTGGTCGGTCCACCACTTTGGTCTAGACTGATGTAGCTCTGCAACTACAGGACTGATTGTTATGAAATTTGGTACAGAGATTTATGATGTCCAGAGGATACATATTGCTGACATTGAGGAACAGGGAGGCACAAGAATGTGAACAAGTCTCAGTTTTCTTGGACTGTGGACAAAGAAAAACTAGTAGAGTTGTAGAGTAAGCTGTAGCCAGTCTGTAGCCACTTTCTCATTCAGAGCGGGAATATCACGCCCTTATGCCGCCTCGGTATTCTGTATATAAGGTGAACATTGTTTTGATTACATATTATGTTAGCGACCTCCCGCGAGAGATTTAAAAAACAGCTGTTAGCAGTAAATCTCCACAAATCAAGAAAACAATGAGTTGGGAGCTCATTGTTGTTGTTTAGCAAGCGCTGCCAACGCATATTTTGTTTGTCACACCAGAGGCCGACACTGTTGTGTTACATGTCACACCATAATCACACATTGGAGTGGAATGATGCTGCCGTCTTTTGGTCCTGTGTAAAAATGCAAAGAAGGCATAAAGAAGGAACTTTGTAGCAGCCCTATCGTGGAATCTCTGTGTAAAAAAAATTGTATTTAATTCAGCATGTATCTGGTCCACCAACTGGCACTTATATTAGTGAGAAATCAGAATTTATAGAATGATTCATCTATGATTTCCAGGGTCTCCTCCCACTAAAATAGCGTAGCTAACCTACAGAGGTAGGTGGCAAGTTGAGGCAACAAAATCAAGATAGATAGTTTATCTTTATGGATCATACTTGCCAAATTGACAAGACTGGTTAACATATGACACCTTTAATGTTGTGTTTCTAGAGCTATCTTCTTTTGCAGGCATGTAAGGAACTGTTAATACGTCGCATATTTTTGAAAGAGTTTGGCGTAATATTTTCTATCTGGAGCAGGATGGGAAATAATCTCAAAAGGAATCTAGTTGTAGTCTTGCAAACAGTGACTTTAAGATCCTAAGATAGCAAAATCTTCTAATGTGTGAATTAAAACTCACATTGTCTTGCAAACAGTGACTTTAAGATCCTAAGATAGCAAAATCTTCTAACATGTGAATTAAAACTCACATTGTCTTTAGATGTGAGAGGGTGTCAGACTTTAGTCTTTAAGAAGTCTTATCAAAGACCTATAGTGTATGGGAGGTATTAGTCTTGCTCTTAGTCTTGAGACTCTCTCAGTCTCTGTCTCTCTGTCTCTCTCTGTCTCACTCACCCTCTCCATAAATAGCTCAGGGTCTATTTCAGAACCACAGATACTTGAGACAGAACAGAAAAATGAGTGGGCCTGGATTAAATTGCAGGTATCAAAACAATAAAAGCCAATTTTCCAGTTTAAGTCAACTAATTAGAAGGTCGCCCTGAGAACAGCCCTCACCTAAGCTGCACAATATGGTCTGTGTTTTATTTTTCCCCCATTGTCCACATTGAAGCTATAATTCCCTGTGGCATACTGTACTCAGCAACGTCTTTATCATGTAATTGAAAGGCAGCTGGACCTGCATCCCTTATTGTGGGTGGATAATTAAATCAAAACACATCTTGATGGACTGGAATAGTAATGCATGAAGAAGACAGAGAGCCACGTTTTGCAATTAAAGCACTCAGGGGTAGACAGCGGCCTAGTAGCCATTTGTATGACAGCTCCTTACAAAGCACAAACTCATCTACGGAGAGGGAGACAGTGCAGCCGCCCAGATCTAGGACAGTCAGAGGCTCAAAGTGAGAGAAGGGTCCGCAGCGAGAATGTAATGCCATTTTCCAGGCAGCCACTAGTAATCAGGTTACTGTACCCGCCTGCTCAATGCACAGAGGGGATCCTCCTCCTTTTACTGCCATCCCTCATCATTAGCAGCTGCAAGTAGCAACACAGCTATACTGTAAGCAATGACTTGGGCTGGCTCTGCAAGAGGGGCTCAGGGTCTTCATTCGCCACAGTTTTGTCTTAATGGGCAGGTAATAGGGAAAGAGGAAATTGGCCACCGGGGTCTGGAGAGGGCTCTTGTTCTGCCAGGACATGAGGAGTTATCAAAGGGGGAGAGCGTTAAAGTAGAGGCAGGGGGAGAGCAGTGCCTGAGGGAGGGTGTTACTACCCAGTCGTCATTACCCGTCTTCGTCCCTCAATCATGCTCTCTCCCTAGCCATCATGGCCACCCCTGTTATCTGTCAGAGTCACTCTCAGATGCGTATGTGTGATATCGGGAAGAAGGGAGGATCTGGAATGAATTTGACAAACTGGATTTTGTGTTGGCTGTTTGAGCCATTCAGAATGATTTTAACTAGGACAATAGGCACAATTTTGACGTTTAATCAGCTGGGAAAAAAAACTCAAAATAGACATCAATGAATATATAGTATGTATCACATCACAAAATGTTCATTCCAAAACACAACCTTGCAAAACATTGACTGACAGCCACTTTAATTTGTTTTCCCAGCAACATCCACCCGTAGCAATACAATATCCGACAGTAATAACTCCATAACGACTACATTTTTTTAGACATTAATACAATTGGTTAAGGTTAGTGAAAGATTGTGGTCTCAGAGAGAGTGGTTCAAATAGTTCTAAAATAAAATGCCAAAAATGAAGAAGATGAATTAAGACACACCTAACATTTCTTCTACATGCACTACTATCAAAGATAAAACTTAAATAAACACGTAGGAAAGTACGGAAAGTCAGCTAAGATCTGTATCCTCTGTTGTAATTCAGTGATCTGTCAGCGTCGCTCTGTTCTCCCGTCATTCTATATTGTCAGCTTCTTTTATTACCGTCCAGCTGGTGATCTGCTGCTGATGGAGGAATTACAACTCCAATTTCAGCACTGACAGAAACCCTGCAGGTATTACTGAGCGCTGATGAGGGAAATGTACAAGTCAGGGTCAGGTAATGGGAGTTGGGGTCAAGCAGCTATTTTTAAAACTGATGAGGTCAATTAGAGAGAGTGTGCAGACTGTGTAATGTTTTCTGATTACAAATGACTCTCTTTTCTTACGGCAGCATGGGAGGGGTCTAATGTCAGAATGGATTATCCAAATTCATTAATTGGTTTCTTTTGTCCTCTCAGGGCATTTCTGTCTATCAGGCTCCGCTCTTAAAATCAGACAGATGAGTTTCTTCTGTTTGATTTCTGACTCATGACAGATGTATTCTGGGATCTACATTCTACCTGATCCAAATCAGTTTGGTTTCAAGAACGGTCTCTCCACTGAAACTGCACTGCTGTCAATGATAGAAAACTTTAGGTTAGTGAGGAGGGATGCCCAGTGCTGGATCTGCCCGCAGACTTGAAACAGTAAATCACCTAATCCTCTTGTCCATCTTTACCAAAGTACACAATTCTGGTATAGCACTGAGTTGTACCTGACACACGCAGAGATCATTTAAAGTTTATTTACATTGGGGTACCACATGGATCTGTTCTTGGTCCACCACTCCTCTCAATATAAAACGTCTCCCTTGATCCAATTATCCGCTCACATGGCTTTTCTCACCCCTGGCATGGTGATGACACCTAACTCTTTCTGTCCTTCCCATCAGAATACCCACTGTCTCAGTACAGATATCAGGCTGCATTGGTATCCCAAAATGTATGATTGAACATAAGAGAGAACTAATGCTGTTGCTCATCTAGGACAGTGTCTGTCTGTCAGGCTGTAATGCTAATTGTAAATAAAAAGGAAATTCAGGAAAAAAGAGAAAAAGTCAGAAAAACTCTACAAAGACACTAGGATTCATTTCTGGGCACCATGGTTATGTCTACCAAATTTAATGGCAATCCATTTGATAGGTGGATATTTTCCTAAAATCCAAAAATGTGAACTTCTTATGGTGGCACTAAAGGAAAAGCCTGGGAAACCTAAAGACGGTAGGCCTACCATACACTAGAGGACTTCGAAAATACTTTACAAAGACTAAAGTCTGACACCATCTCACATCTAAAGACAGCCTGGCTTTTTTAGTCCCACACTATAAGAGCCCTGACACACCAAGCCAACAGTCTGCCATCAGTCAAAGTTGGGCCGTCAATGAGCATCTGTCACCCTAGCCTTTGTGGTGCGTCCCACACCGTTGCCCTTCAATGGCCCTTGTCTGCTTTTTTTTCAGCCAATTTTAGTCAATTCAGCATTCAGGCAAAGTCGAGAAGGAGTATGATCAAAACAAATATGTTACGTAAGGTGAGATTACTTTTCTTTAGCCACTGAACTCTTTACCAGAAATGTTTTGTGATGTGTTATTGTTCATTGGCGCATTGTAAATATGCTCTGTTTTTTACCACTGGATTGTTATGTGCTAACTAGCGTCATAAAGGTCTTTCAATATCCCTGTTTGAATGACTATTACAGACTAATGTTGTCTGCTGGTTTGGAGAGTTATTTTACCTCACACAGGCGTAGAACATCCATGCTGGTTAGCCACTGGCTGTAGACTTTGTAGTGTGTTCATGTGCAACTTTTGGGCAGAGACACAGGCAACGTGAGAGTGGGCTTTTGTTGCCACTAGTCGGTTTGGTGTCCCTGGACCTTAAGACTGTGCAAAGACTGGAGATCTTGCAGGATCACTATTTTCAAAACTGCAACTACTATTTCCCATTCAGCTCCAGTTGGACAAAATAGGGCCACACTCCCTATAAGGCAACATTTTGTTGCCTCAACGCACTTCAAACCTATGTTTGTTAGCTGCACCATTTTAGTGGGAGAAGACAATGAAAATGAAAGGTGAACCATTTCAAAAATTGAGTTTTCTCACTAAAGACTCTTGCTGCTTCCTGTTGTGCTGGAGAGAGCGCAGCTGTTGTTTGTTGACAATGTTCACATCATTGAATTTCACTATTTGTATGAGCCAAGACCAAAAACTTATAATATTATCAGTAAATGTTGATTTTGTTGAAAAGTCAAACTAAAGAAAAAACTGATTTGAGACAGCTATGACTGAGTTTTACAACCACCTTACAACAAACAATGGAGATCACGGGAGCGTGCACCAACTGAGGTAAAAATCTTATGATTTTGTTCAAACGTTGGAAATTTATTTGCAACAGTTAAATTGCTTGAAAAGTCATTTGGTGTATCATCTGGGGAACATGAATGTCTGTACAAAATGTCATGGCAACGCATCTTAAAGTTGCTGAGATATTACAGTCAGAAGTGGTGACTCGACCAGCCACTAACATGGTCTTTCACAGAAACATACCATTAGCATAGCTAAAAGTATAACAAACTTAACTTTAGTAAATTTGCTTGTTTAAACTTGTAGATCAGCTGATCTACAACTCTGAACCACTAAAACATGTGAGAGACTAATGGAGAGGTGGTCCATTGGAGTCCATTGGGCCCGTGTCAGATGACAGAAATATTTAACTGGAGCACTACTGAGAAATACACTTTGAACAAAAAAGACCTTGATAAAACCAGTTTGAAAACAAAAGGGACCTAAAACCCATCTGTATGTATAAACCTGATTTACACCAAATAATAAAATACATGAAAACAACACACCTGCTCATTGAGGTGTTCAGAGCAGGTGCGATGTTTAAAATAAAATAAGCCGACACTGCATATCATTAGTCTTAGCCGACAGAGTGCACTGAGGAGCAAACTCACATGAGGAATTGCTGAATTGCTGGTACTTCACAAGTTTGCCACTTCCTTCAGTAGCTCACAGATGGCTCATGTGCTTCTGAGCGCTGGACTGTATCTACTGTACAGAGAATGATTAAGGGGAGAAGTGACTCACTATTATTTGCTGAAATAGAGACTTACAGCTATGTCAAGCCTTGCTGCCAGGTCATTTGGGCTTCTGGGAAATGAACAATAAACTCAATATAATAACATTCTAGAAGCCAGGGCACCCTTTCATTTAGTTTTGTGATTATGTAGGGGAAGAAATAAGCTCCTCTGATTATATTTGTCGGGATACTTTTGCTTATTCACTACTTGTCATGGTGCTAACCTGTGCTGTATAAGAGCAGGTTGCACACTGACCAAACACATTCTAGTTCATACAACACAGCGGGTAAAGATTATCTCAGCCTCCATTTTTTTCTCTCCACCACTCAGCCAATTCTTTACATTACTATACTGTATGTGTATTGTGAACTATAATCACTTATTATTTTATAGTAAGTTTAAGGCATGTATTTCCTTATATTGCTTAAAGTGGCTGTATCTCAGTCCATGATTAGCATACCTCTCTCCACATCACTGATAACCTTTTTACTATGGCGGTGTTGTTAATGCCATGGTTCATGTAGAGTGAACCTTTTGTTCCACTGCTGGCTGCTGTCTTTCACTGGTGTCTTCACGGTTTCCCTTCAATGAAAAACTGAACTTGTTTTCTCAGTTAGAATTCCTAAAATCATGGTCAGGTTATGCTCCAGGTCCAGGTTGATGATGTACTATCTAAAGTCTGCAGAGAGCATTTGCTCAATTCACACTAAGTTATAGAGTGGTGCAGAGATGA